>NC_048893.1:61685834-61896576 GCF_011077185.1 Oxyura jamaicensis | reverse complement strand
TTTCCCCTAGTTCGTTGGTCTGTCAGGATTTTAGGAGAAACTTATTTTGGTTGTTTTCTACTTAGAGCACAGATGCCTTTTCATTCAGCCCCCCCTCCCCCATTCAGCTGCAATAATTGTAGATCTGTAAAATGCCCTTATCTGTTGGAAGCTGTCCTCAAACAGTGGCTTTTAAAACCCCAGCAAGTTATTTGTCTTAGATCATTTCTGCTGGCAAATGTGTTCTGGTACTAACGTGTTTTTATATCTGTTTCTGAATTTCATGCAAAACTATGAATCCCAGCTTTTATATTTACCTCTTCCAGGAGGAAAAACAATCAAAAAGGGTCCGTTGTGTCAGCGTAGTCACCCCGATGGAGTAGAGGTGTGGTGGTGTACCTGGCCAGATGAGGATGTGTGCTCCTAAGGCAGCGCTCCTTGCCAAGCCTTTTGCCTGTAAAAACGGACCCACCTGGGTCCATTAGCTTTTGGCTGCAGACTGCAAACACGGGAAGTGATTTCATAAATTGTTGATGTGCTGGGCTCTCTCAGTTTCATTTGCTGCAACTGTGAGCAATTTCTCCGTGTGTTGGAGGTATGCAGCTCTGTCACGGTGGTCGTGGTTTTTCCTGGTCTTAATACAATCCTGGTCTTAATCAATACAACAAAACCTGTTAGTTTGGTGTTGAACCTTTCTTCTCTTTGTTGATGGCTAATAGTGAGTACAGGAGGGAGGTTAATGCTTTCTGCCCCCTCTTTTAAAAGGGACCAGGAGAGGAGTTTGAAGACAGCAAGGTAGGAGTAAAGGGAGCAGAAGAGCAAGGAGGTGCTATTCAGGTATCTTAAATCCTGGAGCAGCTCAGGCTTTGTTAAACCTGACTGAGGGTTTGTGAGAAATTGTAGAGCCTGCTGGTGATGCTTGAGAAGACGGGTCTGGGAGGGGGACTGGGGGGGTTGAGCAAACAAGGAAGCATGGTGAAGTAATGTATTATGGCTGTTAGTGTTAGGAGGTTCTGTTCTTTGCATTCATGAGCTGGTGTTGTGCCCTAAGAAAATAAAGCTGTTGTTTCTTAGCAAGTTGGACTTCTAAATGTGCCAGGAGATTTTCTAATGTGTTATTAGAAGCAGGAGACCGTCCAGTGATTGTTGGTACAGGTTTTTGCTGCTTCCATAAAAGTGAGGCTTGCAGCTTAATGACATTGCTCCCTTCTGGGAGCGAAGACCATAAGGAGGTCCTGTTCTTTCAGTGGGTGTTACACAACTTTCTGAAGACAGTCACTCTCTAACAAGACTGCTGAAGTAATCTTGCTCTTCAAAAAATCTGAAAATATATTTCCTATATGAATAGCTAATTGTTTTACCCAAAAGCACCACAAGTAGTAGGGTCAGTGCAACTGAAGATATGGAAGGGGAAAAAAAAAAGTGTGTTGGGGAAGGTGAAAATTCTCAGCCTGTTTTTGCCACTTTAAGTTTCTGAGCTATACTTGATACCGTTAAGACCACAGTTTTTCAAGGACTGCAGTATTTTTCTGTTGCTGACAGGGAATGGGTTTTTGCTTTTTCAGTCATTTGACTGATAGGCACTACTAGGATAATTTTATTATTTATGACTCCTATACTTATGCAGAAACACAGATTCTCAGCAGTGCTGAAACTGCAAATCACTGTGAAAGAGTAAAACAACAACAAAAAAAACTTCAGGATTTATTACTTGGAGGCACTGCAGGGAAGACTGTACAGTGAGTGTAGTAGCTGACAATACTGTTAATTACAGCAAGCTTCACAAATCAGTAGAGAAGAAAGACATTATCACGACTATACTTCTGTTTTTTTAAATACTCCCATGATCTTGAAGGCTCATAAGGTGTTACTGTCTGTATAGTGGCCTGCATGAAGTCCAGATAAGCCAAACAGCTCTCCTGTTACGTGCTTTTGACGATTATTATCATTCTACTTGACTGAAATGTAATTAATTTACCAGTGTGCACTTCAGCCAGCATCCCATACTTAAACGGCAAACTTTTCTTCAATTAGTGTTCATTAGATGTCAGATGACATGAGAGCAGTACTTCTAAATGGAGTTACGTACAGCTACCGAAGATGTAAGGAAGTTCTTTGAATGTGCCTCCGAAGCTGGAGTGTTTTCAGAGTGTGAAGCACATTTCAAGGTTGATTCCATGAATTGTGATACTGACTAGAAATCTGCAAATGTACTGTGGGGGTGTAGGCGCTTCATAAAACGTGTTTTAGAAACACCATTTAGGAGATGTTTTTTCCCCTGAGGAGTGTAAATTGCTTGGTTTTGGGCCTGTTTTCAGCAGTGACTTCTTGGCAACGTTTGTGTAGCTTGGTGTTGTGGAGGACTAGAATTTTAAAACTTTGTGAATCACAGCTCTTCCAAATGCTTGGAGTCCATGGTATTTGCAGAAAATTCACTTTTTTTTTTTTTTTTTTTTTTTTTTCTTTCTCTCAGAATAACCCTGTTAAGCTTTGTCTAGATGTTGTTTATGACAAACTGAGATTTTTCGGTATCCAGCATTTCTGTTGATTGTGGTATAGCATTTATCTGTGTTGTCTCATTCTTGGTGAGAAGAATGACCTCTTTTCTGCTTTCCTTCTGGCTCTGAGCATAATTCCCATGACTCTTGAGGCACCGTCTGATGCTGTAGCTGTATGAATACAGATTATGTTCATTGCCAGATGCCAAGTAGTGCTTTTTCCTTGTTCTTTGATTTTTTTTTTTTTTTACAACCTCTGGATAATTTTTTGAATTGAGTTACATAGTTGTAATTTCTCCAGTTATCTGCCTGCTTACAAGAAACACCATTTTAGTGCAATCAGAAGAGTGATGACAGGGTTGTAGGCAGTGTCATGCACCAAGGTCGATGCAGCATAAACTACCTATGAAAGTTATCAAATATTTTCTTATAAATCCTGTATTCAAGCTGGAGAAAGTTGACCAAGATACATTTTTTTTTTAGCAGTTAATCATTTTATTGGTCTATTTCTTGTACACAGTAATACCTAACTGATGACTTTGCTACTGGTCTGTTGTTAGTTGATAGTGTCTCCTGGTTTTTGTCCTACTTGGGCTAGTTCAGCTTGAAGTTTCCTACCAAATTATAAATATATATATAAATTTGCTCTGGGAAAATATGAGCACACAGAGGTCTCTTTATTGCTGGCCCCAGTCTCTTCCGTTGCTGCCCTTAGTCCTATGAGCCCCTGATGCACCCTGCTTTCATATGGCCAGACCCTCTTCTTCTTTTCCACTCTCATGTTGTTCCTACTCACCCCTCCTTTTTCACCATATTTGAGGCTTTCCCTAAGCGTTCACTAAGTTTTGAATAGTCCAACAGGCCCACTTCAAGAGTGCCTATTGAAACTTAATTTGAGATTTGTAACTTAAATACCAAAATTGACATGGCTGGTGTGTGAGAAAGCAGCATAAGTAGCAGAACAAAGGTTAAGAACGGCCCTCACTGGTGCAGTGAAGACTTGCCATTCCAGGACAACTTTTTCCCCAGTAAAACTGGAGAATGTGGTCAGCGTAAGGGCTTGGGGGAGGTGAAGGACCTTTCCAGTGCAAAAGGAAAGGAGGAAGAACAAGGGGAAGAAATCACACAGGCACAAACTTGCCAGACGCTGATGGAGACAGCAGTGTTGCCAGGATGTTTGCTCCCCACTTGGTAGGAGTGCTGGAATGTGAGTTTATCTCAGCAAGGTTATCTGATCAGGGATCTTGTCAAGTGGGGCTATAAAGAAAAGGGGAAAACAATAAACAAAACTTAAAAGACAGACCTAGGCAAGCATAAAGGAGGCAGTGACAAGAAACAAACTGTGCCAGCCTTGCTAATTGATTGGCCACCAGGAAACTGCAGGCAGACCTGGGCTTTTCCACGCATGAGAACCTCAAGGCCTGGGAGTCCTGGGTGCAGAGGGAGGAAGAGGATGGTGGATCTGTGCCAGTGGATGCAGAATGTGCAGGGGGACGGGGGGAGCTGGGGAGGAACAAAGCGGGGGACAGATGAGAGATGGGGGGGATTAAAGAGGGCCAGTTGAGCGCAGACCATGGTTGGTCAGGATGTCTGACTGACTGGGCCCTATGTGTGATTGCTGCAGCTTGTCCTGTTTTAAGAATTCGTTTCTTAACTCTCCCTGCATAATCTCACTCTCTATCCTGAGTGTGTTAGTGCAGCGAGGACACCTAGTTGACACCTGAAGTCAGCAGCTGTGTCTGTTGGCCAGTACTGGAGGCACTGGGAGCTTCAGGCTGGGCTCCAGCATCAGGGTGGGAGGAACCCCCAGCCCCCCTAGAACTGCTGGAGCTGATGGTCACCTATGGCATCCCTTAAAAAACACCTGGAATGTGGGCTAGGCTAATGAGAAGCTCTGAAGAAGATAATTCTGACAGGTGATTTGAAGAGGATAAGTTTATGGGTTTTGTTTGAATAACTACTGCTTGATCTGAAAAATCTTTATTTATTTATTGTGTGTGTGTGGAGGATGTAAGCTAACAAACTGACTCAGGAGTAAAGTTGGATAGTACTGAATAAAGTCAGATTAGAAGTCCTGGTGGGTGGAGAAGAATACAGTGAGAATTCAAAGGGAGGCTGGGAGGAAGAACCTGATTCAGCATGCAACTTATGAGTGAAACTCAAATAGGCCCATTCAAGAAAAGTTTTTGTAGCCTGCATCTGTAGCAGCAGATGGCATTAGGACAGCAAAGCCAATAGCAGCAGGTGAGACAAAAATACACTGCTGGAAATGGTGGAATGGAATCTGCAGAGAGAAGGGACTGGCCGTCATATGCTTAAAGTTATTCTAACTGCCATATGATTGCCTGCATCTGAGATGTAGGTAACATCTAACAAATTACCTCCTATGTAACTGCTGAGAATCTCTGTGGCAAGAACCTCCCTGTGTGCTGGGGCTGCTGAAGTACAGTTATAAAACAGTATCTGAAGTACAGTTATAAAACAAGAAAAATGACGATTCTTAATGTGCATACACTTTTTCTTTTGGTCAGGCATCTGGAGCTAGAGAAAGGAATGTGTTTGATTGAGGCCACCCTGTACAAAAGGTGCAGTTCTTTGGTGCTGCTATTATCTTTCTGTAATACTACATGTCAAGTGTACTGAATTAATTGGAAGTGCTTTCTGTTATCTGAGACTGGCTGCTACAAGTCCAGAAGCAGAAATGTGGGAAGGAGGGTGTGTGAGCCTAGAGCTGGACTTTGAGTTCTTAGACCTTGTGCTTTCTGAACTCTGTGTCCTGGAGAGGTAAGAAACAATTGAAATCAGAATGGCTGGCATTAAAATGTGTCTGCTTGGTATTTAGAGTTTCAGCCCAGTTACAGAAAGCTTTTGTAATTAATAAGAGTATCGTGCAACTACTGTGAATGGCTCAGTTACACTGCTTTACTTCATGCTGTGTGTGAAAGAATGGAGTAATCCTGTGCTGAGATGAATCTAGGAACAGGCAGCAGAATAGAAAAACATTCTGTTGAAGCAGAATAAAATTTCCTTCTGCAGAGGTTATGGGATGAAAGACGAGAGCTTTCAGGAAAACCTGAACATAGACAGGTGGTTCCAGAATATGAAAGTTGGGCCAGAGGCCTGTATGGCCTTAAGGTGGTGGATGAAATTACAGATCAAGGATATGGTGATAGACACCAGCTTGAGGCTTGTGTTAGTTTCCTCAGTTTTGTCTGCTAGTATTGGGCTGTGATTGGTTTTATCAAAGGTGTCAGTGTTCACCACCACTGCTGCCCTTCTGATCACAGCAATGGCATCTGCTTGGGCATTCCATGTGGCATTGGCTGTGGGGTGAGCAGAATGGGAATCAACGCGGCCAACAGCTGAAGTATGCACATGGGCATAGTCCTGGATTTCTTCACAAAGAAGGCAGCCCCAAATTTCCCCGGTATGGGTGCAGAAGGAGCTTGCTTTCTACCAGGGAAGTCGGGGGGTACACCTAGAAGATGTCAGAGGAGTGAATGGCTAAGTGAAGGGTTCAGTCATCTGGGCACTGTTAGAGGAGTTGGCTGTAACAACTTGGTCATTGTAGTATGGATGGCAGCGGCATGCCTGAACCAGACATGATGAAGAATTGCAGAGGCATCAGTAAACCAGATGTCCTTCTGTGGAATGGGGAAAGGATTGGCATCTGTAAAGGTGAGTCTGAGGGGACCAAAGGTAGCTTGAAAGAGAGGGGAGTGAGAGTAATAATACGTTTGGGACCTAGAGGTTGGACTCTGGTGGATATACCAAGAGCCCAAGGCTGGATGGTAATGGGTTGTGCATATACCTCAGGGAAAGGAACACTGCCAAGGACATTGTGAAGAATAGGATGTACAACCATATGTATAAGGGGACGATCCCCAAGGAGTCTGTCAATATCAGAAAGGACAAGGAAGGCGGCAAGAAAAGCACACTCACATTCCTAATCTGAGGGTATGCACACCTTGTTGTCCCTTGCTGGCAAATGGATTGGTTTAGGGATAGGCCCTCTAAGCACTGCTTTCACTGTAGTGGACCACCAGTAGAAGTGAGGGGTCCCAAATACTGACATTATTTATTACCTTTTAAGAGAAGGGTTAGGGCCTGTTGGTGATTCACTTTTCAGTCCCAGGTGGAAGGAATAGGAGGAATAGAGGACAGACAAGCAGACTAAAACACAAGGCCATGTCGCACCAAAAGTTTAAAGTGTCTAGGAGGCTCTCGAGGTTCTGTTTGGAGGATGGAATAGGCTGGATTTAAAACAAAAACAAAAAAACTGCTGTAGAGTGCTTTCAGGAACACCTTTGGTACCAGCACAAAAGGAAACTCTGGGGAAAAAAAACAAAAACAAAAAACAACAACAACAACAAAAAAAACACTTAGATTCTGTGCAGGACCCTGGAATTTACCAGGAGGAATAGAAAGATCCCAGTGTTTGAGGGTTGAAAACGAGGATCAGATCTTGTGCAACATTTTCATGTAGGCTTGCCTAGGAGAACGTTGTTTGATATACTGATGGGGGGAGAAGTTTCACCTGATGATGAAGTTAAGATGCCACAAGCAATGGTAGGACTATGGCAATAGCCTTAAGGTAAGTAAGTAAAGGTATACTACATGTCATACAAATTATAAGTTAAGTGAGTGTAGTTGTTTAAGGGGATAGGCCACAAAAAGAACATGTCCTTAACACCCCAAATCACCATGCATAGATAAGGAAGGTAAATGGAGTTGATTACTTCATCAGCTACTGGGACCACTCTGTATGAGGCAGAGAGGAGGCAAACATTATGCCTGGGTACTCAATGGTCAGATGCCAAGACCCATTGTTTTTGTGCACTGGCTAGGTGGGGTTGTTAAAAAGGGGAATGGGTGCAGCTCAGGGGGAGATTGAGGGTGTGGTCCCTGGAGAGCTCAGAGTTCTTGCTATTTATAAGATTGTGAGGTAATTAACTTTTAGTGATTAATTTTCCCGGATTCAGGTCTTTTTCACTTTGTTTACTGCCCATTGTGCTTATGGTCCAGGTTGTGCAATCCTCTTCCCTGTAGCACTTAATTGTGCCCTGGTCAACTAGTCACGACAGGGGGCCCCAGATGCAGTTGGGGGGGAGGCCCAGTCATCCCATGCCTGTACTGCACAAAGAACAGTGGGGTGAGGCTGCATCTGGCTTCACCGTACTCTGCAAACAACAGAGAAATGATACTGTGATGGCTTTTCCTTGAATACCAAAGATACCAAAGGGATGAGGTGCTATATGTGTTAGATAAAGTGATTAACTCGTAGTCAAGCTGAGATTTCCTATCCTGTAGTCTCCTGGACTCTGATGCAATCCATCATTTTCCTGTCAGCACATTTCCTGAGACTTCATGGCATTGAGTGCCTGCCTGTCGCTCTGAGTTTATTAGAGTTCAGTTCAAGGCCTACTGTGGTTTGCAAGACTTGTGTCAAGTGCAGAAGTAGAGTAGCAGCCACAGTGAGTACTCCATGTTCTTCAAATTCTGTGAGAGGAGAGGTTTTGGGCTTTTAGGCATGCAGGTTCCCAGGTTATTAACAGCATGTGTCATCGGAGGTAGGAGAGGTGCTTCTTGGAGTACGTGAACTAGGGGGAGTTTTTGTTCAGAAGTGCCAGGAGATGGTACCTTTCCTGGAGCATCTTGGAAGGTTTGGCCTCGAGTAGAGCTTCCTTATCTGAAGCAATCCATATGTTACCTTTCTTTGTTGTAATTTACTGCATCTTGCTTACCTGACACTGTAGTTTTGTGGAAAAAATCAGTTGGGTAACGTGAAGTTATATAAACCCAAAAAACTCTCCCAGTTGGGCAGAGTTCGTATCATCAGAATCACATCACTGCTGCTGTGTTCTCCCCTATAGTAATAAACTGTAATAAACCTCATCAGAATTGTATTTGGGTTACTCCACAACAGATGTTAGAACCTCCCAAAACTGCAGATCCTTGGGCCACCTGCCTACTAGGGAAGTAGCACTTGACTGACTACAGGAAGGGTTGGAGGGGCTCCTGTGAACCCATGGACTACTACAGGTTGCGAGGAAATCAGTCCCCTTCAGGCTGTTCTACTGATTGCAGAATTTTGAGCACATTTATCAATGAGGTAACAAAGATGTTATCATTGATGGTGACATCTACCTTTAGATCAGAAATCCCTATAATCTGCACCCTCCATGCCACCTCAGAGGGATCATTAGGTTCTGACCAGTCCCCCTATGGTGTTCATTTCGGGTTCTTGACAAGAGCCAGTAAACCAGATGCTGGGACTCTGGATTGCCTGCTGGGGAATGCCCAGGGCCAAACAGGCTTCCCATGCTACAGGCCGCTTTGGGTCAGGGCCCTTTTGTGTGGGTTTAGGGGGATATTTAACTGCCAGGATATGAGGGCAGTTAACTATTAAGAGAGTTGGAAAGATGATGGAATTGGCACAGCAGAGATTCCTTTTTCAAATGGTTGGGCCCACATGACACTGAGCCTGTAAGGCCTACGTGACACTGGGCCTGTAAGTCCAGCATGTATTACTGACTTTAGTGAACTCTGAGAGGACCAGGCCCCCCCCCCCCCCTTTTCTTTTTTTTGATTAGTGGGTTCTGCTGGGCTTTACTAGGATGATACCCCATAGGTCTTCATCTACCCCAGTGGCTACATCTAAAGCATGATTGATAACCAACCTAACTCTTTAATTCCAAATCTGTGGGATTGGCCCAGGAATGGTCGGGGATCCTTGGTTATCTTAGGGTACTTCTCTTTGAATGTATGCTAGTGATGCCCAAAACATAGTGTGTATATTTTCTGCTGGAATTTATAGCTGGATCCCAGAGGATCTGTGCTTCAGATTCTCCGTTATGCGATGTGTTTGAAAGACAAGTTAAAATAACCCACAGTAACAGATTGACAATAGTGCTTGCTTAATATGGGTAAGTCTGTCATGTGCAAGAGCTTGTAGAGAGAATTGGGATGCCTCCTTTGGCATCATACTGAATTCTAATAGTTTGTCAAATTAGTAAGTTCAGTCAGGCTTCAGGAAGGGGGGGGAACATGAAGCCTGACTGGCTGATTCAAATTGGACCAAGTATTTCTGACCCAGTCTTGGTCAATATATAAAGCTTAACATATTTCTGTTTCAGAAGCTCCTTTTCTTGCATCTTGCAGCTGCCTGTCAAGCTTCCCCTGGGCACATCATGCCACCATGGGAACCATGTGGTGGTCTCATTACTCCAAAATAGCTTGAAGGCTTCTAACACAGGCATTGGTGAGAGTCTTACCTGTTGCAGATCAAATGTCCTGCTGGGCTGTAGCTTATCAATTTTTAGGGGTGGCAATGTGGGTGGAACTTCAGCCACATTCAAACGGAGATCAGTATTTCTAAGACAGTAAGCTAAGAGAAATAGGCAGGGTAACTTTCCCTTTGTACTTTTCCTTCTGACTTTAATCAAAGTAGGAAAGGGAAGGGATGCTTCCTACCATAAACAATCTGGTGTCCACAAGCAGGGCAAGGCTCCAAAACAATCGGCTGGTCTTGATGCTGTGTATGGCATCCTTTTGATGCCAGAATACAGGGTCTTAAGGCAGCCTGACTGAGTTATAAATTGGGGTTATGGTAACAGACGTCAGATCAACAGCATTAGGGATAAACAATCTCAAAATAATGGTACGCTAACAACTATAAATGAGTGGCACTATTGTCTGGGTTGAAAGGTACTCCCACCTATGCTTGTGTGTTTTTCTTTTTTAAACACATTGTTAAGAAATACTGATCAGTAGTACAATTATATGGGTTAAAATGAGAGTAAATCCAGTAACATTGGGCTGAACTTCAGTCAGTAAATCCAGCTTAATACAAAACTTAATAATGGGACGCAGGAAGGCTTGCATAAGCCTGGTTATCAGGCAGGCTAGCGGCAAGCAGGACGGGGCTTCCTTGGATGAGTGACTCAACCTGCTGGTGGGGCTGAGGAATTCCAGACTCCCTGGTTGGACTGTGCTTCACTTATAGCTCAATTAAAGAAACACTATCTAGACTTAACCAGGCAACACATCCCACCTCTGCTTCCCCTCTGTGCCATTTTTTTCTACTTTGTACAAGGCAATACTGCCCCCACTTTTCTGCCTTTTGCTTACTTGACTCAGATGGGGAGAAGGATGGTTGTCTTCCCTTGGCGGCACGATGCCAAGGCTGCTTCAACCAAGGCTGCTTTCAACAGTCAGTGCGAGTCGTCTTGGTCAAAGTAACAAGCATAAAAACCTGTCTCAAGTAGTGGTTGCCTTCAGTTATATAGAGTAGTGATGACTTGTTCCATTGCATGTGGAGTATGCCAGAGAAAGGAATGAACAAATTAAACTTGTTTTGTCTGCCATCACTCAGATATTGGTGCCCGCAGCTTCTACTAGCTTCTCTGTTTCAGAGATATATTTTTTTCTTGTTGACTCTATTGGAAGCCTTACAAAAGAGAGTGTGCTGGAGCAATTAGTGATCTCAAGCAAGCTTTGTCAGCTCTCTTGGGCCCTGTGCTCAGGGCTTGAGAAGGCTGTATGTTAGCATGAGTCAATCTCAGCTCACTGACCCCTTGTATACAATGTAAGGGTCAGAGGCCTGGTTACAGCCCTGCATCTGTGCTGGACAGATACATGCTGGTTGGTGCCAGTTGGTGCACTGTGGTGGATGGATATTTTGAAAGACAACATTCGTACCTGTCAAAATAAGACTTTTTTCTTTTTCCACTTCCCTGCATGAAATAAAATGCACCACGGTACAGGACAGAGACTGAGCCTCTCAAGAGACAGGGTCTGCACAGCGTGCCAAGGACTCTGGGGCCCATTTGTGTTCCGTAATTTCTGAGTCGCTTTCAATCAGACAGCTTGGTCCTATTTTTGATTGGTGGGTGAGGTGCTTTTTTCTTCAAATTGGGCTGTTTTAGTCCAAATTCATCTCTTTGTTCTGAGAAAACCTGCAGTGGTCCTGGAGGGGCGTAAGCCAGCACGTTACTGAAGTGCTCTCTGCACTTCAGCAGCAGTCCTCTGGGAGGTGAAGTGGCTTTTGTATCCCCAGTGCATCCTGCCTTGCTGGGTGGACAGCAGGAGAGAATAGGCAGGATTGCTGTTGCAGTTAATGTTTGTGCTGTCCTGCTTAGCTGTTCCTCATCCTGTGTCCAGTGGTAGGTAACCATTTACGCTTGCCGGTAGGGTCAAATAGAAGGTATGGCTCAGCTGTAGGTTTTGCCTTTGAGCTGTTGTGGTGGAAGAGGTAGTTGGAAAACCTGGTGAATCTAGTAGGTGAGGATAATCTTTCTGCCCTTGGTACTGTGGGCTGGTTGAAATATTAGTTCGTACAGCAGATGAAGCCCAGAGCTTGCAGCAGGAGCACCTCTGTATAGTAAAAGCCATAATGGTGAAGAATGTTCACTCTAAAATAAGCAATTATCCAGATTGGATAGTATATATAACTAACGTGGAAAGTGCTGATTTTGTTGGACTTTATTGCTGTAAAAGTCAAGGCTTTAGAACAGAGATGTGGTCTCTTACTGGAATAATATTACAAGTAAACAGGTTGATACACAATGTTATTTAGGGAGAATTAGTTAAATCTGAACACAAAGCATCTTTATACTTTGCTTTAAATTTGTATACAACCACTGTAATCCCCATTTTTTTGTTTGCTTATGGATCTCAGATAATTTGCTTTAATGTATTGTGAAACATCCAGTATAGCTGAAAGAAAATATGGAAATGGGTTCTTAATTTTGAAGATCTTTTCCAGACTGGGCATTTCTACATTATGTTGCAGTAGAGCATATCTTGCATTTTACATAAATACGTGAATTCTTTCACTGGTAATGTAAATGTTACTGATAAAGAAGAATTTGAGGTTTCTATTGTTTTCTGCTTTGTATCTGTGTAACTAGCTTATGTGATTATCTAAAGAAGGCAGATAAAACACCTGCAAATTCTGATGGTTTGATAGCAGTAGTCTAAATGTTGATTTTTCTCTTGTGATTATTTTACCTCCCCCCCCCCCTGTTTCTACAGGGTTTTGAGTTTGCCTTCAAGTTAATCTGTCTGGCAATTTGTGATTGACTTGGATATGCAACCTGTATTTTTCAAGTAGAAAATGATGTGGTGCTCTGGCTAGCTAAGGAGCTGTTACTGTCAGTGTGAAAAAGGGGCTGTATGAGTCCATTTTCTAGCACAGGTGCTGTTCAAAGTTTCATAGAAGGTCAATTTTTACTGCATTTTGAATCTTGTCCGTAGTTTGTCTTTGAAACTGAAATACTGTGGTCTTCACAGAAACTGAAGCCTTAAATGACTAAAACAGGAAAAGCAGAGGCTTGGAAGGAGAGTTGTAGGGCTAAATCTGGTTATGTCAGTCTGTATTTATCCAAACAGATGAGGCTCAATAGCTAAATGCCAGTAAGTAGTATATTTAAGAGTTAACTGCTACATTTAAATCCTTGTCTGCCAAACTTGAAGCAGCTGAACAACTTCTGTTGTCACGACTTTCTATGCCATGCAGTCATTCTTGACCATTTACGTTCACGTCTTGTTTATTTGTACTTCTGTGGCATGGGGCAATGGTCATTGCAGTCCCAGTGCTGTCTGCATTCTCCCTTGGTTTGTCCCAGGGCAGCTGTGGCACTGGAGCACAAGGATCCTTTCGCAGCAGTTGGTAGTACCTTTAATGCCTTCTGTGCTCTGAATTTCAACAAGGTGTGCTGTGACAGTTGATTGACTAGCATGGAAGTGGTCATACCAGGGAAATAGTCAAGCCCTTAATTTGTATACCTGCTGACTAAGCAAGACACTACATACACAGCAAGGGCAATTTATAAACTTATTGCATGTGCGTATTAGACATGATCTTGCAGCCTTGTACAGGGTTTGGCTGGGATGGAGTTACCTGCCTTCATGGTAGCCCAAATGATATTGCTGTGGCTTTGTGGCTAAAACAGCATTGATAAGTCGCCAGTATTTTGGCCATTACTGAGCAGTGCTCAGGCAGCATCAAGACCTATTTTCCCAGTGACTGGGCTGGGAGGGGACAGAGCTGGGACGTACCAGCCATATAACATCACAGTACAACATCATGGTTAGCAGTAAAAACAGGGGGATGGAGGGTGGGTGGCTTCCAAGGTGGCATGCTCAGAGAGCAGCTGGCCATCAGTCTTCTGAGGGAGACAGCAGGTGATCTCCTTTGTGCTGCTTGTCCCCTGCGACCTGTGTCTCCTGCTTCACTTCACCTAGTGAGCTTTCTGTCTCAAACCATGAGTCTTCTTATTTTTATTCTTCCAGTTTTCTCCTCTGTTCTGCTTGGGAGCGAGCAAGTGGCTGTGTGGGTGCTTGCTTGTGGAGCCCTGTGACAGCTACGCTGGAGAAGTTGTGCTCCTGTGCACATATCCTGATCCCTGAAAGGAAGAAGGCCAGCCGTGTGCTGGCTCTCATGCTGGTAGGTATTGGGTTTCCCTGACTGCCATTCAAATCAGCGTACAATGCTAGCTTCCTGCTTATCGGTGGGCTTGGGTGAATTCAACTTCAATGCTTTTGGAAAGCAGCAAGGTCTACCGATGGCTGTTTTCCTTTAAAATGGTAATCAAAGGCTATGTCACAGAGGTTTTTTTGCTAGGCTGGGTTAAATTACTAGTCTGCTGGTCCAAGTGCTGCATCGGACATCTGATCAAATATTCCCTAATTTTCATCATTCCTGTCATCTCCTGTTGCTGGTTATTTCCTATGGTACTTTGGAATTGTTGAGGTCTCTAATATCCTGGTGAATAGTTTTCTTCCTCTAATCACGCTTAAGGTCAGTCTGTTACCACATGCAAAATGTGTAACTGTGTACTACAGAAGCACAGAGACCATGACAGTGCAAACGTTAATGATTTTTCTAATAGACAAGCAGTATAGTGTAGAACTGCAGTACACAAATTTGCCCAGATAAAATAATGTACAGTTTTGGTAAGCTAGTAGAAAACCATTCTGTTTGTGCTGTCTATTATTGAATCAGTTATTAACAACATGTAATTAACTGGGAATCCATTGGTGATACTTTCAGAAGCAAAATTAGTAATGTGACAAATAAACCATGAAACATTAATCATCCACTGTTTCTAAAACAAACAAACAAAAAAACACAAACCCTTTTATCCCACAAAGTGCTTAATCTCCCTTCTTTTCCCCCAAAGTATGGTTTATAAGCACATGCCCTCTTCTTGCACACCCCTTCTGTGGGAGATGGGTATGATCTAGCTCTATATGAGCCTTTGCTGTGCCCTGCAGCCTGCTGATCCACGTGCTGGTGAGAAGGCATCCCGTGAGTTTGCATACAGATGCCTGAGGTGTGGGTTCCTACATGTTTCCTGCACTGTCAGCCACACTAGCTGGTTGCAAGCTGGGCTGCTCAAGGCATCTTATGGAGAAAATGCTTTGTAGTGCAAGTAGAGTTGTGATGTGACTGTGGGCAGTATCATGTTGTTCTTGACTACTCCTGTTTCCACTTCAAGGTGTCTTCCTTTTCATACAAATTTTCATGCTGTTTTTATATTTTTTTGGCTGATTATTCTTTTATTTTAAAAGTATATTTGAACTTCCCTAATATTGTTTAATCCAGGTGATGATTGTCTGCCTTTTCACTTGATCTTTTCTGATCAGATGCCCTTCAGATTAACTTGTTTTTGACCTCAGTGTGCGCTCTGACAAAAAAATCTTAAGTATTAGAGATGTTGTACTATGTACTGTCTTGGGCAGAGTGACCACGAAATGGTGGAGTTCACTATTCTTGGCGAGGCCAGGAAGGGAACCAGTAAAACCACTGTACTGGACTTTCGGAGAGCTGACTTTGGGCTGCTCAGGACACTGGTTAGTAGAGTCCCTTGGGAGGCGGTTCTGAAGGGCAGAGGGGTCCAGGAAGGCTGGGCGCTCTTCAAGAGGCAAATCCTAATGGCGCAGGAGCGGTCTGTTCCCATGTGCCCAAAGATGAGCCAGCGGGGAAGAAGACCAGCCTGGCTGAACAGAGAACTGTGGCTTGAGCTTAGGAGAAAAAAGAGGGTTTATAATCTTTGGAAAAGTGGGCAGGCCACTAGGGAGGACTATAAGGATGTAGCGAGGCTGTGCAGGGACAAAATTAGGAAGGCCAAAGCTCATCTGGAGCTCAATCTGGCTACTGCCGTTAAAGATAACAAAAAACGCTTTTGTAAATACATCAACACAAAAAGGAGGACAAAGGAGAATCTCCATCCTTTACTGGATGCAGGGGGAAACTTAGTGCCAAGAGATGAGGAAAAGGCGGAGGTGCTCAATGCCTTCTTTGCCTCAGTCTTTAGCGGCAATACCGGTTGTTCTCTGGATTCCCAGTACCCTGAGCTGGTGGAAGGGGATGGGGAGCAGGATGTGGCCCTCACCATCCACGAAGAACTGGTTGGTGACCTGCTACGGCACTTGGATGTGCACAAGTCGATGGGGCTGGATGGGATCCACCCAAGGGTACTGAGAGAACTGGCAGAGGAGCTGGCCAAGCCACTACCCATCATTTATCAGCAGTCCTGGCTATCGGGGGAGGTCCCAGCTGACTGGCGGCTAGCGAATGTGACGCCCATCTACAAGAAGGGCCGGAGGGCTGACCCGGGGAACTACAGGCCTGTCAGTTTGACCTCAGTACCAGGGAAGCTCATGGAGCAGATCCTCTTGGGAGTCATCATGCGGCACTTGAAGGGCAAGCAGGCGATCAGGCCCAGTCAGCATGGGTTTATGGAAGGCAGGTCCTGCTTGACGAACCTGATCTCCTTCTATGACAATGTGTCGCGCTGGGTGGACGAGGGAAAGGCTGTGGATGTGGTCTACCTTGACTTCAGCAAGGCTTTTGACACCGTCTCCCACAGCATTCTCCTCAAGAAACTGGCTGCTCTTGGCTTGGACTGGCGCACGCTTCGTTGGGTTAGAAACTGGCTGGATAGCCGGGCCCAAAGAGTCGTGGTGAATGGAGTCAAATCCAGTTGGAGGCCAGTCACTAGTGGCATCCCCCAGGGCTCGGTGCTGGGGCCGGTCCTCTTTAACATCTTCATCAATGATCTGGACGAGGGCATTGAGTGCACCCTCAGTAAGTTTGCAGATGACACCAAGTTAGGTGCGTGTGTCGATCTGCTCGAGGGTAGGAAGGCTCTGCAGGAGGATCTGGATAGGCTGCACCGATGGGCTGAGGTCAACTGCATGAAGTTTAACAAGGCCAAGTGCCGGGTCCCGCACCTGGGGCGTAATAACCCCAAGCAGAGCTACAGGCTGGGAGATGAGTGGTTGGAGAGCTGCCAGGCGGAGAAGGACCTGGGAGTGATAGTGGACAGTCGGCTGAATATGAGCCAGCAGTGTGCTCAGGTGGCCAAGAAGGCCAACGGCATCCTGGCTTGTATCAGAAATAGTGTGACCAGCAGGGCTAAGGAGGTGATCGTCCCCCTGTACTCGGCTCTGGTGAGGCCGCACCTCGAGTACTGTGTTCAGTTTTGGGCCCCTCGCTACAAGAAGGACATGGAGGTGCTTGAGCGGGTCCAAAGAAGGGCGACGAAGCTGGTGAGGGGCCTGGAGAACAAGTCCTACGAGGAGCGGCTGAAGGAGCTGGGCTTATTCAGCCTGGAGAAGAGGAGGCTCAGGGGCGACCTTATCGCTCTCTACAGATACCTTAAAGGAGGCTGTAGAGAGGTGGGGGTTGGTCTGTTCTCCCACGTGCCTGGTGACAGGACGAGGGGGAATGGGCTAAAGTTGCGCCAGGGGAGTTTTAGGTTAGATGTTAGGAAGAGCTTCTTTACTGAATGGGTTGTGAGGCATTGGAACAGGCTGCCCAGGGAGGTGGTGGAGTCACCATCCCTGGAAGTCTTCAAAAGACGTTTAGATGTAGAGCTTAGGGATATGGTTTAGTGGGGACTCTTAGTGTTAGGTTAGAGGTTGGACTCGATGATCTTGAGGTCTCTTCCAACCTAGAAATTCTGTGTAATCTGTGTGTATCGACTCTACAGCCTAATACTATTGCAAATGTTAAGTGGATGGAATTTTACCAGAAGGTCTTGACGTTCTATATAGAGTTGCTATGTCAAGGAACCTAATCCAGGTTAGGAACCTAATCCTAATATGGATTTCATGACATCAGAAACCTGTGGGAGACTGACTTTGTAAGTTTGGGGCAATGAAGTGAGGGTCTTGATTAAACTGCCTGCTGGACTGAGCAGTTGTACTGGGTCTGGCTGGGATGTTAACTTTCCCTGCAGCAGCCCATACAGTGCTGCACTCTGCACTTGTAGCTAGAACAGCAGTGGTATCACACCGGTGTTGTGTCTGCTGCTGAGCAGTGCTGGCACAGCATCAGGACTCTCTCTAACCCTCCTAGGGGGTGGGCAAAAAGTGAGAAAGAAACATCACCAGGGCAGCTGACCTAAACCACCAAAGGGATATTCCATACCATATGGGGTCACACTCAGCAATAAAAGGTGGAAAAAGGAAGAAGAGGGGAGGAATGGGCTCTCGTTGCGAGAACGTCTGTCTCCTCCTGAACACCAGCTATGCGTGTTGAGGCCCTGCTTCAAGGACGTGGTCAAGCATCGCTCATTTGTAGGAAGTAGAGAGTAATTTCTTTCCTCTGCACTTCCACAAAGCCTTTACTTGTTTTGTTTTGTTATTTACTTTCCCCTTTCCCTTTTTTCCCTTTAGTTGAATTGTTTAATTAATAATAATATTTCCTTAATACTTTTTTTTCTCTTTAATTAAATTATCCTTATCTCAACTGGTGAGTTGTTCTTTCCTTTACTTCTTCCCCTCCTCATCTGAGGAGGGGGAGTGAGAGAGTGGTTGTGGTGTTCAGCTGCCTAGCATGGTAAAACCACCACAGCAGTATAACAAACGCAGTCATCCATCAGAATGTCCCCAGCAGTCCAGGTGGGCTCATGCTGCACCTCATAATTTTCTGCCCATAAGGCTGGATGATAAAGATAAGGAGATCTATGCTTGGGCCAGCAAGATGACCATACACAACTAAGTATCTGAAAAAGCATAAAAGCTGTATGTGAAGTCTGATTGGTGTGCTCAATTCCAATTGAGTCACCTCATACACATGAATAAACTTTGTCTTGTAACTCTGTACATCCAGACTTCTGTCCTTGATTGGTGATGAGCCAGTTGCAAATTTTCCTAAGAGCATGTACACTGTTTTCATTCTTACCTTACCAGGTGTTAACCAGCCCATTTGTCAAGGAGTTGGTTGTAGGAGCAACCCCAGAATGAACTCCCAACCTGTTAAGGTCTGCATGATCCCTCTATTAGCTCTTAGGAGTTCACATTTATGGCATAGAGGCTACAGGGGCATCCGTCCTTGTGTATTAAGGTAGTCTGATCAACAAAGTTTGCCTGTATTACCTTTGAGTCCCATTGCCTGCCACCAGGTGGTGGGATCTTCAGTGCTGTGATCCTCTAAAGTTGGCCTTACCCATAGTTGGTAAGCAATCTTTTTATTACTTTTGGTTTCTGCTATCTGTTGGCTTCTAATCTTGCTTGCTCCATTTGGACTGGGAGTCTGTCCCCCTGTGTGAGTTAATGGTGAGTTATATACGCTCCCTATGTTTTCCCTATTTAGGTGTTTTCTGGCTTTAGTATGCAGGAGTAGGTACTTTAACATTAAGTTAACGATGTTCAGTGAATGAAGTATTAAGTCTTTGCTGGAATATCTTACTTGATCCAGTAGATAAAGACTGACATTTTTAATCGTGTCTTAGGTTTCGTTTAATTTGTCTAATATTTTCTCTTAGAGGATGGCCTCTTAAGAATAAGTAATCAATAATGAAAGTAGCCAATGAAAATTGAGACTTTTCTGCCTTCTAGCAGAAATGAATTTAGACAATGTTTTGTGTCGATAAAGGTTACTAGAAAACCAAAGGAAACAATATTCCACTGTTTGAATGTATTATTCTTTTTTCCCTTGAATATTTAACTTTAGACTAAAAGCCCATTCCAGGTAAACTTACTGTTACCTATATCGATGGCCCAAATTCCTCTCAGATCTCTCTGCAAGTGAAATGTGGCATTTCTCAGAAGGGTGATTCAGGGACAATGTAATACAGAGGCCAGAGGCAAGCCTTAAACTATCTGATGGAGAAATCCTAGGTATAGCCACATTAGTTGTGTAATAGATTTGTGGAAGGGCTGTGCTGTTATTCCTGCATTCAGTGGGTCTCTCCATTCCCTTTCTGTGCACCCTCAATGAAAAACTGGCAGTAGCCCAAGTAGTTGCTGATGATTTTTGAGGCTTTTGGTCAAGAAGAGAATCTAGCCGGTGAGTGATGCAGGCATGTGTGAAGAGTAGTCTTCTCTGTCTTTTGAAGTCTTTTACTGATCCTGATCTTCTTAGCCATTCTTCGTAAGACAAATGCTTTCTGCCAAATACCACTTTACGTAGCATGTTTTATTGTATTAAAGTTAGGATGCTTCAAGTTGTGATCACAGTTGGACACTTGTGAGGTTACTCAGATGAACTCATATTTAGCAGTGATTGAATTGTATTGCCACTTCGGTGGTAATTACAAGGTTGGATTTATGTGATATCTAAAACTTCGAAGCTGTTAGATATGGTATAGCAATTAACAGAGTCTAATTGTAGATGGAACAGAGAGTTAACAAAGATTGCAGAACGGCAAGGTTCACACGAGACTTACTGCAGGGTATCAGGGGTTTCTCAAGTTAGTTGCGTGCCTAAGGACTTCCACCTTATTAAGAGTGCAATACTCGCTCTTCCCAATTACGCATCGGCTGTCAGCAGAAATCTTCCCTGAGAGGCATCCCTTCCAGTGGGAGTTCCTGGGTCACAGCCCACTGCGATTCTGGAGAGCTCAAAGGGCTCCCACTTGGGATTGCTGTTTGTAGGACCATGAGATGATTGACTTTAAGCCACTAATTTTTCATGGTTCAGGTTTTTTTCCATTTTGGCTATGATTTAGGTTGTGCAACTCCCTCTTAGCATATAATAATGCCTTCATCAATTAGCCGTGTGACAGGAGCACTAGATCGTCTTGGGGGAGCCCTGATCGTCTCTTAAAATCCTAATCTTAGGATTTTATTATTCATTAAACAGAAGATAGAATTGTTATTTGCTGTTCTGTATCTTTGTAACTTAACAGTGTTCTGGGAAATAATCTACATAACTTGACATTAATTGATGTCCACTGGATGTGCCAAAGGAGTTGCTGTTCTATCTAGTAATTTGAGTTGAGTGGTTCTGTTTGTAATGCATTCTAAATGACTTCTTGGCAAATGAAATAGGTTTTGATAGAAAGATTAAAGTTTGATTTTTGTTTTTGTTTTTAGAATTTCGGTTTTATACTGAAGAAAAAGAAATCAAGAAAAGATGGAGTGGAATGCAAGACCACTCCAGAATGCTGATGCACAGAATAACCAGCAAAGTGGACAAGTGTGTTACACTCGGTTGCTTCCTAAAGCACATGCTTTTCCTCAAACAAATACATTTTCCTCTGAAAATGTGTGCAGTTATGCTGGAAATAACCAACTGATGTATCTACCAACTGTCAGTGTTCCCTTACCAGGAACATCTGTGGCTGACAAAGATTTTCATGCCTCCGAATACTCAGTCAGTCCGTGTCCACCATCATATGTAGTAATTGCACCAAGACTTCCCGATCAAATGTCACGTTCACGGACAGAGATGACTCAGAACTCTTGGCGAAACTCTAGTAGGCATACTTCTTCCTATAGAAAGTTAGCTCCAGCTCCCCTGTCTTCTCAAAGGAGCGATGGCAACAACTTGCGGAACATGCTTCAGGGATCTCAGCATGCCACCGCAAACAGTTATGCTGTGCAGTCACAAACATCACAGCATAATTCTATGAGAGCTATGATGTTATATCAAAGTAACTGCGAATGCCCTAATTCTTCAAAGATGGGGTGCACACCACAGTATAACTTGAATGGTCCTACTTCATCTCAAAGCATTTCTCTACCTATCAATCAGTCATCCAGTCAATATGTCCATTCTCAGAACAATTCTTTATCTCTTGGTACGTCTGGGCAACATGTCCAAAGCCAAATATATTACTCCAGTAATCAGTTTCAAGTTTCACAGTCACCGAGTCAAAATACTACAGCAAATACACAGCTGCCACAATATATACCAAGTCAGATGGGATCGGAAGCTCCTAGTGGGTGTTCTGCACCATCTTTGCTGCCTGCCAACTGTGATTCAAGAGCTGCAGCACAACCTTTGCTAGATGTACGACAGGCAGTTCAAAATGTGTCTACTGGGTATACCCTCAGCCAACAGAGGTGCCTGTCAGATCAAAAAAATGCTTCTGGTATTAACAGTGTTCAGCAGT
Source organism: Oxyura jamaicensis (assembly GCF_011077185.1). NCBI lineage: Eukaryota > Metazoa > Chordata > Aves > Anseriformes > Anatidae > Oxyura > Oxyura jamaicensis. The sequence goes on along the minus strand of NC_048893.1, from coordinate 61,874,744 downwards.
ACTGGCAGACACAGCAATCTGGAGAAGTCAGTCAATCAGTTATGAATGCCTGTAACTCAAGTGGAAATGTGACAGCAAATCAGACTTCTAATGAAGTGTCTGCACCATCCACTGACGTTTCCAAAGAATTGTATAGTATTTTGCATGAAATGGCAACTATTTCTTCAGTGGTTGCTCCAAAGGCACCATGTGATCTTGCTTCAGTTCAGGAAAGTCAGACTAGTAGTTCAGTGAATACGCCTGTTAATTCTCAAACTTCTTCAGCAAAAGACGATGAAAGGAAAGCAGCAGAGGATGCTCTAGCTTGGGAAGCTCAAAGACTGCGCACTATTAAAAGAAAATGTATCCTGCTTGAAAAGATGTATCATTATAAAAGAAAACTATTAGCTTCAAAACATGATAAGAGCAGTCCCACACTTGCTTCCAGCAATGAAAATGTGCTCTCTAATTGTTTTCCTCAGGTGCCAAATCAAAATGTAGCACCTTCCCCATCTGAAACAGTGAGGACAGACGCTCAGCAACAACCTGTTCTTAACTCTTCACCTGAAGAAAAAAATGACAAACAGAAAGCTGGTGCTGACAACAGAGGATTAGAGGTGACTCAGAGTAATCATCAGGTAGAACAGGGAAACCTTTTATCAAGGTCATTTCCTGTTCCTTCTCACAACAAACTCCTAGCTCAATTAAATAACCCTGACAGTGCTCCCATCCTAGGACAAAAAGATGCTTCAGCCTTGGCTTCTTCTCAAAAAACTCTCACATCCTCCAACAATACTTCAGGCTTTAGTCAAACCAATAGCTCTATCACAAATGCATCAAAGAATGTATCAGCTTACCCTGAGAACTCATCATTTCTTCAGTTTGTATTGAGCAGCACGAATATGTTGAAAGAGAAGATAGCTGGTGCTACTGCTGATAACATACTGACTAATCTCCTTTGTGGTGAAAAACCCCAGGTAGATTTAAAGGGCACACCTGGAAGCTTATTAAAAGACACTAGAGAAAAGAATGTAGCAAGTCTGAAAGGTGAGCAGACAGTTATGGTCCACATGCACACTCCTGTATCAGGAACAATGCAGTCTAATAAAAATAAAGTCCAGAGTGATGTAGCTCAGAAAAAGGCACAGCTTACTGAAAATTCATGTTTTAAACAAAGCAAATGTAGTTACTCTGCAGAAGAACTAACTGCATGCCTGGGCTTGTGGAGAAAACGTGGTTCAGAACCTGCAAGTATTCAAAATAGCCAGTCAAATGAAAGCCCCACAGAAAGTCAGATCTCACCCTTACCTTACAGCCAAAACACAACGAGTAAGAGAGAACAAGGTAATCTTCCAGTTAGTACAGATGAAGCGGTCTTGCCTTTAACAACTGCCTCTGTAGGACAAAAACACGACACGTTGGGCTGCAATTTGATAAAAGGTTTTGAACTCCAAGTTGCAGTTGTCTCTCCTTTAGTACTTCCTAAACAGGTAACACAGATTGAGCAGGCAGACAAGTGTCCAAAATCTGCAGATAAAGCCTGTCTAGTAATTGACACAGGAAGTATACGTAGTTTGCAAGAAGAGGGGAAAAATGTTTTAACTGTGGTAAGTGCTGATAAAAGAGCAATAGAAGCTGTCCGTTCATCACCCACTGACTGTGTTCTGGTAGAGAAAGAAGACTCGCACTTGCAACAGAACAAATCAGCTAATGGAAAGAGAATAGTAAAAAACAGTATGAGTGCAAATGATTTGTTTGATGAAAAACAAAGGAAACTTTGTCAAACCATGGAAAATGCTGGAGAAAATCTACAGCTCAGGTTACAAAACAAGCCATCTCTTTCTGAATTGGGCCTGAATTTTTATGGTCAAATCTTTCAAGAAGGTAAAAAAGACCATGAAGACAAGCAAACAGAGTTAGAGACAGGAAATACTTCTACAGCTGTGTTAGAAGAGCAGATGTTTCATATTTCTAGTGTATGTTCTCTTGTTGAAGGTGATACATTCTATAATCCACAAATAGCAAGCATGTTCAGCTCTGTCCCTGAGACGAATACATTAAATAACAGTACCTCATCAGTAGAAAATGTATCTGACCCAAGGCAAAAGGAGCAATTGCTGGACTTGAATAAAAATGACTTGAGCAAGAGCTCTCCCCAGCTAGAGACCTTGCTGCAAAAGACATTGGAAGAGTCATCTAGCTTCGTTAGTGAAGCAGATAGGACTTTGGATAGTTTTAAAACCAGCCATTCTGAGAAAGAAAGCAGTGGCAGTCCTCCTAGAACAAATTCTGCCTCAGAGGAAAAAATGCCGGTAAATGCATCTTTCAAGCATCCTGAAAATAACTTGGACGTTCTTCCTAGGTTAGACCAGGAGTTAGCTCAAAGTTCACCAGATTTCTTGATGAATCTGACTGCTGAAACAAATGTGTTCACTGTTAAAAAAGATGTCAATAAAGAAAATGACACATGTACTAAGAATAGCATAGAAGAAGAGGTGAACCTTTTTGGAGCAGAACCTATTAAATATCTAAAGAATCAGCTGACTGAACTTGTGAAAGAGTTTCCATATGGCATTGAAGGGGCTGATTTGTTTACAAAAGAACCAGTACGAAATGATTCTGTGCTTGAGCGGACAGAGAAGCAAACTCAAAAAGAGACTCAAATCTCTGACAAAAAGTCTAATTCAAAGGACCCAGTAGATCAGCTACAAATTGCACTGTTAAACTCTGGTCAGGTGCAAGAAATATTTCCTGAAGAGAAGCCATGTTCCTCTAGTGAAAGCAGCAGAGCATTGACTCAACCTGAAAAGGCTTCACCCCAGGAGGAGAAGCTCGAAAGCAATGTTCAGCCTGATCAAAGTCTATGTAAGGAGAAAGAAAACCCTCAACCACCACCCAGTTCTAGAAAGGAAGACAATTATTGTTGTTTAATGAATTGGCTGTCTGAACTAGGTGGAGTACCACAGGGCTCTTGTGAATGCAGAACTTCTGGTTCAGATAAAAATGATAATGATCAGCTTTCAGAAGCTGAAAATACCAGCTCTGCAGAGAGACAAGAAAATGAGAGTAAATCTGATGCTGTATTGAAGAACAACTGTGCAGCAAGAAATCCACCAACTTCTGAAAATGTTCAAAATCGTGTTCGCAAAAATAAAAAAGATGCATGCAAATATACTACTGTAATGAACAAAAAACCCAGGCTAAAGATGGATGATGAACAGAAACCACTTCCAACGCAAACAGAAAAGAATAGACCACTCAATTCCTCTGAAAAAAAAGATGTTGATAAATCAAAAAAGAGTAACTTTAAGGAAGAACCAGAAATGTGTAGTATCACTCCACTGTTAGGGAAAGAATTGAATTCTGAAAAAAAAGATGATCAGAAAGCCTCAGAAGAAGAGTTATCAGAGAAAGCTGGTCATACAGATGTAGACAATATAACAAAGTCATCAAAAAAAGAGAGAGTTTTCAAAGTGGATTCCATTTCAAAAGATAAAACCAAAACAGGTTTGGCCATGAAATCCACAGCAGACATTCACAAATGTACAAAATCAGACACTGCTGCTATTAAGCACACTGAAACCCATCAAGGCAAAAAAAAAAAAATCTGTGATGAGAACACAGGTGAAGAACACAATTGTGTGAAACAAAAGGACACACTTGGACAAAATGTAGAAATTAATACCAAAGAGAAAGCAAAATTATCAGCAGAAAAAAAACATAAAAAGCTAAATAGTTATCACATTGAAACTATGAAGTTCCCAGGCTTTGGCAGTAAAGACTTAAAGTCAAGAAACCACAAATATTCTCCACATAAATCTATAAAAGCTTATCCACCGCAGGAGGAGTCATACAAGCGGAAGAGGAAGGACAATATTAATGGAATGAGAGACTCTAAGAAAACAAAGGTGGAGGATGAAAGACTGAAACAATCTGAAGCAAAGAATTCCAAGCAGCGCTCACATAATTGCATGCTAAATACTGACAAGACTAAAAAACTGAATGGAGAAAATGTCTGGAAACCTAGGAATTCATTAGCAGATCACACTATGCTTAAACTACAGAGAAAAAGGGGTCGATCTACCATCTCCAAAAACTACTTTTCTAACAAAGAGAGACATCTCGATAGTCAAAACAAAGACAAGTGTTCTGAGAAAATATTTGCTGATAAAAATCTGCTATATTTAAATAGAAGGACGAACAGATTAAAATTGCATCTTCAAAAAGAACCAAAAAAACATTATCTCAATAGAGTTGCATTTAAACGTACTGCACAGGAACGCATATACCTGACGAAGTTAGAGACATCACCTGTCAGACCTGTCTGGCATTTAAAGCCCAAAGTGTCACAAAATAGTACAGATTCAAAAAAAGATACTTCTCTCTCAGAAGATGATAAATCACGGAAACCACAAGTACTTGAATTTAAACTGTGTCCAGAGATACTGTTCAGAAGCTCAGCTACTGATGATGAAAGCATAAGTACAAAGAATTCTCCGGCAAGTGAGAAAACGACTGTGGCAGGTGAGGTACATGTGCAATTCTTTTCTTCTACTTTCAAATGGATGTAGGCAGTTCAGAGTAGGTTGCGAGTTGTGAATTTAGGTAGAATACTTTTATCTAAAACTGAATCGTTGCTAGAATTTTGGCTATACTTACAATTTGTTTTCAAAATAATTAAGAAATTTTTGCAAGTGAAAAGTATTCCTTTTTCGTTCACGTTATACAAAACTGCAGACAGTGAAAATGTGGGAGTAGAAACTGAAGGTTGAAATTGCTTATCTAGCTTTCTGACAGACTTTTGCTGTGTGTTAAGTTGAAAAAAGTGAGACTTCTTCAATTTCATGTTTTGTTTCTTTTCCTTAGAGTTTACAGAATGAATTTTAGAGTGTGGCAGTTTCAAATAACTTTGCAAGAAGGCTTTCTAGCCTTCTCATGGAAGATACCTTGTTTTGTTTGTGGAGAGCAGATTCCCGTGGCATTGTTACTAAAGGCAATCTGATTTGTATTCAGTGTTAGCCTGGTTGTGTATAAATTCAGCTGTGTACATAGAGGAGGGAGAGATCTGAGTGAGGCCGTGAAGAAGAGAGGAGTCTTGGGCCAAATACATCCTGCACATTTTTTTTTTTTCCTAACTGCTGCAACACTTCCTTAGTCATGGTAACTTCTGTCATCTTTGTCTTCCTCTCCCTCTTCTTATCCCAGTCTTTACACATATTAAGCAGTGTATTCTGAAGAATATTTGTGTCAAACGCTATCTTTGATTTTAAATGAAAACAAATCTTCAGTTGTACATACCACTTCTTGCAGTCATCTTCAGAGACAAAGAAAATTTCCCTTTTCCTGTGGCAGTGTATATGTTAGAAACCTAATGCTGAATAGGGACCACCGCTTGTCGTATAGGAACCTAAAAAAATCTCTTAATTTTCTTTATAGGTGTAAAGAGTAAAAAAGAAGATTGGTTAAAATATGATCCAGTGAAGCAAAAAAAACTGGAAGGGATCTCGACAGGTGAACTGCCCCTCTGATTATTGATTTTGAAATAAAAGTTGAATACTCTTTGCTTGGTTCAAGTGTTACTTTACAACATGCCTTTATCTGTTTTGACTGATTCTTTACTATCACTGTTGCCAGAATGGAGACTGCTGAGTAGACATAAGAGTTTCAAAGATTTGTGGAGATTTTTATTGTCATAAGAACGTGTAGTTGGAGATCAATGGTATTTTCCTGCTTAAATGTGTATAGTTGAATCAGAGATAGCACTCATGTTGAGATTCAGCCAGAGCTTTAAACTGTAGGCAAAGCCCGAGCTAGCTGCTTGGTGACTTTTGCTTTAACCTGCTTCTCTGTCTGTCTTTCAGTTGAGGACAGTATTCCACTTGATACAGCCATACAAATCCTGGAAGGAGATGGCGAGGTTCTTCACATTCCAATCAAAGACTCAAAAGAGATGTTTCAGACCTACAGGAAAATGTATCTGGAAAAAAGTAACGCAAAGGTCTAGATAGCACTCCTGTACCATAGGTCTTACTCAATATTATTGGTGAAAAAAATGCCCACACTACATTTTTTTTTCCTATTTACTTCATATTTCTGCATTGTTATATATAGAGAGATATATATACATGTTGTTGGCAACATTTCAGCCCTGTTTGCCTAATAATTGTGAATAAGTGATAATTTGCTTAATCTGTATTTATTGCACAAATAGGCTTTTGTGCTGACGTCATTGTCAAATATATTGTTTCTTTTTTTCATATTTGAATTATTTTTAAAGAGCCAGGAGTTAGTTGTATCTTGACCAAAAAAAAGATGCACAAACAAACCTCAAACTCATTTAAATCATCATAATCTGTTTTCTGCTACTGGAAAAGTTAGGCTTGTGATACTTTCCATTGCTGGCAGTGGAAAATTATTCCTGCTAGAAAGGAATTGCAGGGATTCCTAGGCATTACACTTTTATTTTCTATTTATGCTAGTTTGATTATTGTGCTTCTAACAAGGCTTTCTATTTTTTTTTGTGGAAACCTTTTTTTGAAACTTGGAATACAGATATAAAACCCCCAAATCAAATGTAAAGATAAGGGGGTACTATGAGGTATTTATGCTGCTGCCCAGTTTTCTTACATCTATTTTTGTAGAACTTGTAGAAATCGAACTCAGAATTCTTCATCTGAACACAGCGCTGTAAACTGATAGTTGACTGAAGACTTTTCCCTTCTTTCCTCCCTTCCTCCCTCTTTCTATCTTCTTTACGTTTGAAAGAAAAGCACAATTGTTGAAATGCAGGGAGTTTGAATTCATTTCTGTCTAGACCATGATGTTCACTTTAACTAGACTGTAATTAATCTCTTTGTTTATAAAACATTAGTTAATGTTTGACTAAACGTTCACTGTGACGTGAGTTGTATTTTTTGTTGGATACTTTTTGTTTAAGTGTCTTTTTGTTATTGTTCAAAATTTCGAATTGAATCATTTTTTTTTTCAGAATTGTGGTTATCTGTTACTTTTTATCTGTTTAAGCCTTTATAATAAAAGTAAAAACTCTGTAGATACTTCACTGAATGACTTTTATACTTGAAATAAACTTTTTGCAGGCCAAGCCTAGCCTTTTTTTAGTTTAAAAAGCAGGTAGTCATATTTATTGCAATTAAATAAACACCGGAGATAACCTTGTAGATTAAACACAGCTTTGGAGTAACTAAGATCTTCCTTCTTGAAATGGTTTCGTAGATAGAAGTGAGGGAACTGAATTTGAGTCTAAGCTTTTGAAATCTATTGAACTAACAGCATGTGCTTATATTTCAGAAAACACATCAGGAAATTCTTTTTTTTTAAAAAAAAAAAAAATCTGTTTTGTGTTGAGGTTAGGAACTGCTGAATTAGTGTCAGTACTTAAAGAGCTTTCAGTGCTACTCCTATCATGCAGAGGCACACTTGTAGGGATCTTGTCTGCTGTTACCCAGCGGAGCACATAACATTACAGTTTTCCAGGTTTCTATGTACACTGAATTAAGAAAAATAGGCTTTTATTGGGAGAAAAGAAGCTTTCCCTTCCATCATTTGTAGATTTCTTCTTTCAAATGAAGGAACTATTTGTGAGGTTTTAAATTCCCCTGTCTGGCCCATGTGTCCTAATAACTTACATTTTCTCTGGATGGATGCCCAAGTATTAGTTTGGAAGTTGGCACTGGAGAATTTTTGTAACAATGTTGGCAACACTTAAGAAGGTTTTATTTTATGCTTTCTTGGGAGTTTAGCACCTGTGTTATACTGGCTGCATTAAGGAAGATTCATTGTAGCCTTAAGTACACCCAGCGCCAGCAACACACAGTTCCTGCTGAGAATTTATTTTGGGTTTTGTTCTGTATAATGATATATGAACCTGACTGAAGTGGCTGAATGAATTCTCTTCAATAGGAAATTATTCAGTCCATTGGACCATGATGACTATGTTGTAAGTGTGTGCAGAAGTTTTCTCGCTGGCCTTGTGCATCCAGTACATAAGAATGCCAGTTTTGTGTGCCGGTGCAGACAGTCATATCTTCTTCTCCCTAACACCAAGGAGCCAGCCTTGGTGTTAAGAGCCTGCCTTTGTGACCGTGTATGCAAGATGACTTGGGACTTACACTGTTACACTGCTTTGGTATGGCTAGGAGTTTTGGAATAGACTGTCTTTCTGTGTTTGGTTCATGTGTTGACTAGGTAGTTATCCTGTAAGCCTTTGTACCTAAAGTACTTTGCACTTAAGGTTGGCCTCTAGCCTGTGCTACACTTACTGCATAATTGCTGCATGTACCTGCAGGATAAGAGAATTGTGCCAGATGCTGTTACTCAATTTCCATTTCTCCTGCTCCTTACGCTGCTGACTGAAGCCACCATTGTACATCAAGGCCTTGGTCTGGGACAGGCAAGATGCTGGCATCCACCTAGATATGGCTACTGTGAAAAAAAAAGTGCTGTTGCTTGGAGAATACTGACAAACGTGAACATGAGGGCATTCATTAGCACTGAAGATATGTAATTAATGTAATATGTAGCTGTTGTCTTATGTTTCCTGTATTTTAAAGGACTTGTAATATGAATGTCACCAGTCGGGTTATTGTACAAACCGTGGATCCTGTCATGGCCCTGAGAGCACCAAAATGCCTTGAAGGTCATGCTCACTCTTACATGAGCACTCACACGATCTGCTCATGGGTCTAGGAATTCCATTTAAGATCAAGCCTGGGCCTTCAGTCCCTGCCTGAGTGGTGTCTATGGTGTGTACCTGTCTCTAACTGTTAAAGCATGTGCCTGGACATGGAAACTGCCCCTTGATCCAGGCCCTGACCTGCAGTCTGTCTTCCTGCTGGGGTTCAGACACATGCTATCGCTCTGAAGCTGCTTGTCAATCACTTGACTATGTCTGACCCATAATTACCTTCACTGGATCTGATTCTGGCCTTTGGATTTATTTCATGGCTTCACTATACCCTTCCGTCAACACAAGATTGTCTTTTGACCTGGACTCTGGCTTCGCCCTGGTTGCCATCCCTGGGCTTGTCTTGTTCACGTTGCTTGTGAGCTGTGAGATGGGGCCTTGTCTAGTGAGGCCCCTGCCTTGCCTGTCATGGTATCTCCCTTGGCTTCTGGCCCTTGGCCCTTTGGGAGCAATTGAACCTTGCTAAGCTCTGACATATACAGAACTGTAGCATGTGGGTCGACAACATCCTAACCTACTGATACCTATCTTTGCTCTATTTCCTGTTCCCTTCTAGGAAACTTTCTGCATCAGTAGGAAGAACTACCCGTTCCACCATTCTTGCCTTTATGCCCCAAGAGGCACATGGATGAAATGACAATTTAACATCCTTACCTTTTGCAAATTAGATGTAGAACCAAGGTGATGCACAAACATCCAGAAAATGAGTGTGTCCATGGCTTGTATGTGCGTGTGCTTTGGGACTGGAGGTCCAGTTACCTGTTTAGACCCTGACTTCTTGAAGGGTGAAGGTATAGTGTGCATTTAGATGCCCAATTTCTAGCTGGCAAATTTGAACGGAGAAGTTTGATTATGAAGATCATTGTGTGAGACAGTCTTCTCCAATCTGTGGGGAACCATTTCAGGCAGAAGGATTTAAAGAGGTATTCCCTTAGGTACATGGGCAGCAAAAGGAAGAATAATGAAAATGTGATCCTGTTGCTCTGTGGGCAGCAGACCCTGTGATAAAATACTTGGGAAATACCTTCTGTTATTCTGCTGTTACTGTCAGGTTTGTCAGACCTTCTTTGACCCTGAGCCTAGTGACAGTCTAATCTGCAGAAGTGAAGAGCTACCTATGTCAGGAAGATGGAATTGAAGACCACAAGCCAATTGTGTACAGGTCCATGAAACCAGAAGGGATGCATCCAAGGGTGATGGGAGATCTGGCCAACATAATTGCAAGGGTGCTCTGTCATCCTTGAAAGGTCATGGCAACTTGGTGGAAGGGAGGTCCCGGGTAAGTAAAAAAGGCAAATTGCATGTTACCCATTTTCAAAGGCAGGAAGATGATCCAGGAAACTACAGGAGCCTAGTCAAGCTGACCCATTTATTTGGGAAGATTATAGAACAACCATCCTTGAAGCCACATCTACCCAAGCATGGTAAGGGTAAGGTCATTTGAAACAGTCACCATGGATTTACAAATGGTAGATCACACCCGACTGACCTGATGGCCTCCTATAATGAGATAGGTGATTCTGTGGGCAAGAGGAGTGTAGAAAGTGACATTTACTTTTAACAAGGCTTATTGACTTGGTTTCTGGTTGTATTCTTGTAGCCAAATTGGAGGGACACAGTTTGAATAAGTGGCCTACGTTAGTGGCTGAAGATTAGCTGAACGTTTGGCTCAGAGCAATACTGTCTGTCTGTGGTCAGTGGTACAAAGTCCAGCTGGCAGCTGATTACTACTGGCATTGCTAAGCAGTTGATGTTGGTGCTGTCATTGCTCACTACATTAATTAATGTATTGAAAAACAGGACGTAATGAACCTTTGCAGGTTTGTGTGGAGAAAGGGACTTCTCAGGAACATCAAGGGGAATTTCCAGTTGAAGCTCAGGAAAGGCTTGAAGACTTCATGAAAAAGGGTCCTGAAAAAAGGCCTCCTGAAAAAACTTGCTTCCTCTCACTCACTTGAAACAGATGAAGCCAGAGATACAAAGAACTGGTTTCCAATGGTGTGATGAGGTAGAAACATGTAAGGTATAGACATGGGTTTAATGAGGCGGTAGTACAAAAATAGTCAAGGAAGAGCCATTGAGACTGCCTTCCAGAAACTGCTTGCTGGCAGTTGACACCGTTCTGCCAGAAGTGTGTGTCAGTGCTCATAACTGTTTCAGTCCAGTCCAGATGGTTGCTTGAACTGTTTTGCAGGAAGAAATTGCACTAAGGTTTAATTGGTCTTGGCTGCAATATAGGAACTTTTTTTTTTTTTTCTTTTTTTTTTTTTGGCAGGGGGGTTATAGATCCAGTGTGTTCAGTTTCTAGTTTGCCCAGTCAGAGAAGACCCTTGAGGGGAAACATGCTCAAGCGTCAAACTCATTTGGATTTGCTAACGTAAAGTTGCAGTGTGGGTTCTATAGCTGAGACCATGATCTAAGAACAGAAGGTGCATGGAGTATCTTGACACAGGTAAAGAGATTGTTATTAATCAGAAAATACACTGCTTAAGCTTTGTGAAAGAGCAGATACATAATTGAGAGCTGAGAGGTGGCTTATATGAAGCAATCCACTTCTGGTAATGGTGAAGCCCACTGAGCTGCCAGCATGAATTGTGTTTTTCAGCAACGCGAGAGAACGTGGCTAGTTAGGGGTAGTTTCTGTGTCGGGGTGCAGCAATAGGTCTTTCTGCGTCAAGCAGAGTAACAGAAAAAACAACCTGAATGAGCCATGAGTGGGGTGTGTTGCTGGCCCTCCAGGGGAAGTTCTCTTCTGGTGTCAGAGATAAAAGTCACATTTCACTATCTTTTTCTCTCCCTCGTAAAAATTAGAACAGTTCAATAGAGGAAACCAGTGGGGGTTAAGAGCTGATTACCCTGGTATGTCAGTATCTAACATGGTGGCTTACACAGAGGTCTTTTCTGCAGATGTTCGGTAGATGTTGCTGAGGATATCAATAATCTACTTGGCAGACAACTGGCAAGTAGAGCTGGATGAAGGAATAATCATCAATTGTAAGCCAGTATGTGCACATGTGCAAACTTTCATGTATAGAGTGGGGGTGAGTCATGAAGCAGACTCCAGGCTGGGGCTTCTGAGCCTGAGTTCTCCCTGTGGCAGGTGTGTAGTGAGCATTGTTGCTGCTTGCAAGACATCCACGCCAATATCTGTGTCAATAAATACTGGAAGGTTGCAGGGGGCTTGGAGGTTTCTTCCTTCAGTTCTGTGTATCCTCTGACACTTCCTGCTGACAAAGGAGGTCTGGGCTTTTAATGGTGTGCTCAGAAAGATCAGAAAGATTATATTGTAAATCAGACTTGTGTAGTAGAAGAATCTGCTTATTTACTGCAAAAGTCAAAATGCTCACAGTACATGACTTGCCATACCTTTTTTATCGTCCTTTGCATGGTCTATCCTGGAAAAATAATTACATGTGCTCATACAATTTAAAATTTGAGTACAGTGCACCCACATGGTGGAGCAGAATTAAAACTCCATAGACATTTCTTCACTGTGCGTTATGTTTCATTCATGTATTCTTTTAACAGATCTTTGACTTGTCCAATTTGATAGTATTTTAAAAACTCAAACTGAAAAACACATTGATAACGTTAATGGACACGCACGGAAGACCATGGTATTGAGGAGACAGTGATCCACATAATGGCTGACCTGGATGAGGTCAGACTGTACAGAGTGCTTGGCTGCTACATAACCGTGGCAGCTGAAGCATTTAAATGACTGATGCATAACTGCGATGGAGAGAGTACCCACTAGAATAATTATTTTTGGCGTGTGAAACCCAAGTAGGCTTTGACTGCTCCTTATCAAACCTTCACCCACATGTAACATCCCTTGTGTATCACCCTGCGGCTGGTTAAGTTTTGCAGTAGAAGGAAAACTGTAAATACTCTAAGCACTGAGTGCTAGAAGGCTAGTGAACCTCACTGTGGATGGGAGCATGCCTTACTCTGATCAGAGGTCCTTCTGATGCTGTATCATCTCTGGGTTCCCAGCATCCAGAGGGTGTAAACTGAGTTTGAGCTCTCATTTCTGCTAGCCTCATAATAAATGTGTTTTGTAACCTCATGTGTACTAGTCCTGTGCATTTGTTGGGGTCCTAAATGACAGCACTCACTGGTGGAAAACATTGTCCCTTTGATCTTCCACTGCATCAACTTCAAAGCTTGAACTCAGAGCTGCTGAAGTTGCTGCTGCCTTTCAGCCCAGGCTGACTGAAAGTAAATGGAATTTTCCTCCAAACAGGAGCTCTGTTTAGACCTACAGATGGAGAAATACCACACTCCACGGGGGAGTTTCACAGAGTTTTCTGGCAGAAGAGAAATGGTGAAACTTGGAAACAATGACTTGCATTGAAGAGGAGACAGTAGGTTGAAGTCTTGGTGACAACCTCCTTTGTGTACATACTTCTCTGTAAGGAGCTGGCTTAGGGTCCTGGCGTAGATACTTCTAAACAATAAACACATACTCTTCCAATCAAACCAGAAGTTGTGATTGAAGGCGAGTAGGGTGGAAGTTTGTGTAACATTGAGGTAACAAATTCAATATGCTTAACTGCAACGGTAATTTCCTTTGACCAGCTAGAAACACAGAAGCCACATGTTCAGGAGCCATTTCCTTCACATACATGTCATAACACATCATAAATCACACCCACTGTCTTGTCTTGTGTTCAGTCATACATGATCCCTGTGAACCTAGAATAGAACCAGTCATCAAGAAAAACAAAATGTGCAGGATAACAAGCATTACAAAGCGCTGGACTGGAGAACTTGGAAGAATAGCCTCTTTTTGGGAAACCTGGTCCTTTAAAAGTCTTAAAGACTTGGCTGTAGTCTTTATGCTTACTATTCTCCCATTACCATCCTTATCTGACTGCTTTCTTAGACTTTTATTTTAGAAATCTTGCCTTCATGCTCACTTTTTTTTTTTTTCCTTGTACTGATTTTTCAGTAGCTACTGCAACGTTATTAAATCTTTTTATCTTATATACCTTGGCTCCAACTTGTTTTCCTCTTCCTCTGGGGCCCCCAAGCCTGTTTCCATCCCAGCAGTGCTGCCGGCCTTGAAACTTTTCCTAGACTCCAGCTCTAGTGCCACCAGCTCAGCCATGTAGAGCCTACTTCATGTTTTGACTTCTGTATTAAACCAGTCCCCTCTGCACCACCACCACCAGCTTTGTTTGCTGTCTGTTCATCAGTACTACATCTACAAGAGAAAAATGGTTCGCTGCTTTCAGCTCTTGTGCTTGTTGCTGGAGCATCTTCCACTCGGATGAGAAAAGTAAGAAATTCTGCTTCCTCCCTGCAGGCTTGGGCTGGAGTGTGGCCATGGCAGTGGGAGTCTTGTAGCACTTGCTCCTGAGTCCCAGCAAGTCCCAGCAGGGGACTTCCCTGGGCACATGCATGCATGTTTTTTCATTTTGTTTGTTTGTTTTGAGAGTGGGTGGGCAGATGAGAGGGGCGTCTCTGGGGGAGATCGAAAGGCCTGTGGCCATGCTGGCTCAACCTTTCCAGACCTTTATTGACAGTAGGAAGATGCTGACACTTACCAGTAAGCACAGCACAATCTAGCTTTTTGTTTGAAGTGACTGAGCTATTTCTAAAGAAACTTTAAAAATAACCTGAAGCTAAATTTCATACGGTATTTCAGTAAGACAGTTAAAGTTTGGTAGACTGGTGGGCTGACCCCAGCCAGCAGCTCAGCACCCGCTAGCCATTCAGTCCCCAAAGGGAAGGGGCAGAGAATAGGAGGAACAAAAGCAAGAGAACTCAGGGTTCAAGGAACAGATAGTTTAATAAGTGAAGAAAAGGGAACAGCAAGAACAAAAAATGTGATGTAAAGGCCACATCCTATCAGCAGACCAATGACCAGTCACTTCTCCAGGCAACAGCTACTTGAGAAAGAGTATCCTCCAGTTTTAAGGTGGAGCAGGACCTTATCTGGTGTGAAACACACCTTTGATTGCCTTGGGTCAGCTGTCCCAGCTGTGTCCCTTCCTAGCCTCTTGGTCACTCCCAGCTCACACCCAGCAGGGCAGAGTGGAAACAAAAGGCCTTGATGCTGCCTGCACAAGCACTGCTCAGTGGCAGCTAAAGTATCAGTTACCACCTCTGTTTCAGCCACAAATCCCAAACCCAGTGCCATATGAAGAAAACTAACTCCATGCCAGCCAAACACAGTACATAGTCAAAGATGGATTTAAGTTTTCAATCCAAAGCTATGACAATTCTCTGAAAAATAAAGATCTATATGTCTCTCTGCAAGCACATTGGTCCCATTGCTGAGACCTTGTGAAGAGAACAACTCATCATTAAGGCTGTGGTGATGGAAGCTGGGAAGGATGGTCTGTTGAACTTCAAGAGACTGTGGGCCTTGCAGTCTTCAATATTAAAGGTAGAATTCACCTTGACATTTTTGTTTAAACAGTAGGAAAAGTCTTTTATAGATATATCATGGCATAAAGTGAGATGTTCAGATAGCGTAACGGTAGACTTTGTGTGTTTTCTGTAATGTTGCTTCCTGTGGCTGCCTGCATTTTACAGTACTGGTTAGTTTATTTTGAGTTAATGGCATTAATAATTCAAGAACATGGTAAGCACAACCATATTCTGAAAGGTTGTTAGGATTGTAAAAGTGAGCCTGCACCTTTGTGTACTTCAAGCCCTCCTGAATCCCGTAGGCACTATCCCCTTCTTCTGATGGTCAGTGCTTAAAAGTTCTAGTCATAAATAGCATTCTCCTTACAATGACTATAAGCTTTGCAACAAAACAATCTTTCACTAAAGCACCACTAACGATGGCCTTCAGACCAAAACATAGGTACATTTCATTAAAAAATTATCCTGACAGTTTGCTGTCACCAAATAACTTTTGGCCCTGTTGACCAGTATCAAGCAAAAGCCAGAGAAGATAATTGATGGCATATCTGAGATGAGAAAGCTGACAAGTCCTTCCCTCCAACACTGCAGTAAAGTCAAGGAGAACTCAGCCCTCAGGGTTCCCAGCTAGCTACAAGGGATGCTGACTTGTACCCCACAAGAAAACAATGTGGGATGCAGTTAGAGTGCAGTGTCTGGGCCAGAGAAAATACGGGTCTGAATACGGGTTGCTGGTTGCAGAGGTGAGGGAGCATCTCTATGGAAGTGTTGGATATGCACGTTGTTAATTGCTGTGCTTATGGCACTTCTCAGCCTGTCTGGTTCTTTAATGATTTAACTGCATTGTTGAAAAAACACATCTCTTTTGGTTTAGAAGTACAGAGACTGTCCTGCATCTGAGGCACTGCAGAAGCAAGATGCAGTATTGCCAGAAGCAAATAGAAGTCCAGGCAACGAGAAATGACTGCAGGATTCACCTTTATACTGAACCTAAATTAAGTTTGGCACAGAGAGCTGCTTCTTCATGCCTGAAGCCACAAGCAACTAGAATGGGCAGTACCAGCACAAACGTGAAGGGCTTCATTTAATCCATTGCGTTCTCTCAGGAGGACTTCAAGGAACAACAACAACAAAAAAAAAAAAACACAAACAAACAAACAAAACAATATAGATTGGAAAGTACTGGCTAATAATATAATGGTTATGAATGAAAATTAAGATAAATGTTATACCTGTGCATATAATCATTTTGTACGTAAAAAGAATGCTCTTCTTAGGCCCTGGTAGGTGATACATTGTGGCCCACCCTGCAATTTCATCTTCTAGGACTTGTGGTCAGAACCAAAAAAGGTCAAAAATACTTGGTAGGTATAGCAGGCATATTCTGTAAGTGGGTGGCAGTTTCCCTAATTCAGACCAGTAGGGCCACGGCAGTAGCTTGTGAGCTGGTGGCACAGGTGTTGTCCTTCAAAGATTTATCTGCGGAGTTGTAACAATGTGGATCTGAAAGCACACTTTTACAGGAAACTTCTGCAAACGTATCCACAAATATGTGTAAGAGATTCGTGTTGCTTGCTGTATCCAGTTCTTAGTGCAAGAGGAAAAGACAAATGCAGTCTTCACACAAGTATTAAGAATCTCTGTCAATAAAACAGAAAAGATCCCAATTTTTTCCAAATATGAACAGATATCAAAACACATGCACATAAAAGAGACAACAACAGCAAAACAATCATTTAGGTAGATTTTTTCCCCATTTATTATCACAAGTGGCTTGCAGAGGGATATTGACAAAAGGGTTATTGCCTGATTTTATCAACATGAAATAATTAGTTCGCTGACCATTATCTTCAGGATACATCAGGCGTTGTTGCACATTTCCAATTTGTCCAGCTCTGTAAGCAAATGTCCTTTAATTTGCAGTTTGGGTTCAATGATGCCACATTCAGCAGAATCGCTGTTACTTTAAACTGCTTTATGCAGTTCCAGTCTCCATCATATTGACTTCATAGTGACTTTGCCAATATTGGAATCTCTTTGATAAATTGCTGTGACTGATAAATTGGCCACTGTCCATTCAGACAGCTGCTCAGATCAAAATACCTGCAAGGAGCAACATTATGTCTACAAGGCCTATCTACAGGGAACAGCATAAAGAGCCTGAAGACCATCTGCTCCATAAAGGTAGCAGTCTGGATATGCACATAAATGGCACATGTTAACATCAAACCTCTTATTGTGTTCAAGCCACAGACCTGCATAACATAGGAACAAAAGCTTCTGTCTCTGGTACTGTCTGCTGTACCTGTGGGCACCTCCAGCAGCTGCAGTATGGGCAGCATGGCAGAAGAGCCATAAAACAAACAAACAACAATAACAAAAAACAACCAAACAAGGAAAACAAACAACCAAACAACAACAACAACAACAACAAAAGCAAAACTTTCTCTAGGGAAACCTGGTGTTGCTCCTCTGCATTTCTACTTTGCATACCATACAGTGAACTATGATCAAACCTGTTCTGAAGTGCAAGTACATCCAAAGCTAATTTCATCTTTGGTATTACCTTAAATAACTACAGACAAGACTTAAACATGCATGAGTTCTAACCTTTAAATTTTAAAATGCTGTTATGACAAAAAGATACTTGCTTTATAGAAGGAGTCTGGTAAAGAGAGCACAAATAAAGCACAAAGTCTTGACATGCTTTAATGTTTGGAGGTAACCAATATTTAAACCAAATAAAGGTTAGTTTTGAGGGATTCTGTCGTATTAATGTTGAAAAATATCTTTGTACTCTGCTATTACAATATACAATCTGGGTAAGTCACTAATGTCTCTCACATAGACATATTTAGAAAAAACTTCACCTCAATATAATGAGCAAGGTGATAGAAATGTTTGGTAAATACTTCATCTTGAGGATACTCATACTAGATTTATTTGTGAACACTAGACTCACAGCGCTTTTGGTTTGTGTTAATTTAGCACCAAGATGATAGGTTTCCATACGTAATGTAAAGAAAGGCTCTCAGGGAAAAAAACAGAGTAAGATGAGAAGTCCCACTGCTGTCTGTGCTGGACTAGTGCAAATGGCTTTAAGCTTTTCTGTACTTCTGGGACGTTTTATTGCAAGGGAAATAAACTGTGGGGAGTTTTGCTGAGATGTTTTGATGACAAACTCTCTTACTCCTTTGGTCTGTGTTTTGGTAAGGGGTGAAGGGTCAAACATGTATGTTAGAGCTGACGGGGTCTTGATGTACGGATGATATAACTGTAAGTGCTTTTCCCTCTGTGGGGTTAGTGAGAAGTCTACCTGGAATTTCAGCAAAAGTACCTATTGTCTTTCTGTAGTCTTCTTTCTTGGTTGTTGTGCGGATTGTTGTGGATTGAAAAATGTGCTGTTTTACTGCTTGAAGCTTCTGTTTTAATACATCAGTGGTGAATGATGAGTCAACAGTGCTTGTTCAATAAACCTGAAGTTAGCAAAATGTTGCTCAAGGGGTCCCTGGTTTTGTCAGGCTATGATGTTCCTTCAGTTCTGACTCTAGGGATTGTTTAATGAGACTGTCTGAGAAGGAAAGTTGAGAGTAAAACATCATAACAGCATGCTAGTGTTTTCTTACTTGAGATTACATAATTTGTATATTTTTACATTACTTAAGATGTATATGTGAATATATTTTTTTTCTGATAACATAGATATAACATACTAGGTGTTGGTGGCAAGCTGCTCACAGTGGGAGGGGTGCAGGTGGGCCCTCTATGGGAGCAGGCCACAAGCTGCCCTGTGCCAACCACAGCTGGCTCCAGCCAGCTGCACAACAGACCCATGGCGGGGCACAGCTGAGCCCTTCAGCCAAGCTGGTGGCACCTCGGGGAAAACATATTTAAGAAAGGACAGAAAACACCACAAAGAGAGAAAGGAGGATGAAATGAGAGTGAGAAACAGCAGAGGGGTCACTGAGGTTGGAGGAGGAGCATGCACTCCATGGTAGATCAAGTATTCCTGAAGTAACTGCTGCCCACGGAGGACCTGCACAGGAGCAGATACTTCCCCAGAGGGAGTGCGGCCCCTGGGTGAGCCCATGCCAGAGCAGGTGGTAGCCAAACTAAGACACCCTCCCCTAAGCACGTTTCACCCAGAAATAAACCCTAGGGTGCTGAACCATCATGACCTTGTGTAATACAAACTAACCATAGAGGAGGAATTGAGTTAACTGCAGGGGAGGAAATGTTTCCTTGAAGCAACTGGCACATGCTAAGATGTGGAACAAAGGGCAGCTGTGGTCAGTGATACGTCCACCAAAATATTCCAGGAGAAGAACCAGAAGGGGGAAGGTATGTTGAAACTGGGAAAACTATGGATGTGGCAAGTGAGGTATAAATATACTTGAGGCACAGCAGCAAATTGGGCAGTAGTTACTGAGCACCCTTTTAGCAAGGTGGTGATCACCTCCTGGGACAGGAGATGCTTCTCCTGTCCCAGGGAACTGAGAGATGCTGGTGGTGCCAGAGTCAACAGGAGGGTGAGGGGAATTCCGATTGAGTTTGTTGTAGACACATGATAATTTGTATATCGTGTTAATACGAATAGAAATTTGATGCTAATAATTGAGGTAGCTAGATTAATACAGTTAGTTGATTAGCTACTAAGTTGTTTGGCTTTGCTTTTTTCAATCATGATATCCAAAGGAACTGATTTGGCTAACACAAGGCTAACACAGCTAGCTTTGGCTAACACAGGTACATGCCATAAAGACTGCAGCCCACTGAGGACCCACGATGGAGCACAGGAAAAGGGTGGAAAGGAAGGAGTGGCACAGAGAAACTGCTCTGTCCTGTCCCCAGTCTGCTGCATCACTTGCTGCCTTTCTGTGGCGAGGAAAGGTGGAATGAGTGGTCCTGAGCTGGGGAGGGGGGGAAGAAAAGCTTATTTCACTAAGTGTAGAAATGTTAGTTTATTTATTTATTTATTATTTTTATTTCCTTATACCCAAATCACTATTTCAGTATTTATATTAATTAGCAATAGATTAATTTACATTCCCCAAGCAGAGTCCGTTTTACCCATGACGGTAGTTGGTAAGTGATCTTGCTGCCTTCATTGAGTATTCTCATTCTCTCTTTTGCTCTTTCCTCCCCAGTCCTGCAGATGGATGAATGAGGGATGTGTAAGAAGTGTGGGCCTCCTAAACAAGGCCAGCGTACCAGAGATTTAAAGGGGAAAATAACTCCACTTTGAGGCAGCAGTAACCTTTGCTGTAAGAGTAGCGCATAAGGGAGTGAAGAACATAAAATCCACTCCTTGCCCATGGCCAGGATGTTATATTACCCTGTAGTCCATGTCCTCCAGTCTGAGGTGTGCATTAGCTTCCAGGATGCCCAGAAGCTGTGGCACCAGTGCTCAATATGCATCTTAAGTATAGCTAATAGCAAAGAAGCTGTTTGTTCACCAAAAGGGAAAAGACAGCAGAAGCACAGCAAGAAAAATCTTTGTGTGAGTGTATCTCTTTGAGCGCTTTGGAACTTGTTTCACATGCAGAGCTCAGAAAGTCCCCAGTAACACTGACTGTAGCTCCCACACCCTGAGCTGATGTTTTCACACCCTTAAGGGTGTCTTTGTCATGTAGCCCAGGAGAAACCCTCTAGCAAGGAGACAGGATGGCAGCTTCTATTCTGCAGATGACTGTCCATTTTTCCAGCAAGCAGAGTCCAAAAGAAATACCAGCTCTTGGTTTCCTCCCAGGGCTGTGTTCAACACTTCTTACAATTTTTGCTGATGTTCTTGCTCATATTTTCCTTTTCCTTTTCCTTTATTTTTTCCTAATGGCTTCCAGGCTTAGCTATACTAGACTTCATCTACTCAGTCTCATATTCTGTGATTTTGCAACTGGTGTCAAGGAACCCTATTAGCTTATTAATATAGGCTTAAATGTCCTAATATTGCTGTAGCTGAAGCTTCCTACTGCATTCTGCTATCCCTGTGTGAAAAGCTTTTAAATTTCCTTCTTTTGTTAGCATGCCTAAGATAGAAGGGTTTAGTTTAGTTTTGTTTTTGTGGTGTAAGCCAAGTTTGCAAACCTTAATGTTTTTCAGTAGAGTGAATTAGGCATTTAGAACTCTACTATTATCATTTGTACTAATGATAATTTATAGAGGTAATACTTCTACTAAATTGGACCAAATCATATCAATAGCATATAGCACAGCAGGACAGAGCTTAGAAATGGGACAATTCAGAATTGAGAAATGGATGAAGAGTGTCCAATAAAATGAGCTTACCTACAAGTAACAAATTATATCTATCTGCTTATATCTGTGTGCTTTTAGTCACGACCTATAAGGGTTACCCAACCCACTAGATCACAATGGTGGGTTTGTAAGGTTCTGCAAAACACAAGGACATGGAGGTTTTTGTTTCATTAATTTATTTATTACAAATTGCTACACAATATTACTGTTAAGTATATACTTATATTTACTACAGGCACACATCGTTATTTTGAGGTATTACTGGTACAGCACTCACCGAACTGCTCCAGGAGTGGAGCCAATCAACCACAGAAAGTCTCTCTGCATGGATAAGCTGCATTATGGAGGACAGAGTCATCCAGGCATCCGTGGTGAGAGTCTGGTCTGACCGTGAGGTCTTGTGCAGAGAAGCTTGCCTTGGTTGGATAGTGAGTTACTTTTTTATCTTTGGTGTAGGTACAAAAGTGGACTCCAGTTCCTGGAACAGCTGTTGCTCACTTCAGCTTTCCCAGAAGGTCAGCTTGCTGTCAAGGTTTCTTTGTTCTGCCCTTTATCAGGGATGTCCCAGGCTCCCAGCTGAGTAGCTATCTTTCTCTGAGAGTATGTTTCTGTTATGATCAGGTCACCTTTATGGCTGTTCCATCACTCGTAAGACTTGGTTTATGTAGTAGAATCATAGAATATCTGAGTTGGAAGGGACCCACAAGGACCATTGAGTCCAAATCCTGTGTCCCCAAAGGACCACCCCAGACTAAATGAATAGATAAATAAAAATCAGACCATGTGTCTGAGTGCACTGTCCAAACGCTTCTTGAACTCTGGCAGGCTCAGTGCCATGACCACTGCTGTGGGCAGCCTGTCCCAGTGCCCGACCACCCTCTGGGTGCAGAACCTTTCCCTAACCCCCAGCCTGACCCTCCCCTGTCCCAGCTCCATGCCGTCCCCTCGGGTCCTGTCGCTGTCCCCAGAGAGCAGAGCTCAGCGCCTGCCCCTCCGCTCCCCTCGTGAGGGAGCTGCAGGCCGCCATGAGGCCTCCCCTCAGCCTGCTCTGCTCTGGGCTGGACAAACCCAGGGACCTCAGCCGCTCCTCATACATCTTGCCCTCCAGACCCTTCGCCATCTTTGTTGCCCTCCTTTGGACACTAACAATTTTATATCTTTCTTATACTGTGGAGCCCAAAACTGCACACAGTGCTTGAGGTGAGGCCTCATCAGCACAGAGTTCAGTAGGACCATCCCTTCCCTTGACCGACTGGCAATGCTGTGCCTGGTGCACCCCAGGATACGGTTGGCCCTCCTGGCTGCCAAGGCACACTGCTGGCTTGTGTTCAGCTTGCTGGCAATCAAAACAAATCAAAACTCAAATCAAATCAAAACAAATCAAATCAAATCAAAACAAATCAAAACTCAAAATCCTTTCTGTGGGCTGCTTCCCAGCATCTCATCCCCTGGTCTATACACATATTCATGGTAAGACTATGGAAGGAGAGCTCTGCTCTGAAATATTTTTTCTTCTGTCCTGAGTTCTGCTATTCCAGTGGTCCCTCCAACAGGGAACAGGTTTCTGTTAAGAACTTGGTGGGCGGCTGGGTTAGCCGTCATCCTGAGGAGACCTGCCACCTGCTAGCAAGGTGTAAGTAGCAGACTTAATTTCCAGCTGTCATTTGTAGCTCTGAAGCTAGCACACACACCAGTTTCTGAATTCCTTACGTTCTTTGTGCATCAAGCCCATTTACCAAAGTCAATTTTAATTCTTGAATATTAATTGGTAACAAACAAACAAACAAAAACAACAAAAAAACAGGTTTTAGTAGAGCAGGTTTTCTGAACTTTTCACTGCCAGATTTGTCTAGTAGCCAAGCATGAATGTGGTATTTTCTGTCTTCCCCAGCTAACTCAATCTTGCAGACTGTGGAACAGTTTTTTTTTATTATTATTTTTAATTATATTTTTTTATTATTATTATTTTTAAATCAGGATTTTTGGTGGAGGGTTATTAAAATGGTTATTTAACTGGGACTTTCTATTAAAAATAACTTTAGAATACACTCATGCTAAAGGTTTTTGAGTGAACCCCTGATGTGAATGCAAAAGTATGGTTGCAGAGAAGAAAATCTTGTCTGGACTAATAGGTGGCTGGTTATAAACTGTTACGCTAAACAGTGCTTAAGGTCTCAGCCTTTCTGTTGCATGTCAATGGCCTCACATTCCTCCTTTATGACTTCTGACAAGGAAGTTTTCCTCGTTTCTCAGTTTTTTTAAGAAAAAACTGAAGACAGTGGGGAATCACAGACCCTTGGTATGCAAAATGGTCTGTTGAGGCAAGATGGGCCAGTAACAAAATTGTCAAATCAGCACAAATATATTTAGTGTTTCTTCTGATGAGACAGAGACCAGTCAAATTAGTGTAACTATAAGGCAGTAATAGAATTGCTGATCTGGCAGTAATGTATTTAGCTAATTACTGATTTAACATCTAGTAGACCATGGGGTCGATGTTGCGGTTAAGCCAGCTGCGGAGTGAGGGTGAAGGGACTGGGTCGGCCTGTGGAGCTGATTCCCCGGGAAGGCAGCTGCAGGATGCAGATGGAGCGGCAGCTTGTCTTCAGGATGGATTCAGAGCTGACTCCCCAGGGATGCTGAGCAAGCTGGCTGCATAAATGAGGAAATACAGAAGGTCACAGGTCACTGAAACTGAGAGGATAAAAGGGAAAATCAAAGAAAGAGAGGTAGCCTCAGCAGAGTAGGATTAGCACTATAAGATCCTGCTGTCTGGGCATCAACAGCTACAAAGGCAAACACCTCCAGGCCATCCTGACACACAAGGTAGGACATGCCTGGAGCTATGGTGTCGCGAGTGTGGACCCTAGTGGCCAACAGTCGCGTCTTGCAGACCGTATTGAGCTGGGAGAACTCAGGATTCTGAGAGTGCTTGACATGCTAACCACATCACTTTGCTAACATTCATCTTATTTGTATACTGCTTAGTCTGCTGTAGTTACATACTTGTAAGGTTTAGGCCTAAATAAATAACTGACATAACTGTATGTCATCAGTTCCTCACCCTTGTAGTTGCTGAGCTCATTGGGCAATTCCTCAGAGCAGAAAACTGCGAAGAGTGTGGAGATGAAGCCTGGAGAGTCGGAGATGCCATAGGAAGCAAAAGACACACCCTGTGTGTTCAACCTGTTAGAGCTGACTTTGAAAACTGGAGGAGTGTCAAAGGGCACCCGCATCACTTAAGGTTAATAAATAAGGGCATTTATTCTGTCTTTCACAGACAATAAAGTTTTTTCTACCTTGCTGTAAGGAAAAGAGATAATTTCTAAAAGGAAGGAAAGAGGAGGTTGTGCTGTCACTAGCTGACAATGGGGAACCAGCCTGTTTGGAAATTACAGTAACCTAAAGAAAAGGAGATTGTTGTACAAAAGGGTTAAAATGCAGAGAATGAAATTATCGTGAAAAGGTGATTCAGAAAGGAGCAATCCCAGGAGAACTGGGTAAGAAAAGGCAGAAACAGCACAGGGAAAAACAAAAACAAAAACAACTACAAAAACCCACAAGCCTATTTTAGCTGAAGGACGTCCAGGGAAATGACAATGTAGTCTTAAACCGAGCTCTGGTTATCACTACTACATCCACTAGATGACAGTGTGGAGATTGAATTCACTGCTACAGCAAGATCCATTCTGTGCTTTACAGGCCTGTGGATAGTGCCTCACTTCTCTGCTATAAAATCAAAGTTTGCAGTGTATTTGTGCCCAGGAACTTTGCATGTGTTCATGGAAGGAAGATGGTTTGGTTTGGTATTAACAATAAATTTAACACTGACATGAAAGAAATGACTCACTTTTCCAGCAGTTTTTTTTTTTTTTTTTTAATTATTATTATTATTTTATTTTTTTATTTATTATTATTATTTTTTCCCTAAGCCTAAAGATCTGGGATCTTGGATTATATCGGAAAGTAGTGATGGAAAGTGAGCTAAAAGATGTGGAGGGACAGCCACCTCTCTTCTGTGCCTTGCAGCTTTGCAGACAGCCATGTTTCTGTTTGCGTACCATGAACACCCCTTGGTGCACTCTCACAGCCTGCAGTGCCTGGCCCTGCAGTCCCCCAGGGACCCTGATGGACACAGCAAAGCAAAAGCTGGAAGGAAGGGAACAGAAAGCAGTGGGGTGACAAGAGCTAGATGCATGTACAGTATTGATTTCTGCAGTTTTGGAGTTTTGTATGAGGTAATAGGCAAAGCAAGGAAGAACACCCAGGAAATACAGCAGGTTTCCTTTCATAGCACTGTTTTTGTTTTGTTTTGTTTTGTTTTTCCATGTTTTCTCTTTCCATCCAGAGCATGGTATGACCCAGTACACATATATTATCACTGTAGCTGTGTAGTGTGAAGAACCACTAAAAATTATAACTTAATACCCAACTGGGATTTACCATAAAAGAAAAATAAAATAGAAGCAAAGACTGTATTGGAGTTTAAATCAGTACAGACTAGGTTAAAGTAAATGAACTGTAATGCAATTTTTATGAAAACAATTATAAAAATGTGCCATCAGTGTGCAGGCAAGATGTATGTTAATGAGTCTCCAAATCTTGGTTGCTGTGATTAACCCTGCTTTAAGGTGATAGATGTGATCTTTATTGCTTCACTTCCTCAAATACCTTTCATTTTGTAGGACACCACATATATTTGTCCTAATGTTGTCTGCATTTCACTCCAGTTTCACAGGTTGCTCTGTCCTTTTCTTGCAACATGAATGGTTTTAGTTGCTCTTCTGTGGTTCCTTTCTCTGACAGGTGACGGCAGTGTCCTCCTGGGGCAAGAGTGCTGCGGGGGGCACAAACCATCCATTGGCTGGCTGTGGGGCTCGCATGGTCAACCCCCTTCCATTCCATTCTGTCTTTCCCCTATTAAAAATGTCTTAGCTTGGCATGAAATATTAATCTGTTGTGCCATTTGTTGTAGCACAGCTTGCCATGCACTGGAATCCTGAAGTGCCCTCAATTCTGCCTCAGCCTGATACATATGCTTTGAAACTGACAGTTGGCAATTGTCCTGGTGATTTTATAGCACCCAGGGTTTTAGGATTTTTCATTTGTATGCTGCAGAAACTTGACCTTATACGGGATAACGTGAAATTCCACAAGTGAGAACGAATGGATTTTCTTTTGCTTTGAAATTTTTCTTTCCATTTAGGGGAAGATTTGTCAGTCTAATTTTCTTTACCAGCCTTTCTGTAACGATGAGGAGGAAGTACTGTGAGTGATTTTGCTTAATAACTGCTGATCCATTAGTCTTTCATGGCCTTTGGATCAGGCAGCTGTGTGGAGAAGAATTTAAAATCAGGATCAGGATGAATCTTCCTTTTCTTCTAAATTAACTGTATTGTGCAATTTTGTGAACAATTATTTCAGTCTCTTTACTTCTCAAACACTATTATTTATTATTAAAGCATGCTTTGAACATAAAACTATTAGGAAGCCCTTTATTAGACTGGCTTACTGCTGCTCTCTTTCTAATGAATTTTTTGCTTTATGACTTGCTTGCTGAGTATGGGCTCTTACTTTAAATCAAGCAATTGATTCACTGTTCAAAGTAAGTTTATTGGAGCGCATCTTCATGAAATTGCCTGCCAGCAGACAAGCCCAAGCAATGAAAAATTAGAATGGAAAACAAAGTAACCTTGTTATTTTTCAGGCTCATGAACATTTAAGATCTGCTTCTGCAATGATATAAATGTGGAAGGAGAGGTACCAAGACTATACCTCAGTGAGCTGTCAGTGGTCTCTTGATCAGCCATGCAGAGCAAGCTTAAAATTGGGTCATCTGTGAGTTATATACATGGGCCTTAGTTTGAAGGTTTTTAAGGAAGATGAGAAGGAGAAATGCCACCAGCAGTCGTGGAGAGTAAGTAACTAGGAGGGAAGATTTTCATAGGTAGGAGTTGAACACTTCATGTATTTGATGAAGATCTGCAGTGCCCCTGCAGCAGTGCAATTTGGGGAATTACCTGTCCTTATCTGCTAGGCCAGCATAGGGCGTGTACCTTGTGCTCTGGTAGAGAGATGCTTGGGAGAACGGTGATCTGGGCAAGTACATTAAAGCAACATGCTGCGGAGCTGCGAGCACAAGTAAGCCAGGACCCTGGATGCCCATCTGGTTTGGCTCCCAGATGTGGTTTTCCTGGTTCCCCCAGGAGCACACCTGTACCATGCTCTGCTGTGTGGTGTTACTGTGTCCGAAGTGCCGAAGTAAGTCTCCTCCCCAAAAAGGTCTTCTGACACCAGCCCAGCAAGACCAACAGTAAACAATCCTCTGGAGTGACACCAGCTCATCCTAGAAGGGGAAACAAGCTGAGAGAGGTAATGGATGAACAGCCTGGGACTGCTGTACCCTTCCTGATGGGTTCATCACAAGGCAGGTTCCCTCTTCCTATTTTTCCAGTGATATGTCTGTAAATACCAGCACTGTAAATTTACTCTGTCAGTACAGGGAATGTGATAGGCCCCGAGAAAGTCATCGTTCCCAGTTTGTAATAGTGTGGTGAGTTATCATGAATGTCTTAGAAAATTATACCATAAAATGCCTTTTGCATGTAGCAATGGAAGAAATTTAGTAAGATTTTATTATTGAAATAATGATAAGAGACATGATCTCAGAGGATGAGTTTATGATAGACACGTTAGGAAAAACATTTGTCTTACCTTACCTCACCTGGTGTTACCACCAGTGCAATAGACATCAGAGGAGGCTAGGAAGGCCTCAAAGCCCAGCACATTTGAACTGTGCTGGGCACAAAGGAAGACATACTTGTAGTCAAGGCTTTTCTTGCTCTTGCAAGCAGATATGATACAGTGCATATTAACAACAGTTTATAGCTTTGAGATTCTGTGCATGAAATAAATGGGCGTCCTGCCCCACCCACGACAGCAATGCTCACACAGAAGGTGGGCAAGGTGGTGTTAAAATGTGGTAAAAGCTTGATTTGTCAACAAGCCAGCCAAGAAGAGTGTTTTGCAGTACATCCATCTCTCTCTTCACTGTGCCATTAGAAAAGTAACACCCCCAGACTTGTGTTTGATGGTGGGAGCATGAGGGGTGCTGTTGGGTTGTATGAGGGGGAGTCTGGGGGCAGTGTATGTATGGGACACCTGCAGTCCTACAGCCAAGTGCAAAAGCTTACCCACCTCTGGATTAGGTAATCTAGGGGCTCATCAGCTGCATAATCAAATTGAGAAGTTTATTTATTTATTTATTTTATTTACTTTATTTACTTTTTCAGTGTAACAGTGAAACTGTGCCTTGGAGCTGATTTTTTTTGAACCTGGCACCCAGGGCAGATGCAGGAGCACTTCTGTTGAGTACGTACGTGGCTGGGGCTGGGCTTGTGTCTCATACTAGGGGTGGTGGGATTGTCAGGTTTGCACTGGTAGGAGGTTACAGAAGCATGGTTTGGCCAAGAACTGTTTTCACACAGTCCTCAGCTGTTTGTGATTAAGAGCAGAATTTGACTCTTAAATGAAATAAAATTCTCCATTGTAAAAACTCTTGGTACTTCTGGATCAAGAGCTATCACAATAAGTACTTCCTGAATGCACTAATATTTTTCGGGTACTCTGACATTGCAATGGATGTTTTATTGTAGTGCAATGTCAATGTAATGTAGTTACAAAAACTTCTTGGCCACACAATACTACCAAAAAAAGTTTTAATTTACTAGTATTACAAAGAGTTAAACAAGTATCCAGAAAATCCCATCTTTTTTTTTTTTTTTTTTGAAGAAACATTTTATTTTACATAGTCTGCTTAGAAGAAAAATTATTCATGTTAAATATGCATCAGATCTTTATGCAATATTTTTTAATACAATATATTTAGTCATTTTTATTGATTTTTATTCCATTCTTCTAGAAATATACGGAACCTTGTTTAATAAAACTGGATGTACCTCAGTTCCTTGGTGCTGAATTAAAACAAACAAACAAACAAACAAGCAAAAACACTGGATTGCTATTTATGAAAATAACTTTGTAAGCTAAAATAGAAAGAGTAATGATGCAAACTGCAGTAAGAAAAGCAGCACTATAACACAGAAGCTCCATAAAAAGAATCATAGAATCATCTAGGTTGGAAAAGACCTTCAAGATCATCAAGTCCAGCTGTCAACCTGACTTACCAAATTCCATTACTAAACCATGTCCCTTAAACGCTCTAGTGAAGAGGATCTATAAGCTACCTAAGATCTCAGGAAAAGCTGTAAGTAATTTTTCTCATTAGTGGTGGCTCTGAGACAAATGTGCAGGCAGAAATGTTGATATTCACCTAGTTCAACTTGCATGGCAGGCTTTGAGATTGTAAGAAGTAGCTTATAGTTAGAGCTGGGTGGAAAA
Organism: Oxyura jamaicensis; assembly: GCF_011077185.1. Lineage (NCBI taxonomy): Eukaryota > Metazoa > Chordata > Aves > Anseriformes > Anatidae > Oxyura > Oxyura jamaicensis. The sequence continues at coordinate 61,845,025 of NC_048893.1, read as the reverse complement.
GGGATCAAGAAAACCTGATAATGCATCATCAATTTTGACCTAAATTGCAATGCAAATATGAAATATTTTCCTCTAAGATTGATGTAGAAATGTTAAAAATTTGCAAAAAAGCAAAACCATCAACATTTCTGAAAGAGAAATACAGTTTGCTTTAGTGTTTGTAGTAACATGGACCAAATTATGGTGCAACACCATTTAAAATCAGTTTGTTGTGACTGGCAACAGTAGTTGGCTCTATAAGAAAAGATAATTGTAGCATTCTATAGTAACCAAGTAAATAACTTGGTGACTAAGTCATATCTGAAAAATAATTCTTGATCTGTTTTATGTTGTTGTTATTTAGAGTAGTACGTCACATACAACTTTTCCAATATTCTGCATTGTGTTTTGGCTGTTTCCTGGTCAGACATATGTTTTGTAGTGCTATGAGAATGCAGTAGCTCCTACAGTGCACCATATATGTTAAAATAAAGAACACACTGAATTATGCAGCATACATTGTGGCAAGGAAACCAAGCCGCTAAGAAAGAATGAATGGTTGCACTATAATTCATATCATACAGCACACTAAAATCAACAGTTGCAGTTTATTGCAGAAGTGCTTCAGAATGAAATGTTTTGGGTCATTTGAAAAAATATTGAACTTTACTTCAACTTAAGTATATTCTCCCTTGAGTTCAACCAAGAAAATATTTCCTTTTGGTGACTCCAATAGTAAAATTTTTTTTTTTTTTTTTTTTTTTTTTTTTTTTTTCTAATGGAGAATTTTAATTCTGCAATAGTAGCTTATTTCCTGATATAAAAGCAAACTCGACAGTGCCCCCCCAAATATGCAACTGACTGTTCCTGTTAAAAGTACAAGGCCCCTGTTGAACAAAATATTACCTCTTGTCTTTGATCTTATTTGGGCTTCATTGGAAAGAATCTTAGTGGGTAGTATTGGTGATAGGACCATTGGACTAGATGATCTTGTAGGTCCTTTCCAAACTTGTGTTTCTATGATTCTATGAAAGAAGGAAACAGAAGACCATAACCACTCTGAACTGTGTATAAATTTTGTCCTCCTGTTGACCCAGTTATCAGGAACTTCCCGATGTGAACTGGAAAAATCAAACTGTTTGAAATGACACAAATCATGCAGCCGGGTTCAGAAAATTGCTTGTAGCAACTAATTCTAATGGGCCAAAGATATCAGGAACAGATAATTTGCAAACTTGATTGTGCTTGATGAAAAACGTATACCAACAAAACCAGAAATAGACATAATGAATTACTATAGAAGTAGACATAATGAATTCCTGTAGAGTAAATGAAAAATAGATGCTTGAAGTAATCAGATTAATTTTGGCTCCTATCTGAGGAACCTATTCAATTATCTAAGCTGGCAAAAAGCATCACATTATCTGGTAAGGGATGGAAGTCCTTGAGGAAGGCCCTCTGGTAGCAGAAGACAGGAAATTTTAAAAAAGATAATTCTTTTATGACCCATTTTTAGAGAGAATTAAAAGGCAGAGCCTGGAATCAGGTAGAGCAAAGCCAATGAAAGTGAGGACTGGCTGGGTAGGATGTTGCAAAAACAAACAAACAAAACAGAAAACGAATTCTATGCAGGTGTTGATGTTTTTCCTTAGCTTTGTTGATCAGTCTTTAGAGTAAGGCTTGAGTTTAGAGATTCATCTGAAGACTCCTTGAGTATCTTGTCTTATAATGTTGCCAGTGAAGAGATAAACCTGTCCTCTCAGGTTTTGCAGAATCTGCAGGCATGATATGGATGAGCCAGTACTTGTTAGAAAACTTTTTGGGCACATGAAACACATTAAATTGTTGGCTACAGAGTATTTATTAGGAATGGGAGCTCAGAACCCTGGATGTGATGGGTACAATGCTGAACAAGAGCCAGCACCTTTTGCATTGATACAAGAAAATCAAAGTTTGAGGTCAGCATGTAGCTCCTGCAGATTAAGATTGTCTGGGACTTTAATGGTTAGATTAAAGTTTATTCATTCTGGTATGAAAATAAAGTAGATGATTGATGTAGGAGGGGACAGGAGATGGCAAAGAACTATTAAAATCTGGAAATCATCCTATGTATGTCTATTCTGGGTTTAAATATGTTAATATAAATTAATTATGATCGTCATCAAAGTGAAAAGATGGAGTATTTATGGAAAGGGAACAAAGTGATATAATCTAAAAATAAAGTAGTTTGGGCTGATAAGAGAAAAAATAAGGACAAAAACTTCCATTAATCTATCTTCAGCTTCCATGTGTTGATGATAATTTGACTTAGTTTGTTCTCCAGTGCTGCAAAACATCATGAGATCAAAAAGGCTGACCCATATGGAAATTTGTGTTGAAAAATCAAACCTTAGCCTGCTGTTTTTCTGACACCGGTGAGGTTTGATAATAATGCAAATTACAGAAGCATAGAAAAATACAGCTGAAAAAAACCTTTTTGAGGAGAACTTGCCTCCTTTCTCAGCATGTCTTGCAAATATACCAGCACCTGTTCTATTTAGGCACTGCAGCTGGGACTACAGGTCTATGAGGGCTGGAGAATCCCATGGAAAGAGGCTAGTAATATCTGTTAGGACCCCCTCTAGCACATTATAAATGGCCCCACTTCCAAGAAAATATGCTGAAACAAGCCGAAATAAAATATCTACCACCTACTCTGAAAGAATTTAAAGAAATACAGACACTGAACAGAAGCCAAAATCTCCTTTGTGAATTTTTGCCTTCCTTATGAGGGCTAATAGATCTTCATGCATAGCAATGTGATTTAAGTTTCAGTAATATATTTAATAACAAAAAGATAAACAACCACTGTCTCTAAAGAACAACTGTCAACAGTTGCAAGGCTCAGTGGGTTATAAAGAATCTCTAGTATATACCTGAATAATTAAAAAATATTTTTAGATTGAAATAATGAATCCTAGGTGTCCTGTGAAGAGTGATGAATATTATAATATTTCCCAAGCATCTATTATTTGAAGAATATTTTCTCTAAATCTGCTACAGAGGCACTGAGGTAAGACAGTGTATTATTTTAGCTAAGGAAACAGATTTTTCTTTGAGTAATAATAATTCCTTACAGTACTTATCTGTCAAGAAGTTCCTAGTAATTACCATTGCTTATCACAATGAAAAACAGATCTCTCAATCGATTTCTTAAAATGTCTTTGGCATCGGCTGGGATGTGAGCTGGAAGGTTAAGTTAAGTACTGATATGAAGTCAGTACATTGGTTTAAGTCTGTCTTAAATTCCTTGGCATCACCTTGAAAAAACATGAAAAATGACTGGGTTTGAAATGTTCAAACTTCAGTCTTTAATTCACATTATCATTTCTGTGCATTTCTGCAGTTCATATATTGTATCTACTAAATTCTAAATTCTGTGTTCAGTCGGTTTTGGAAATTTTTTTTCCTCTTTCCCTCAGCTAGGGAGAGAAATGATACACCTGTTATTGGCATCATTTTGCCACAAAGCATAGTCCTCCACTTGAAGTCCTAGACTTTCTGCAAACAACTGAAAAATGTCTAATTTCATTAGTGTAATTCATCACTATAAGTGATGCTTTCAACCTCACAGATGATATCCATTTCCTTATGTTCTTTTTTTTTTTTTTTCTTATTTGTAAATATTTCTATTATTCTCTTTTCTCCACCCCTCCAACTTCAAGATTTTCAACACTTATTATTTGAGAGATGTAGATTTTCTCTAGGGGAAAAGTAGCACTGCTTTCTGCAGTGCAGAAGCAGACCTTTCTGCTATGAAGCTGCTTAGTAGCTTTCATAGTTTATTTATACTTTGGGCATGCAAACAAAACAGGATGTTATGTCCCGCAACGCAGTTAGGCACTGCATGTAAAAGTGCTTTCTTTCATTTGTCTTTGACCTGCTGCCTGATGATTTCATGTAGTGCCCTGCAGTTCTTGTCTCATGAAAATAATGACTAATCATTCCCTCATCACCTGCTCCATGTGATTTATGGTTTTCTAGACCTCTGTCATGTCCTCAGTCATCTCTTTTCCAAGCTGAGGAAACCAAATCTCTTCATTTTTCTTCTCCAGTGGAAATTGTTTAGTATTTCTGACCAACCTGGTTCTCTTTATCTGTATACTTTCTAGTTGTAAAATATCATTTTTGAAGTGAGGTCACTCAAGCGTCGGACAAGATTGGGTAAACCATGGTTTTACAGAGTACCAACAATAGTTCCCATTCCCTTCCTGGCCTATTTGATGGTGAGTAGGAAGCTTCATCTTTCAAAGAATTATCTGCAGTGACGAAGGAGAATATTTTTCCTTGGCGATGAAAGGTAACAGGAGAACTCAGTATTGTGAACTGAATCACAATACCGAATATGGAATCAGAGTCACTCTTCACTATGTGTGATTGCTTTACACTCTTTGGTGCTGCATTTCTTCTGCCACTTAGTTGGCCACTCGGTACTGGGAGATGTGTCTGTAACTCCTGGCTGGCAATTTGCATTCTGAAGCATGAGCATGCTTGGAAAAACAACAAAAATTACAGAGGTGTTTATGCCAAATCTCACACAAAGAAGATCTTTTCTTGTGTTTGCTACCAATTTTTAAGCAACCTAGAGCAAAATAAACAACATACAAACGTTCCTTTTTTTCAACTTTTTTTTTTTTTTTTTTTTTTTTTTCTCCTCTCAAACTGTCAGGCAAACCATTTCTTTCAGTTATAAACTGAATCAATAGGCTCACAATGAGTCCTTGCTGATTTTGGCATGTTTCATTATACTGAGTGAAAAATAATCGGTCTCATTGATATATAATTCTTTTATATGTGTTTTTGAGGATGCAAATACATCCCATGTTTACTTTATCAGTGTCCTGCCAAGATGTAGCATCTGAACACAGCAGTAGTGACAGTATTATTTAGATAAGGTCTATATATATAAATGCTGTGAAATTTCACTTTATTAACAACTTTGCAGGAGACAGACTTTTTATCTTTTGCTTTATGTGGTATAAATATAAAACAAAGTTATCCAAAGTGTAGCTTTTGTAGAACAACTTAGAATTGCCGCTGGTACAGCAGCAAGAGAAGCCTGAGGAAAACATGGAGTATATAAAGGGGAATGGAGAGAGGACAAAAAGAAGAGGAATATACAGAACAGAGTGGTACATAGTGTCAGAGGGGCATTTGAGAAAAACAAAGCATCTCAAAGACCAAACAAGCAGTTTTTTGTCTCCCAGGGAACCAAATGAATTTGTTTGGAAACTGTTGACATTAAAAACTGCAAGGAAGAACAGAAAGCAGAAGTGTAAAGCACTGATGCCTGCGGCAAATAATTTATCCAGAAGGTGTGAGCTATCCCTGCCTGCTTCTACCTGTTGTTAAGAAACGTCTGCAAATGATGCAGTGGGAAGTGCAGAAACATCTGGAGTTTACCATAGTAACCACCTCATAAACCCACCTCCTTCATTTGAAAGAATGAGCGCTCACAACAGGCATTTTATGGTTCTACTGCCCCTGTGTGTCAGCATGGAGATGTTTTAATGGTTTAGACAATGAAATGTCATGTGGTTTGTGGAACAGGTAAATGTTATCTTTCATGTGTTTCAGCAGGTCTGCAAAATTCAGCACAAAGTATTGTTTAGAAAACTACCAGTTTATTTCAAATATGATTCCTCACTCAAAAATATACATTATTAATGCAGAGCTGTTCAATGAAAACATCAGAACTGTGTGATGTGGAGAAAACAAAAGACTGCAGAGACCTATATCATCAAAGACTTTTTTAAAGCTCATGCTGCCAGTCAGTATCTCATACTCCCAAGGTTTGTTTAGTTGTGTATCAGTTAGCTGCAGTGTGAGGAGGCAGTTTAACCACACCAAACTAATTGCAACAATCAGGTTTTGGTGAATGGGTGTTTGGAGAGCAGTGCCTGCCTGCAGGGTCCCAGCTCCCCGTTGCTCTTTTTCCCTGCACCTGCCTGGCAGCTTGTGGTGCTGTGCCCTGAATAGGGTCAGAGAAGTGACCCACTGGAAAATTCTGCCCACCTGTAATATTTTTTGCTTTTCTCTTTAAGCAGATGACTGGTTAAAAAGAAAACACGGAATACTAGATCAGGTAACGTGACCTCTACCTACATTTATTACATCCAATCATCACAAGCACAGCTGATTAAATGCAATAGTTTAAAAGAAACTTTGCTTAAGAGTGAGGTTTCTTTTCCCCTTAGGCTCCCAACAGCTTTCCTGTACATAACCTCATTTTTCAAAATTGTTTCATCTACTAGGCTGGCTGTGATAAACCTCTCACTTCATTTTTTAATGCTTAGTCACTTCAGTAAGTTTCCTCTTACTTCCTTGATATTTGTGTTCAATCCTCTCTATCGAGACTGTAGAATCTGGAGCACTTGAAGCCCCAGACTGAAGTGAAAGTTGCACGCTGGGGAAGGCTGCTGCATTGTAATGCCAAGCAGCTTCTTTCCTGACATCTATTTCCTGTGAGAATGGGAGCACCGATGTACTTTTGGCTTCATTTCCCGAAGGCCCAGGAAGAGAGGACCCAATTCACTCTTTGGTCATTCCCCAGGACATTGCTGACAGGAATCAGAGTGGCAGGTTGCCATTCCTGATGGCCACACTCGGTAGGCTAATCCTTCCCAGCTTCAGTTCTCTATCTGATGTGCTGGTAATACCTTTCGGCCAGTCAGTGAGGTCACACATTTTTCCTATACTTTTTAAAATTATTTCCTATACATTTTTGTTCTTATTGTCATATTCCCAAAGTCATACTTCCATCCCTGTTTCTCCTTTTCTCTGATTTTCTAGTCATCTGTTGCAGGTGGAGAAGAAATAACAGACAGTGAGATACTGCCAAACTCAACTTAGTTGACCAAGTGAGTGATAGATAGTTTCAGGAAAAACTTCATTCACCCACTATGAGCTGAGACCTTCACTGTGCACAGAGAGTTGGCACAGTCAGACCCAGGGGAATGTGACACTTGCCCAACCCAACCTGCCTCAGCACTGGGTTCTCGGCAGCAGCTCATAATCCGGTTCCAGCTTGAGCAGTCTGCTTCCATGCAGTGTTGGACACCCTCAGAGCAGTGCCCTCCCTGAGTCTCTATTCCTCTCTAATGCTTGGGGGTTTAGAGCTAGATGTCGGCACAGGCCACCAGCCAAATCTGTCCCCAATGATACCACCTTTCCAACAGTTCCAGGTAGTGCTCTCCTGTCACTTGTTGACCCATGGCCTGTCCTAGGGCTCAAAACACTCAGGCATCTGCATTATCCTATTGGCCATGGATCATTATGATCCGTCTTTCAACTTTGATCAAGGCAAAGTCATGATACTCCTTTAATATCTTTATTTTTAAACAAATACATAGGTAAACGTGTGTGGGGGGAGGGTGTTTAAACCCTGTTAACGTGTTTACCCAGCACCAAGTCTCATCTCCTTGTTGTAACAGTCAATGAAAAAATATCGTGCTTTCCCTTTTCTCTGGATAGCTGTGAAATGTACCTGTGAGTACGCATCTCTTCCAGCTTTCCATGGATCAGTCAGAGGACAACAGTGGTGATATGAGGTCAGCCAAGAGATATACCTCCTGACCATTCCTATAAGAAATTCCTTGTTTCAAACCCATCTCTCATCCTGCTAATTCATTTTCAAAGCATGTTTCTACTCTGGCAGATCCCTTGCAGAGAGAATCTGTGACAAGTTTACAAATCAACCTTCCCTTCTGCATCTAACACCAGTAAATTGCCAGATCTCTTAAAATGCAGCCATTTTCTCACAATACTAAAGAGAAGGAATTCTCTTAAAGAAAACTAGGGAGGATAGGACAGTTAGCATTTAGCTTTCTCCCTTTAGCTGGATGCTTGTATTGTCTTCTCCATGGTAGTTAATGTTCCAATTGAGGGATGTTTCCTATTTATTCAGTTGTTTTGATCGATTGGTGGCAGGCAGCAGAGCAGCTGAAAGTCAGGCAGAAGCAGGAGGATGACCAGGTGCCCACGTTTATTTTCCCATGGTTGTACTGATTGCTCCAAAATATCATGTTTCTTCCAGATAAGTGTATTGTCTCTGTATGCAGAGATTGTTCCTTTCATTTCATATAGATAAATGGAAAAATAGTAGCTGCCTGAGTTTTCAGACAGCCTGAAAACAGTAAAATTCATGAGCTTATCCATCTTAAAAGGTAAAATAAATGGTAATCATTAAACATCAAAGTTAAATACTGTCAAGATACATTACCTCTTTGCTCATCAAAGCAGGCAGAGAAGAGAGCTATGACCAGAGACAACACCAGTGGCAGGACTCACCTGCTCTATGGGACTGCACGATCTGGTACCACACCTAACTTTGCCTGTAAATGTGTTTTCTCAAGATACCATTACTCATCATGTATTCAGTGTGGAACAGCGCGGAGTAGTTACTTTGCAAGTTGTCCTATATAGCTGAATTGTTCCTGCTTTTGACAGACCTATTTTGGGACTTACCAAGAGCTGAATGGAAATATTGCTCTCCTTCTCTTTATGTCCCCTTCCATGAGCAGAATTTCTCCTTCCATCTTCTCCTATATAACCCACATTTACATGTGCCTTTCACAGGATGTCTCTAAGCTTTTCCACATAGTATCTCCAGGAGCTCACAGGGGAAGCAGTAGCAGATGGGCAGCTTGCATCAAATGAATTTCCATCTGTTATTTCTCTTACCAATTTTGTGCAATACTGGCAAGAGTTTGATTGTTTCACCTAGTCCCCCTTGATCCATTGCTGCCCAGTTGGGCAAAGAAAGGTAGGCAAATATCAGCATCCCTCTTGCCTTTCCCCCTATTTATACCAATAACTCCTATAAGGATCTGTAACATTCATCTCCCAAAGGTGTTTGATTATTCCCCACTTCCCAGGCTCCACATGTTTAAGATCCATCTGCTGCACTTTCAGAAACCCCTAATCATCCAAGAAAGAATGAAAAAAACTCAGGAGACAACCTCACAGAAAGTCCCAATTAATTTTATCACCCTCCCAAAAGTTGTATTACTTTTCAGGAGGGGCTCTGTAAGGAAAAGCTGGAAGCAGATACCAGCCAGTTTTGACCTGTCTCAGAAAGTATAATGCAAATCAAAATAGCTCAGACTATTGTGGCAAAGCAAACCCTAATCATCTCTCCCCCAGAACAAGCCACAAAGGAAGTACCATTAGGATTTTTATTAGATTTCATTTTTTTTGAACAGTTGTATTTGACAACACAGAATAATATGATTATGAAATGAAAAAGTATTGATACCATAAATTAAGTTATTGAAAAAAAAATATAGGGAGGTTTTTAAACAGTTACTCTTAGGATATACCCTGTTGTGTGATAGACCAGTCATTCCATCCAACAGATAAAAAGAATGAATGGAAATATTCACACTGAAGTCAGTCTCCAGGTCAAGATCTTAATCTCCTAATTATGCTTTATCTCCTCTGTTACCTGATGAAAACAATTGTAGCTCTGATCCAGATGTCTTCTCTGTAAGCCTTTATTTTGGTGTTTTAAATATATACTGCCTGATCTGTATTAGGTATTTTGAGGAAAATCCAGAAAAAAACAGGTTTACAGGATACTGTCATAAATCTACCTTTCTCAAATGCTACACTCCCTGGTTATAAACATAACATAATTTCATTTGTGTTGTGTGTTCTGTATTCATTGTAATGTGTGTTTGAAAGCTGCATTTGAAAGAAGGCCACTGCCAAACCATTCTTGAGTGCTCATAGTAGCTTATACCTCTTTAAAAAAATAAGCTAGATCACATGCCTTTTTTATTATTTGGATCCAATTTTCCTGATATTATCAACACAACATTATTAATAAATTCCACACAAAACTTTCAGTTTCTCTCTCAGCCATCATAATTTGTAAATGTTTTTAGCCATTGATGCATGATAAGAATTGTAAGACAAATGCTAGCTTTAGTAGAAATAAGTGCTTTTTGAAGCTACATTTAAAAGGCGCACTGCAGTTCCAAGGTTTTCAGTTTCAAGACAAGGCACATTACTGAATACAAATTTCTTCCTCTCCCACACTCATCACTTATGAGGAGAAAAATCAGCTAAATGGGACCATAAGATGCAGTTTGTTTTTTATTTCATAGTCAGCTTCCATTTCAAACACGGGATCCACCCAATCATCTGAGTTTGCCAACTGTTTTTGCCCATGCTGTGCTGGCAGGAGAACTTTGGCAGAGAGTTGACATAATAAAAGGAAGCAGGAGACCAGAGGATATGATGTACGGCCTCGTGTCACTTCCCAGAAAGACACTAAAGAAGATTGAACAACTGATTTGTGAGTGTCTGGAAAACAATGCATTGGGTTTAAAGAGTGCCAGTATAGAATTGCCAACAAAAGAGGGTGTCAGCCCAGTCCCTCTCTGCTGGAGCAGCTGTCTGGAAGGGTAAATGACAGCCAAAAGGTGCTGTTTTATGGAAGGACCGGCTGCTCTGCACAGCAGAGACCCTCTCTGATCTCTGGAGATACCCATTTTATTGGGTCATTACCAATGGCTTGGTTGTGGTGTGATGGCTTTGGATAAAGGTGCTGGGGAACAGCTTTTGATTCATCAGTAAATGATGGCCAGAAGGTTCTCCAGAGAAGACCAGTTCAAAGTGGCAAGTTCAGTAAGTTGTGAGTTTGTTTTATTTTCCCGGGTTTCTAGATGGAGATTTAAAATAGTGTTTCAACCTGCATCCAGAAACTGAGCCCAGGCTTGATGGTTAATCACAGGTTTATGTAACTTTGTGGATGCCTCCATACTAGAAACAATTGCAGGCCTTTTAGAGGATGTGCAAAAGAGGATATATAAAATGATCTTGACATACTACATAAGTGTTCCAAAATCAACAAGATGAACCTCAGGAAACATAAATGCAAAGAAGTAAGTGGCTGGAAAAGCAGTAGGGCAAAAAATGATCCTGAAGCTACAGTAGACTTCAAAGTACATGCTTGTTACTAAAGTGATGTTGCTTCTCAAAAAATCAGATGGAGTACTGGGAGAGTTACACTGGCAACATGGGAGATGTTTGGCCCATGTTATTGAGTAGTGGAGAAGCCTTCTGCTGGAGGGACTATTGTCAGCCTGGAAGAGCAAGACATAATACCCTTCAAAAAAGATCATCCAGAGACTTAGAAGAAATGATTCATAAGGACAGTCTGAAGGGTTTGAGGAAAAGCTGGAAATTTGTTTGATGAAGAAAAGGGAAAATGGAACAGCATTCAGACATTTCTAAAAATTGATGAAAAAGGCATGATGTTTACCAAAGGACAGGAGCAGATCTGCTTGACATGTAGTTAAAAATTTTGAAATTCTACATTAGGAATGTTTCTATTTGTGATGGTGGTGGTGAGATATTGGAAAAGGCTTTGAAGGCCTGTTGTTATGTGTCTGTCATTGAGGGTTTTAAGAACATGCTAGATAGTCCTTAACTGTGAATGGTCTAGATATGTTTGATCCCACCTGTATGTGGGATTGGACTCAATGACCCTCTAAGATGCCTTCTAGTCCTCCACTTCTTTTTCTAATGCAGAGACAGAGCATCTCAAGACTTATCAGGATTCAGTCTCCAAAACACAACCTACTCTGCCCACAGTGACAGCAGCAGAGGGTACCTGGTTTTCCAAGGATCTGGCAATATTAACAAGTTTTTCAAGATATGGTTAATTTGCCCATCTCTCATAAAAATCTGCTGTCCTGAGCAACCTGCTAAATTGCAGTTTGCCTCAGCCCTCACTATATTCATTCTCTGGGCAATGGATGTTTCTGTTGTTCATCTGAGATAAGCTGCGTTATTCCTCCTTCTGGTTTTAAGTCTGCCCAGTAAGAAACAGCTTGCATTGTGACACTGGTTTATCTGGACTAAATTGCTGAGAAGCTGTTTGGGCAACATATTCTTAATGGACAGGTGTTCCTTGCATTCCACAAAAGTGCCTAGTAGTTTAAATAATGCTTTCTATGTTTCTTTTTGCCATTTTTTTTATGGTAAGACCATGCATGGAATGGTAGAACTGTGTCCTGGGTCCAAAGCCCATGGGCAATGATGTCAAGGAAAAGAATCAGATGATGACCATGGAGACGAACCAAGACCCATGCTCAATGTATGCTGAAAGTAACATCCTTTCAACCTGGGGTGATACTACTCAGTTTAACAGAACAATAATTCACATCCTTTGCTATTGGCTGTATTATTTATTTTCTGTAGGAATTGTGGTGTTGCTTGATTATTGCTGAATGTGTTTTCTAAATGTCCTTGTGCTTTATTTTTTCATAGCTTTCCTGTAAAAATAATTATTGTTTCTCTGCCTTCTACTCATTGCATACAAAACTTACACCAACCACTGTTTACTTCTTTGGGTTCTATATGTACTACATCAGTGGTTTTCAAAATTTTCAGGTTTTTGGGGTGCAAAGTTATTCTGGTGCAGATACAAGCCCCAGTGTGCCAAATTTAAGCCCACCACAGGGTTAAAAAAAATAATTGTTTACCTTTGCAGCTTCTTAACAGAAATTTAGATAAGGACACTGATGTTTGAAAGCCTTTCTTTTGAACACTGATACTCATGTTAATCATTATAACATCGTTACCTTTCATTATATGCATTATTATTAACTCTTTTGTTTAGTTTCTGTTAATGTCCTTTATAAATGAATTTTCTTAAAACCTATTACCATTTCTATTGCACTATGATCTTTAAATATCTCTTAAAATGTCATTTCCTTCTCAGTGCCTCCCTTTTATCTCTTGGCTGGTCATTCATTACAAATACGTTGCATATATTCAGTGCTCGAGAATGATGAAGCCTTGGCAGTATAAAAGTCACTTGTTTATCTCCAAAACACAGCATAGTTGCAATACGGGCTTTCTTCAGTGCTTTTTTCCTCTTTTCTTTCTCAGGAAATCAATCCCATTCCTACTAATGACAACAGATTGGTCTTCATACTTTTTTTTTTTTTTTTTTTTCTTTTTTTTTTAAAATTTGGACACCCTGGCAAGCCTGCCAAACACTACTAATTAGCAGTTGTTAGATCTGGGCTCCATCCCGGTGAGACCCTCCATACAAATGGACTCAAAGCGATTCCTGTGTATGCTGTAGGTACAGTAATTTAGACATCTGCAACAGTGGCTTTTATAGCTGCATTTCCACCAAGATGTAGAACCAGTAGTTCATTTCACATAGGTCACTAAATACTTCTAAATTGTTTTGGAGTTTAGATAATACTACCTTGAGCAAGGTTTGAACCGCATCATTTTGGCTATCCTTGAACATCTGGTTGTCCCCCAAAAAATGTGCAACCAGAATGGCATTTTTTGGTCGTGGAATATACTATCTTTAGTCTAAGAGTCTACCAGTGTAATGTGCCAGGATTTCAAAGGACAATTTCTGCTCATGAAAGAAATGCAATTATAAGGAAACTTGTTTTATGAGGGCATGCTGAATGTCACTAAATAACTGTAAAGTGTTTTGAAATATTCATGTGAGGGGGTGCAGCAGGGCAAAACGAAGGAGGAATAACAATGCAGGGTGCTAAGCCAATCTTTGGTAAGACTGGAGCATGTATTTTGACTTTTTTTTTGAGGCAGAAGGCATAAAGCATGGTAGTAGGACTTAAAACAATGTGAAGTGATGCATATTTGTGTAGTGAAAATACTTAAAATGCCTACATCATTATTTAGGGCTATCTACACTAATAAATATGATCCAAAAAGTACCAGATCTGTGGCCTGAGACAAGCACTTTGCTGGCATCACTGTGCAGTCATAGAATCATAGAATTATAGAACATCTCAGGTTGGAAGGGACCTTAAAGACTATACAGTTCCACCCCCCTACCATGGGCAGGGACACCTCCAGGAATGGGGCATCCACAACCTCTCTGGGCAACCTGTTCCAGTGCCTCACCACAGTCTGAGAGAAGAATTTCCTCCTAACCTCTAATCTAAGTCTCCCCTTTTAGTTTTAAACCGCTCCCCCTTGTCCTGTCATTGTCTGCCCAAGCAAAAAGTTGCTCTCCATCTTTTTTATAAGCACCCTTTAAGTACTGAAAAGCTGCAATGAGGTCTCCCCAATGAGTCTTCTCTTCTCCAGGCTGATCAGCCCCAACTCTCTCAGCCTTTCTTCATAGGAGAAGTGCTGTAGCCCCTTGATCGTCTTTGTGATCCTTCTCTGGAACCACTCCAACAGGTCCACATCCTTCTTGTGCTGTTGGCCCCAGACCTGGATGCAGCACTCCAGGTGGGGCCTCATGAGGGCAGAGCAGAGGGCAACAATCACCTCCGTCCACCTGCTGGCCACTCCTCTGTTGGTGCAGCCCAGGACACAGTTGGCCTTCTGGGCTGCAAGCACGCACTGCTGGCTCATGTCAAACTTATTGTCTACCAGAACCCCCAAGTCCTTCTCTGCACGGCTGCTCTCAATGAGTTATTCTCCCAGTCTGTGCTCCTGTCTGTGACTGCCCTGACCCAGGTGCATCACCTCGTACTTGGCCTTGTTGAGCCCCATTAGGTTCACATGGGCCCACTTTTCTAGCTTGTCCAGGTCCTTTTGGATGGCATCCCTTCCTTCTGTTGTATCAACTGCACCACTCAGCTTGGTGTCATCTGCAAAATTGCTGAGGGTGCACTCGATTCCACTCTCTATGTATTTGATAAAGTTATTAAAAAGTACCAGGCCCTAGAGGGACAACACTTGTCACCAGCCTCCACCTGGACATAGAGACATTGTCCACAACTCTCTGGGTGCGGCCTTCAAGGCAATTCCTTATCCACTGAATGGTCCGCCTTTCAAATCTGTATCTCTCCAATTTGGAGATAAGATCAGTCACTTTCATCCATACATACACAGGTAGTCCAGAAAGCAAGAATCAAAGAAGATCCTGCTGTTGCAGTTGTGAGGTACTCACTAGAGAATTACCATCTTTGGGTCATGCTGCAGCACTTCCTTCTTTCATAATGTCTGTCGCTATAACTAAGATGCTATTTATAGGCTCATCTGTCCTTTCTCATCTCCACAGACTCAGGAATGAGATGAACCAGAACTCCATATGTTAGGGAAAAGAGCTTAAAAATTTTTCAGAGCCATTGGCAACAGTAGTAGTTCATTCATTATAAATACAGGAGGAGGAGTCTGGAAAGTAGAGTGTGGGTGCTAGTTTTAAGGCCTAAGAAAAGCTATAGATGCAAATGTTGGAATTCTTTTAAGTGTGTATGCTGGAATGTATACATCTGTGTCTGAACTGGCCACACCAGGTCCTGTACAGTCAGTAGAGGAACTGACTGCTGACAACTCTGAGGCATGGCTCATTTCATCCTAAAGAAGACTTTAGAGCAGTAGACTTCTAAAACAAAGGCAACTCTCACCAAAGGAGCAAGGTTTGATGGTGCATACATGAGAAGGCACGATGTAGAGTAAATGAGTCCTGATGATAGCAAATGACAGACATGTTAGGTGCTTTCAGTTTGGAGTAGCTGGAGGACTTGCAGTTTATGTAAACTCTACCCCAGCCCCTGTGAACTTCTGCACAGTGCACATCAGCTGGACTTCACTCCTTCTTCCAATTTTAAAAGAAAGATTCTCCCTAACTTTCTTGTGAGGTATTGCAGAAAAATGACACATTTTAATGAGCCAGATTTCCTCTCCAGGGCACAGATGTTCAGACATGTGGTGAGGCTGCCCTTGGGTTACAAGTGAGATTGTCAACTAAATGATGTATATGGAGTTACACCAAGGATAAATTAGCTATAGGCATCCTGTTGCTTCAGCCTGTTCCCACACTGCCTTGAACCAACTGCTCATTTTCAGCACTGGTCTTAAGGTGTTTTCCAGTCTGCTCTTGAATGAAATTTCATAAAATGTTTGTTTTCATAATGACCAAAAGCTGGTCAAAAGCTGAGCACAGCTAGACTAGAACATCCAAAAGCTCTCAGCACAACATTTTGCTACCATCTTTGTTTGTTTGTGTGCTTTTTGCTACGATTTGTGGAGTGTTTCATCCTTTTCTAAGAAAAGGATGTTGAGGTTAGGCATGCAGTTGGAATTGCAGTTGGAATACTGTTTTTTCCTCCTCCATTTTGATTTTCAGTCATTGGTGAGAGCCACTTACTCTCCTTACCAATTAATATACATGCTTGTTTCTTTCTCATTAATATTCACTCTTGTTTCTGCACTAGAATTCATTAAAAATGTGAATTTTTGGAAGGTACAGAATTGACAGAACATCTATTACTTTATTTTTTATTTATTTATTTATTTTTGATTTATGTTCTCTAGGCAACAAGAAGCAGTGTTTATGCAAGCTAGATTACAGTGTGTTATGTGTGCACGTATGGATAGATGCTATATACTGTATGCACATACCGTATGACTAGCATCGGAGCTTCCATTTGTAGATCTCAAAGCACTTTGCTGAGGAGTCTAGACATTTTTATATCTTTCCCAGAACATGGGGAAGCTGAGGTAGAAAGGTGATGTGGTTTGTTTAAAACTACATTAACAGGTCAGGAAGAAAGAGAATTTATGTCTTTGATTTCCAATATAGTGCTTCATTGGTGGACCCTGATATCCATCTTCTATACATAGCATCTTTTTTTAAAAGAAAACCATCTTCTGTTTCCTGGAAATTCTAAGTCAAATGTTAAACTTTGTACATTAAAGGCCTTGTTTTTATTAAAAAAAAATAAACGTTTGTTGAGCATGAAAACCTGTTCCTGTTAGTACTTATAGCAAAGCTTGGTCTATACCAATAGGATAAGGTCTTTGTTTGCAGGCCATAGTTTGAAGAAACAATAAATTTGGGTTTAAGACTCCTAGTACCAAATCAAAAAGGCTGTGATGAGAGACATTATAACATTGATCCTCGCTGAACTCACTCTTCCAGTTCAGATATGCAAAGAGCCCCTAATCCGATGTGTTAACTTTCTACTGGCGGGCTTTGTGCGGGATCAGTTACTGTCTGTCTGCACCACCCCAGTTTTATGCTGGGCAAGTATCATCTGTCTTTCTGCAGCCAGCATAAAACTGACATAATCCCCGCACCAGGAGGGTCCCGCCAGCCGGCGGCAGCACCCCGCGGGCTCGGGCAGCGCCATCCCCGGGCTGTGCCCGCCTGCCGGGGGGGCACGCCAAACCCCGGGGCGCCGGCGCCTTAAAGAGCGCAGGGGAGGGACCGTGCGGCGGGGAGGCGGGGGTGCGGGCTCCGCAAGCAGCAGCAGCTCCCCGGCAGCCGCCGCACCGAGGCGCGCTCCCGCTGCCGCCTCCCCGGGCCGCGGGGCTCGCCCGGCCCGGCCGCGGGCAGCCCCCCGCAGGGCCGGGGGAGGCGAGAGCGGCGGCGGGGCCGGGGGCGGCTTGGGCGGCGGCCCCGGACCCCATCCTTATCCCATCCCCATAGCCCCGGATCCCGTCCCCATCCTTATCCCATCCCCATAGCCACCCCCATCTCCATCCTTATCCCATCCCCGTAGCCATCCCCATCCTTATCCTATCCTATCCTTATCCCATCCCCATCCCCGTCCCCGTCCCCGCCGCCATCCCCAGGCCGCCGGTGGCGGTGCCGGTGCCGGTGCCGCCCCCCGGCCGCGCCCGCCCCCTCGCTGCCCCGGCGGCCCGGCGGTGCGGCAGAGCCGGCGGGGCTATGGCTGCGGAGGAGGTGCTGCAGGGCGCCGACCACTACAAGAGCGAGATCGAGCGGCTGACCCGGGAGCTCTCCGAGACGACCCACGAGAAGATCCAGGCGGCGGAGTATGGGCTGGTGGTGCTGGAGGAGAAGCTCACCCTCAAGCAGCAGTACGACGAGCTGGAGGCGGAGTATGACGGCCTCAAGCAGGAGCTGGAGCAGCTGAAGGAGGTGAGCGAGCCCAGGCTTTTGTCTCCCCCCGCCTCGCGGGGCAGCTGCGGGGGCGCCCCACGCGTGTCCCCGCCGGAGCCCCTCGCCAGGGGGCGAGCAGAAAGGCCCCGAGTGGCCGCGGAGCTTGGCGGGGGCGGGAGGAGGGGGTCTCCGGGGAGCTGAGGCTCGGCCGGCACCGCGGCCTCCAGGACGGCTCACACAGCGCCGCAGCCCCCCGGCATCACCTCCTTACCCCCTCTGGAGCCGCAGCTTGGGGTGCCGGGCGTCTGCGGCACCGGGCTGCCTCAAGCCATCGCCGCAGCGTTGTGTGCGAAGAGGGGATCGACCAGCACGGAGGATGCGAGCTCGGCAAAAACCTAGGGTGTATAGGCAGGGGAGCTGTGTAAACAGTCGTCTGCAGTGCATGGGAAGGGAGACGCTTCCTTCTGAAGTTATTTATAGCCCTGGTTTATTCCCCTGCTCTGGGGAAGCGCTGCCATTAAGGGGAGGCAAAGCAGCCGTACAGTGGTCTTGAGGTCACCCCCAGTCAGTGGAAATCAAACTTCTGCGTCATGCTGAAAGGATAAATGATCTGAGGGGTGTCTTGACTTCATCTTTCAAACGTGTTTCTGTAACACCCAAAGTATAAAGTAGGTAGAGAATGACTGCACCTAACCCTCTAGTTCTGCTAAACATGACCCTGAAATATCATCGCTGTTCCTGTAGTCATCATTAAGAGAAATAACTTGAGACTGAGACAGTGCACATGCACAGGACCTACGGAAGGGGTATGTGTACACACATTTGCAGGTCTCACGTCTCTAGGTTTGATAGTATTTTTATACTGTATGGGAACATAAATGATTCCATATTTCAAAAAGAGATGGTAAAGCATTAAACATTTTTTTTTCCAAATTTAAAAGGAATATATCACTATATATAACGTGCAGAAATTGTCTTCAGTCAGAAATCATGAACATGTTCCATATGGAGTGAAATCACTTTGTGAACTTAAATTATAAATGAATATTCTTTAGAGTACTAAGATTATATATGAATATTCTTTAGAGTACTAGCTTTGATGTGCTTTTAGAAGCATTTTTTAATAAAATAAAGACTATTCTAGTTGCAGGTAGATGTGTTGTGCCACAGGCTTGGCTCAGTGACCAGAAGAGTTTAAAAATGTATCTTCAAGAAGAAGCAAGCTAATTTTCAGAAAAACCTATCGATCTACTTAAACTTGATATCTGCTTCCCCACCCCTGCTGAGACTATGCAGTAGGCTTAGGACTTTGAAATCAATAGTCACAGGTTCAGGGGTGGAGATATGTGACTTGCACAGGCATGAAGGCAATGCTATTTGAAATGACCTGGCATTAATAGAGGAGTGGAATCATGGGGAAAATACAGAAGGCGATTTCTATGGGGGGGGGGGGGGAAGAAGCAGCAGTCTAGCTAGCTGTAACACAGAAGACTCATCAGAAACTAGGGATGACACATATGTTCACGTGGCCACAGATAGAAGGGACTGTGCAAGGAACTGAGTTTAAATTATTAAACTAGAGGGATCAGTCAACATGGCTAACTGAAATGAAACATGCACAAATTCTCTTCCTGTTTACTTCCTCTCAAAGCCAACAGGACTGTGTGCTCTGCAGCCCAGAAGCTGTCCCGCAGGGCCATGCCTTCATGCTGTGCCAACCACAGCATGGACACTGAGATATCCATGGAGAAAGGAAGAGGAAAATCCTGTAGCTTGCCTGATGCCAAGCAAGAGTGGAGTCGCTCTAGTTTCCAGTTCAGGTCTGGGGCTCTCAATTCCAGAGCTCTTTCTCTCTGCAGATAGGGCATCTCCATCCTCCATGTAGGCTGCAAGAGATTTCTTCTTGCTTCCAACCTTTATAGGAGAAACCACACTGATTCTTACCGCACATGCAGCCCTGCAAAGAGAATTTGCTCGTATTCCTTCCTGTCGCTGTAATGTATTTTCTCATCTTCTCTGTAAACACCTCTGTTATGACTGTTCCATGAGTGCAGATCAGATTCCTAACTGTGTGCATGAGCAAACGATGCCTCAGGTGACATCGGCGAGGCAGGATTCAGACTGAGGTGCTTTGGGCAAGCTGTGTAGTGATTTGGGGGTCTGGGATTTGTGGTTGTAGGGTTCTGTCTGAAAGCTCTCTGGCAAAATGGCAGAGGCAGCCCAAAGCCAGCTTTTTATTAATGCTCCCTCCAAAATGTGCAGAGGAGGGTCCTAGTGTATTGCCTCCAGCAGGTGCTGCAGAGAACATCCCGCACCGTGGCCTGGGTGTGGTCTGCATGGTGGGACATCAAACAGCACGGCCAGACAGGAGCTAGGAAAACTCCTGCTATGTCAGTGAGGATTTGTTCTTCTGCTCTTCCCTCTCTACATCTGTAGCCTCTCTGAAGTCATAGTGGGGTGTAGGAAAGAGGCCTCAGATTTATACTGAAACAAATGGTTTATCCATTCAAGAGGAACAGTAGGTGCATGGGTGGGGGCAGAATTATGTGTAGGGCCATTACCTCTTCTCTGAGCAGATTCATTTACTGGGGTCGAATCTCATCCTATGTTTTTCCTGAGGCAAGTCTTCATTTCTGAATTATTTCATTATTAAATTCTTTTTTTTTTTTTTTCCTCTATTAAGAGCTCATTGCGTTTATTGCTCAGCAGACAGAGCTGCCTGTCTTGGACTACTTAGTCATGGCTTAGCAATCTAGGATCTGAATTCTTCTCCTATGTTCCTTGGCAGTTCAAAACTCAAGTGAACTTCAGTGGGGCTTTTTCCGTACAGACTGCAATACAGAGCCTCAGCTATACAATAATTTCCATTGCTGGAGGGTGAGATGGGAAAGTAAGGCCATTATAGGATGTAGAATTAAAAGCAAATTGCAATACATTACATTAAATATTAATACTTGTATATAGAATATATCCTAAGCACCATGCAAAATGAATTATTACAGTAAGCTCCGATGTTTCTTGTGCTTTATTCAGAGGTTTCTGCTTTAGCCTAAGATTTGAATGTTTTGGGGCATGACATTGGTTTACATTACAAAAGCTTGAAGTTTTAAACAGTGACCTAATAAATACTTCTTCCAAAATAGAGCAGTTATTACATGTGTAAGCTGTTCTGGAAAGACTCAAAACATCTATCAGCTACCAACCTTACATTTTCAAAAACGAAGTCAATAGTAGGAATGTGAAAACATAGACCCTGTTGTGTTGACTTTAACAGCTGTCAGTGTTACAAGATGGAGCACTGGTGGTCCTGAAGTTAGACAAGACCGTAGGAATAGTGTTAAACAAAACATTATTATTTTAAAGTTGTATTAAAGTTCATATTTTTTCTCCAGTCTGTAAGATATGTTGCTGTGCCTTGCTCAATTACATCTCAAACTAGTGGAATTTTGACCCTGCAGTAAAAATGCAGTAGTTTTAGGGCCCCCATTCAAAAGGTTGCTTTAGGAGATGTGCTGTTTAACCTGCTGTGAATAAGAGTGCAGGGAATAAGAGACATTGCTGTTAGTCTTGTGCTTAAAGGTACTCTGTTTTCACTGTTTTACTGCGGTGAGGGTTTAATTGCTAGCATATTCTGTGGAAACCGTTTTTCAGTCTATCATACTTGTGGTCTTACATGTTTACATTGCATTTGCTTTAAGGACAATCTCTGTTGTTAGATTTCATTCTTTTAATGAAGGGTAAAATGGCTTCACATTGATCTTCTTTCCTGGGCAACCTGCTCTAGCGGTCCCTGCTTCAGCTGGGGGCTGGATGAGATGATTTCAAGAGGTCCCTTCCGACCTCACCCATCCTGTGATTCTGTGATTAGTTGCTGTTCACTGGTGGCTGGCAATGTTTTTAGAGAGGAGAAACAGCAGTCACCTCCAGCTGTGATAAAATGGGGACTGAAGGCAGCTTTGGTATCCAGCCATACAAGGCATCTAGGCCTGGGAAATCCTAAGCAGAGATTTCACTTTAAAAATCAGATCATGAACATAACAGCTGAGCAGATCCCCAGGTTCCTCTCCTTCACTCTGTCTGACTAGTTTGAGCAGTTTCTCACTCAGCTGCTTGGCTTCTATGTATGTAGTTCTATGGGGACAAGCTCTTCCCCTGGATTACACGTGGAGCTGGCTGATTTTTAGGTTGAAGGTGCAGTTTAGTGTTCCTATTACACTCAACCCAAATATCCTTGGTAAGTTATTAGAAACCAGAGTATTGGTGAGCAGCCCTATCCTTTACAGGTCAAAAATTTGTGTTTTCTTTACCTCACAGAGATGTTGCATCATTGTTTTATGAAGTGCTTAGTGAGTTTAGCAACATGGCTTCCACAAATAATTCTTGGCTTGTGACTGGAAAGGGTTCTTGAGGAGTAGAGCTGAAGCTCCCTCTGACAGTTTCTGTGCTGTTCTGCTCTTGCCTGTGCTACTTTCATGCAGGTGACTCAAGCTCCATCTCCCCAGCCCCCTGGCATGGTCCTGCCCCTCTGACTCCCCCACTCTTCTCTGAAGTCCTGTGTTTGCAGTTTCCTCTCTGCCTTTTGAAGTGTACAGTTGGTGGGGCATTTTGGATCCAAAAAGGACGGAACAGTGGAGGGGGAGGCTCCCTATCCCAAATAAAGCCCTGATAAATGGGCAGTCACTCTACACACCTGTATGCAGCACAGGGTGCTTAGGAAAGCGTGAAGAGGCTCACACATCCCAGTGAGATTTTCTGAATTCCCCCTAAAGGTGAACTTGTCCCAGATATATAACTTAAGAGCTGTGAACTGATGCCACCTCAGTATATACTTACACCTCCTTTCAGCGACATCGTATGTGGGATGAGGTCAGCATTTCCAACACCTCATCCTGATCTCAGCACTTGGTTTTGGTGCCTGTCCACGCCATGCCACTCAGAAGGGCCGTGCTGCCTAGCACCCAGCTCCAAGGTGAGGGCAGGGAAAGGGTGCATGAGCGGCAGACATGGAGCAGCAGTGATCAGACGCTTCCTGCAGTGCTGTCTCCTCCGGAGCCCAGCCGGCGCTGCCTCTGTGTGCGTACACTGCTAATGGAAGGGTGTTTACCCCGTTCCCTTTCACATCTGGCCTGGTTAGGGGAGGAGAGCAGGGCAGCACAGGAAACTGACACACGGAGAGCATGGAAGGCAATGAAAGAACTTCAGTGACAGAGCTGTTACGCAGGGTCTTGCACAGCACCCAGATCCAGAAGAGCCCTAAGAATGACAAAGCTTTGGGTGTTCCTCCAGATCTTCATTCATCACTTTGTATTCTCCTCTCCTCAGACCTAAGCACAGGTCTGCAACAAAAAGAGTCTGAAGATGCTCTTAGCAGTTCATTTGCAGAGCTGTGCTTATAAGGAATGCCCTAGCAAAATCAAGCAGCACCTTGCAAAGCTTTCATTCAGTCATCACAGGCTGGGGACTGACTGACTGGGGAGCAGGCCTGTGGAAAAGGATTTAGGGATCCCGAAGGACTGTGAGCTGAATGTGGGCCAGCAGTGTGCCCTGACAGTGGAAAGGCTAACAGCATCCTCGACTGTGCTGGCAGGACCTTAGCCTTGAGAAGGCTGAGGGAAGTGGTAATTATGCTGGCATTGGCATTTGTAGACCACACCTTGAAAATGGCATCCAGTTTTGCCTCCCCCCCAGTACAGGAAAGGAATGGATAGTTGGGGCTGAGTTCAGCAGAGGACCACCAAGATCATCAAGAGCTGAAGGGCTTCCCCTGTGAGGATGGGCTGAGGGAGCTGGGCTTGTTCAGCCTAGAGAAGAGGGATCTGGGGGGAACCCAGCAGCAGCCTGCCCATGCCTGCAAGGAAATAGTGAGAAGACAGAGCCAGGCTCTTCACAGTGGGGCATGGTGGGAGGACAAGAGAACTGGCATGGATTGAAACTAGAGAGATTCAGGCTGGATTTAAAGGGGAACTGTTTACCCATAAGAACAGGCAGTGGCACAGGTTGCCCAAGGGGTTGTGCTGTCTCCTTCCCCAGGAGTTATCAAGCCCCAGCTGGATACGGCCCTTAGCAACCCTGTCTGAGCTGACCCTGCCTTGAGCAGGAGGTTGGACTACAGGAGAATGACAGCAAGGGACCTGGAACAATGCAAGGTCTCTGAGAGCACCCACTATGTCCAGTTCAATTCCAGTAGCAGCTTGCTGTATGTTACCCAATATGTAACAGCCTGCTGCCTGGAAATAGGGACTGTTAGCAAAGCCACAGCCTCACTCTGTGCCTGAATTTCCCTTCCTTTGATTGTCATTGAGCCTGCATCGACCTAGCATTAGTAAGGGAGTAGTTTGATGCGCTTTTCTCTCAGCGAGACAGCTCTGTGTCTCCCTTTGTCATGCCTGCCCCTGTTCTCGCTCCCAGTTGTGCATCTGTTTATACTGTCCCACCTAGCTAGAAAAGTGACCTCAGTTAAAAATAACAGAGGGGGGTGTATGCTGTCTGTAACCAGACCTGGGTACATGATGTGGTTCACAGTACATTCCCACAAACTGCTTTACCGGCATAGCCAAAAACTCAGCGTGAGGATAGGAATGAATGCCAGAGAAATAGGGGGACAGAATGAGCTGCTTAAACAGGTACTGATGTTAAAGGAGATGCTTATCAAATTGTGGCAGGATGGCTTCCTCTGAAGGGAAATGAATGCTGTGCATTAGCCTACAGAAAACGTAAGCAGCTGAAATCATCATAGGGGAAATTAGAGCTCTTGCTGGAGCTTTGGCAGCATGCAAAGAAAAATGTAGACAAACTTCTTTTTTTTTTTTTTTTCTTTCCCAAGGACCTGCATCGCCCATTGCTCTCACTAATTGCATTGTATCCTTATGAGCCAGCATACATAAACGTGTGATTTGTTACACCTCCTGCAATAGCCAATCCTTAAATAGTGGTAGTCAGCTTTAAATGCTTGGGGTTTGCTTACTACTAAAATAGTTCTGAATTGAGTTTCTTTTGTTTTCTCCTCATAGTTAAATCATTTTCGTACTTTCACTCTTCTAAGAAATCCCTCTCCAATCTGAGGGATTTGGATTGAATCTGCCATGTGTTGAGCTCCTCTGTGATAACTGGGAGTTGCAACTGGATTTTATGTCGTGGAAAAGTTAATTTTCCATAGATTTTCTATAAAATATTGAATTAGTACCAAATCTAAAATGACTGATGGAAGTGTTAATGGGGGAGCCAGGCATCATTATTGTGAAGTACTTCCTGCTTAAGGCTCGTGAATGCAGAATGATGGCTCACTGAATAGACTTTAATCTAAAGGTCTGCATCTGTTTGGAATTAAGCCTTTAGTAATGATTTTTTTTTTTTAAATAATTCACTACCATCTTTTCACCTTCCTTTATGTGAAATATTTTTCCTTCCTTTCTGTATTGCAGTGTGGATTTGCCTTCTAAGGGATGTGTGGGTGCAGTCTGTCTGCAGAACACCAGTCAGACTGAACACCTGGCTTTATGGAAAATGCAGTTGGGTTGCAGAACAGTGGTGGAGAAAATAACATTTGGCATGGAATAGTAATTTGTGAGCATTCATCAAAGTAAAATGAGGAGCATTCTCAAAGTCAGATGCATAGACTAAATTTGCACCTGGCCAACTTTTACATACCTTATGCAATTGCCACTTGGAGAAAATATACGAGATCTTTTTTTTTTTTTTTTTTTCTCCCCAGCTGTATTGAGGGATTCTAGAAAAGCAACCTGCTTCTCAAATAACTTCTCATTTTTTTAATCTCATATGTGTTCATTTAAGCAGATCATTTTCTATCATGTTTTCACATTGGTGTTTTGTTCAGTCTACGGATAGTGCGAATGGAATGTGATTCACCTGTGTTTCTGTGTCCCTCATAGCTCTGCTACGTTGTAGGCTTCATTAAAAAGTTGGCTTTGCCATGGATTTCCCTTTCCTATTTGTCTGATACTTGAAGGAGTGATGTTTAATTCAGTACGATTCTGTACTGTACATTTTTTCTTTGGGATGATTTTAATTTATAGTGGCACAGATGAAAAGCAAGCATTCATTTCTGTTGAAATACCTTACGTTTGTGGCATGACTTTATTTCCCTCTTCTTTCCTCATTTCCTTCTGAACTCTGCACCACTATATTTTATGGGGGAGGAGAGAGAGTATATTCCTGTCTTCAATTTAGGGGAATTGATATTGCATGCAAAGATATGAATGTTCCCTTTGTCCCTTTACCCAGGGCTGTTTGCATCACTAACAGCAGATGACTATGAGGAGAAAAGAGCAATTTTTCATACTGTCCTGTGAAAGCAGTCCAGAGTATAGACCAGCTACAGATGGAAGCAGTTAGGACTATTCGAAAGGTGAAAAATACATCTCAGCAAGGGCAGGTGTCTAAAGCTGAAGTAAGCAGGTAAAAAATGAGCTAGATTGCAGGTTAGTGCTTTAATGGGAACCGTGCTTCTCTGTGGAGGGGTAGTATTACGGAAAATAATTTCAGGATTCTAATGTATGTGTTTCCAGATGTCTTTCACTATCAAAGTTTAACAAACTTAATAGTTAAAGGAAAAATCAGGCCACTGTCCTGAATCTATGGTTTTGGGACAGACCTATTAAGACTTAACACCAAAAGGCTTTTGCTAAGACTGAAATCAGTCTATTCCCATTTTCTGCATTTCTCTTGTGATTCCTCCCTGTCTGCAGCCTTTCATTTTCTGCCGTGCATTCTAGATTAGCATTCATCTCCTGTCCATGATGGTTTATACACGTTTTTATCTTCCCTTTTGCAGTCTCTGCCTTACATCTTAATTAGTGTAGATTTGCTGCTCCATTAGACACTGAACTGCATTTTTTACATTAAAGACCCTTTTTGTCATTGTGTGAATGTAAGATATCTATCTATTTGTGGCAGACTGGACCTTCCATGCTCTGTCTTGGTATTGCAATGACATGAGAAAACCATAGAAATACTCTAGAAATGTTTTCATTTTCAGTCCATGTTAAAAAAAAAAAACAGCAGAGGATTTGTCAGCTCTGCTTTGTAGCAGCCTCACCATTAAAATCATCCTGAAAAGATGTCTCCCAAGGCAGTTTTAAAATTTGGTTGGCTGAAGGAGTGCACAGTAAGGTATCTTTTCATAATGTTTTGCAAAAAGCAACCCTGCATTTTTTTTCGTTGTTTTGTTTCTGGGGTTATTTATTTATTTAACCTTAGGCAAGAAAATTGATGCATGGTGAGGTTAGATAATGCACTTGAGTCCTTGTGATCAGAGCTGGGGGTGGAACCCATTACCTACACAGCCTTGCCATACCCTCTCCTTCTTCCTTTCTCCTTTGAATCACACTTAATTTGCCCTCATGCTGTACAGCCATGTTAAACCCATCTACACAACCAGTAGGTTTCCAGCGCTAGCAGTAATACATACAACACTGCTTAACCCAGAGGCATAAAAGAAGTCCTCAGTTACCAGTTGGTCACTTTTCACTTTCAGTCAGTCATTTCTGGGTTAATTTTAACTAAATTAGATGAACTCCTTCCTGTTCTTTTTTTGCTGTTGTGTTTGTTCATTTTTAATTTTATGCTCTCAGAAGTCACAGATGACACATGGCAGGGGCAATGCCGTGCATTCAGTATGCACCTTGGGAAGCTTAGCAACAGCACACAGACTTTCCTTGGTTTTACTGGTTAGTCTGGATAGGTTTAAATGTCAGTGATGAACTGTGAAGTGCTCTTTGTCATCACTGAGTGATGGCTACATCCACGGAAGGAAGTTGGACTTTGTTAACAGCAGCAGTTTTAACTTCTGTTTTGCATACTTGGAGGAGGAAGAACAACTCCTAGTAGTTGTAGAGCTCAGCTAGGAAGAAGAGCAGCAAATCTCTAAGAGTGAAGGTAGGATTTTGGGTCAGGCAAAGGGAACAGGTGGCTTGGTGAAAAAAATCATTTATTAAGAGTTTGGATTTTGGCCAAACATGAACACAGCATGATCTGGATTTAGTCTTGCTCAGAACTGGCATCTCCTCTCCTCACATCCTCATAGCAAGGTGCAGGATGCCAGACTCCAAGACATGGCTTCAGGTTTCCAGCAAGACAGAACATTCAGCCTTTGGCACTCCAGCGTTAAGAGGGCTGGAGAGAACTTGATATGAGCATAGGTGTGGGCACTTGGGGTGTTCACAGTAGGGTTATTAAACTCTCTGTTTAGGATAGCCTCTGGTTCTCAATTTGATGGATAATCCAGGATACTTTAATAATTACTACCCAACCTGAATCCCTGATTTCTTTTATTAAAAGAGTGCTCTGAATAGCTTATAGTTTGCATAATTCATAGCTTTAATACAGACAAGTTGTTTTATAGATGGGTGGAAAAAGTTTTTCTCGTACACAGAGTACCTCATGGAGATTTACAAAGCATTAAAAAGTTGTACTGGATAAAACCTGATAACAAACACGCAGAGTTGGCCTGAGTCTAGTTGGGGGAACGTTGGCATTCACTCATATCCTTCATAATGAATGTGATTCCCACCTCCAGACTGTTAGGAAAGGCTTCATTTAAGAATCTTAAGTGAAGAATGCTACCTTTAGCAATATACCCTATGCTCAGGATTGCACCTCAGGATCATTTATAGCAGGTATGACTTGAAGACTAAAATTGAAGTCCTGGCGTTATGTGTATGTCAAGGGTGAAATGGAACAATTTAATTACTGAGTCTGTGCCCAGCTAGCAAACATCACTGTCATCAAGATGTAAATGATAAAATGTGTTATACACTGAGAATTTGCATTCCTTCTCACCAAAGAATGGAGAACTGGAATAACCGTAATCACTTGGTCTCAAACACATGATCTTATTCTTGCAGCTTTATGAATTGTCATAACTCAGCTGACCTTCAGTTACTGATCATGTGTGTGCACTTGACTTGGTCCAAATGCGTAAGGGCAAGGCAAACAAACAAACAAAAAGGCAGAAACCTGAAGGAATGAGTTTATATCTGACATGTATCTTACATCTGCTGTGAGTTGAGAATGTGCACTAGATCAGGTACTTACTAAAAAAAATGCAGTCATAAATCTGAGTCCTTAGTGACAGTTTTTTAAAGTGAAATGTAAAGATACGGTCACAAGGACTCCTTTG
Organism: Oxyura jamaicensis; assembly: GCF_011077185.1. NCBI lineage: Eukaryota > Metazoa > Chordata > Aves > Anseriformes > Anatidae > Oxyura > Oxyura jamaicensis. The sequence goes on along the minus strand of NC_048893.1, from coordinate 61,816,061 downwards.
TGAAAGAATGTGTGTGGTATATAACTATATGTAAGAACAATAGTAGTATGGTTTGTATATAATTTTCCATGTATGCTAATACGGGAGATGGAGGCACGTAAGATCACAGAGTTTGATACTTTGGGCATTAGGTAATTCCATTTCTTGGGCATTAGGTAACTTCTTATTTTTTTCTGCCAGTTAAGGGCTGATGGCTGCCATCTAGTAATAACAAGACTTTCACTTAACATGCTGTAAGCTTAGCTGTCTAAAAATAGGAGCAAATCCAGAACAAGATAGTTAAGTGATAACATTTTTCCAAATTGGCTGAATTCGAAGTTACAACGATGCTATATATTTTTTTGATGATTACTATTCCTAAAATAAAAACCACATTAAAGTGACAGAACTGAATTATCATATTCAGATACCTGGAAATTTGGACCCTAAAGCCATATTTTAGTTATCATGGAAAACATTGTCTTGCTTTATTAAGCAGGTTGAGCAATCTTGTATTGAAACCTGTATGACATCTTTTTGCTTACATACTCTGACATTACAGACCACATCTATTTGGTTGACTATATGTTGATTTCAGGATACACCTTTAGACCTCCCTTGATTACAGCAAAAAAAGTGTAAACTACTTAACACTGCTTCATAATTTGTGGTTTCAAGTATTTTCTGTCTTCTTGCTTGCAGTAGCAAGGAGGAATATATTCAAGAATGGGAAATGAAACGACACCTTGAGTAAATCAGACCTTTGGCACTTGGTGTTTGAAAAGTACTTTACTCACTGTTCTTTGGGCTGAGATTATATCCGTTCAGAATCATTCCTATGCTTTATTGCTGTTGGATTTGTCTTTGTATCAGATTAGACTAATGAAAAAAACCTTAAATCTAAAATGAGCATATAAGCCTTGTTTGGGTATAAATAACCCTTTCCCTGGGTATATCAGGAAGAGTTGCAGTTGAAGATTGTGCTGCATATACTTTTTCTACTGTAATGATCCCTTATTTGCAAGTTTCTTCTTGAGGTGGAGCCCCTGGTTTCTCTAACAGTGAGAACTTCTGTTAGGCACCCACAGCTCCAGCTGGGCTAGGCACAGACACTTGTCACTGTCTTGCTATTATGCAAGGATCTGCTTGATGTGAGTAATTAACTTCTGATTAACCCACCTGAAAGAAGTGGGTTTGAAAGATGGAGACCTGAGTTCTGCCCCAAAAATCTGTGGCAGAAATTCTTCTCTGGCCAGGTTCTCCAGCACAGCTATTTCCTTAGGAATGCCATTGGGCTAAGAGTGAGAGGCCTCTGTTTCAGTCAGTTATTTTTTTTTTTTAGTGGAAAGGAGTCCAAAATCTGTTCAGCAACCTTTCTCAGAGCCTGCAGTCCGGTGATTTGTGTGGAGAATGGAGCAGGGTGCTTCCCGGAGCATTGTCAGTGGGTGCAGGCAAAGGCTGAAGGCAGTGAGTCAGCATGACCACAGCTGCTGCCAGAGGGATGGGCACTGCCTCCAGACCGAACGGGGGCTGGCATTGGCTGGGGTCTTCATGGGAAGAGCCTACAGTGAAATAAAACTCACTGAAGTAGCACTGATGGTGTGTCAGACAGGTGAAAGGGACAAGATGTATATAGCGGTCATGAAAACGTGCATCAGCATAAAACAGTCTGTAGTTATTGAAATGCAATTTTGTTAGCCAACATAAAAAAAATTGCTATACTGTTAAAGAACAGACTGCACTTTGTCAAACGTTTTGAAAAATCAAAATACTGCTTGTTTCATGAGCTTCTGTTTTGCCCCCTAGATCCCAGCAGGGTGGGATAAGTTGTTATTTATTGCCTGACAGTAGTATCTGGGGATTCTGTGCTGCCTGGCACAATGAATTTAAGCATATAAATAAAAGGTTAGAGATTTTACTGTGGAAATAGACAACTTTGTTGGGGACTTGCTATAAAGGAATAATAAAGGGAATTTACAGATGAGTAATGGAGGCCCAAAAGCTGTGCAGGGACAGGTTGTTCAGCCATAACTTCATAGGAAATCTGGGGCAAAATCATGAAGAAAACAGATTTTCTCAGCTCTAATCCAATAATTTATCTTCTAAAGATCCTTCCATTTTAAAAGGCTGATCAACCAGAAAGACAGAAATCAGCTGCCCTGTACTCACTGGGCAGCATGTGCAGTGGCAGTAGCTCCCACTGGTGCCAGTGTGACCAGTAAGACCAGTTGGGAACAGTTTAGCTGGTAGTTTTGCTACTGTTACGCAATCAAAACTTAAGGAAAAATGAGGCTAGGAGACTTATGGAAGCCTGTTAGGTTTCTCAATTTATTATTCAGCAGTGCTTCAGTGGTGATGTCCTTCTCACGAGGGACAACCTGCAGCATTTCGCCTGTATCCCCACCTCCTGTGGGATTGCCCCCTTCACCCTCCAATCTCTCCTGGTCCTTCTCCCACGTACTCTGGTGATGCCAGAGCATTCTGTCTCTCTTCCCCAGCTGTCCTTTCTCTTTTGCCACTTCTGGCTTCTTCCCTGCCCTGCCCCTTTGGAAGCTGACCGTTCCTGGCTGCCATTGTGGCATTTGTAGCAGTCTGCCTACTCCTTCCCACTCAGCCCTTTCTAAAACACAATTCTCTTCTGCTGTGCTTTTTTGTTCTTTCCTGATATCAGTTTGTTCGTTGCAGGAGGAGACAAATTCCAGCCAGCTCCCCATGTGAAGGACAAGCCATGCCTCTCCTCCTCCACTGCCAGGCAGCTTTCTTACCACAAAGCACCCCTTGTTGCCATTGCTCCATCTGGGAAAGTTACAGGCCGTGCCTTGTTGCACTGGGCCCTGGTGGGTGGGCTGCCCTTTGTAGCAGTCACATATGAGAAACATTCATTTAATCATGCAAGGCATGACTTTTGTAGGTGGTTGGTAGTTCAGGGCTGCCAAAACCTTATCGGATGTTTTGGGCAGGCTTCTTGGAGAACTCGCAATAGTTAACGTGGAGCTCAGCCTGGGTGCTCGTAGGCAGCAGGCTCAGTGGGGCAAGGCCTGGCCTTGCCCGCCTGTTTGTATTGAATGCAACACAGTGAGCCTCTATTCTTGGTTGGGACAATTAGGTTCAATGGCAATATGAGTAATTAATAATAATAATGGGGCCTTTTCCAGGGATGGGCTGTTAGAAATAATTTCCTTCTGCCAGTTGCTTCTCTAGAATGTGGTTTTGAACTCAGAGACCCCGAAAGAGATAATCAAAACACAAGCAGCTGTCACAAGCCTTTAACTTTGTTTATGTAGGCAAGGGTGGAAATTCCCATAACTAAATTGCCTGATGGCTCACTGGTTTGTGTATGTCTTGTTGCAAAACCAAGATCTTATACAATGGATCATACTTTGGTTAAAGACCATTCTCAGTACAAGCAGGTTTCAGCCCTTGTTATTTCTTCTAAGGGAAAAAAAGAGCAAAATCATGCAAAGCGAACCAATGATCCCCTATTGCTCTGCACCTGATTCACATAGAGTGCATGGTGTCACTGTGTGGAGTGAACTGTGGTGGGTGCTGCATTGCTTTGTTGCCAGGGTGATCCAGCTGCTGTAGGTGCAAGAGGTGGCATCATGTCTCCAGATGTCATGTACGAGATGGTGGTGGCTTTGAATTCTGCCTTCACCCACAAAGGCAGCTTGGACCTAAAAAGAGTATAAAGCATTCAGTTGCTTTGACACATTGCAGTCCTTCAACAGCCATTCTTCATCCCCTTCACAGTAGGGGTGGTGTCTTGGCCACAGGTTGCTATTTAGATAAACCTCGCATATGATGGTTGCACTGTGTAGGGAGCAATGTGACATTTGTCCACCTGCCCACAGGGTTCATCAAAGTCTGAAGGCTCCTTCTGTTCATCTTCTGTCCGTCTTCTTCCCCACATCTACAGGAAGCTAGTCTAGAGGCCTTCAGAAGCCTCTGCAACCACATTCTTTGTAGCTTTTGTCAGAGCTCTGCCAAAAAAAAAGGATTAGTGACTCCTAAATTTAAGATTACCTATCCAAAGCATACTTTGTCCTTCCAAATTGTTGCATAATAATAATTTAAAAAAAAACAAACACCACCAAACATATTCAATGAATACAAACATGCTTTCTTCAGAAAGCTGATGACATTATGGTGAAGATGAGTATGACTGGTAAGGTCACATCATCATTCAGGCTTTTAGAGTACCAGGCTCCAAGTAAGCAATTCAAGAATGCAAGCAACCTCAGTAGATTGTTGCCAATGAAGAAGATAGACATTACCAAATCTATTTTTCAATGTCTGTTCTATTTCCATGCTGGTAACCATAGCAACTACACTACAGTTTTGCAGTTTTAACCTTTCTATCACCAAAGCTTCATCTGGTGACCAGTTTATTGTTATAAAGAGCATGCTGTGGCCTGCAGCCAAAGTCACTGGTACTAATACAGAACAAGATTTTGTCTGTTCTCAAAAGGTATACAGAGCCAGGTATAGAAAGTATTATTTCAATTTATTTTTTTTATAAACAGATTGGTCTCTATGACAGTACAGTGTGAATTATGATCTGCATTCGCTGCTGCACCTCTGCTGAAGACAACAGAATTATGCTAGCAGAAAATTTGGCTGTTCGTAGTGTTAAGTCACACAACTCTAATAGCAACAGTCATGATGCTGTTCCCAGAACTACAAGGTGTTTGGATAGGAGGACTTGGCAGCTGAAGTAAGCTCTGGTGACTCAGTGGGCAATGCTCTGCCTTCTGAGTCAGAAGTGAACGGGGGCTCCAGCAGTGCAGTTTGTAGTTTGATTTTTTTGTAAACTTGATGTCAAGATAGTTACTTCTGATGATGAGTCCACTCTTTTTAGTATTGAACTAGATGTTTCACTTCTATATCACTCTCTCCTCTGGGAAAAAATTAAAGACCAACCCTAGAAAAAACAATTGAAGAAAGGGATTGATGGGTGAGAATGGTTACGCTGTTTCCGTTCAGCATTGTCTGCACATTGCAGGGGTGAAGTGATATCTGCTTAGAAGGAGCTGGTTTGCAGAGACATGGGAGCCTGTATGACCTCAGTGGGTGTGACAAATACAAATTGGCTTCCAAAATCAAGCCTATAATCTTCTGAGAAGCCTTTGGGGAGAAGGACTACATTGCTCTGTGCCTGTTCCCTGCTGTTTTGTCCCTGGCTTTTACAGAGATGGTAGGAAAGATTAATCACCTTTGCGATATTTATCCCTCAGTCAAATTTGGTCATAATTAGCCAGCAAATTCCAAGTTATTAGAAAAGGGGAGACTTTAAAAGCCCATAGGAAACAGGCTAAGACTTGTGGCATCTTGTTTATGGATAGTTAGAGATTAACTTTACACCTAAAGTTCCCCTATAGAAGTCTTGTAGGAGCAAGACTGTTTAAAGCAACATTAAATTAATGAACAAGTATGTGGTCCTGGGCTACCTGCTCTCAGTGTCCCTGTCTGAGCAGAGGGTTGGACCAGATGACCTCCAGAGATCTCTTCCAGCCTCAACCATTCTGTGATTCTGTGACTCTTAAGTAAATGAGTTCTTAAAACTGACCTTAAAACTCAGATGTGAAATCCACAGAGGATATTTTCTTCTCAATTTGAATTCCTTTTTATCCCTAAAGATGAAATAAATGAAAGCAAAACAAGAGAACAGATTTCCAGAAGGAGCATCTCACCAGGAAAGGCTGCACAACAGATTATCCAATACCAGAATTAGCTTTATAACCCTGTGGACAACTTCCTGAACTAGCTGAAACTGAAATATAGGTGTTGAATGAGCACATTATATTAATTTAGTTTTATTTGTATGATCTCAGTGCTAAAGGTCACAACCTTTGTTTAACCATACCTTTGATGGAATGAGCTGGGCTTCTTATTTATCTCTGAGCTTTATCCAGTAATAAGTATAATCTAAATAACGAAACTTCTCCATATGCAGGCCTCTGATCTCTCAGTAACTGACAATATTAAGAGGTTAGATAGATACTCAGGGAACAGCAGGTTTCCAAAAATGTACAGTCTTTCCACCAAGCTGCACGGGGTTGCATGTGCCATGTCTGCAAACAGCAATCCTCTACAGCATCTGTGAACAGCAACCAGCCAGGACCAGAGGGAGGGAAAACAGTGTTGGTTCTCATAACAACAGGAGCTCTGGCTTCCAAATTGCTCATTAGTTGGCCAATTTATAAATGATCTTTAAAATAACTACTGAAATACATTTTTAACATAAAACTTTTTAACTGTATAATAAGCTTGTAGAGTTTAAGATGATGTTATCAACCCTTTACCTCAAAAGGAAAAAGCAACAAACAGCAAATCCTCTGTCCTTTCTGTCTCTAGGTACAGGGGTTTAAATAAGTATATAAGCATCATTAAGAATCGAATGGGATGGCTTCTCAAAAAAACACAAATGTATATATTTATTTACAGCAATCATTGCTGTTTGTGATCACAATAATTTCTGTTGTGATGTAGAAATTAAACTTGCATCTCTAACTGGTTGAAATGAAACACTTTCAAAATTAAGATTAAAATAATTTAAAATAGATTGCAGTATTTCCTTTCAATTCCAGTGGAAGCCTGTTATTTCCTAGAAATTGTCTCAATTTTATCTACATATCTATGTCATTCAGAGTAGGCAGGATTTTACTTCCTTTGTAATGAAGGTAAAGTTGTTTGACAAAACATTGAGAAAGAAAGCTTGCAGTTACTATTTTCTCAAATTATTAATATGATTTGTATCTTATGTAACATTTTTTGTTTGTTTTGGTCATAATTACATAAAATGTTTGTGAAATATTTTTCCTGTCTGTAAATATTTTTGTGACTTGTGAATTACTGTGAACTGCATTGCAAGATTTCATTTTTTTATGATAGTCCTTATAAGAGGTGCAGATAATCATGCTTTGTGCTGGATCCAGTGGAGGACTAGAAGGCAGCAGAAAAACAGTTGTAATTTACAGCTAGTGAATTGGACTGCCTCTGTTAGCATCACAATGTGTTTTTTTGTATATGCTAAAGTTCTTGTCCAAACTAATCTCATCAGTTACTGTAGGCTTTATAATATTGACATTTTAGTAAGGCATTTCTGCACAAATGTTACATTTCTGCATAGTGCTATATACGTAAAATAATTACCCTGGCTTGAAAAAGTCTTGTTCATAATTTATGAATTACACTCACATTCCCACAAGCTCTGAATATTGAAGTAGTTTTTTATAGGTATACACAGATAATCATGAAAAAGCTCATTTTTAATTCATATGGTTTCAGTATTGCATAAAGTGACAGCTTTCAGTGCCAAACATACAATGAAATGATCTGGGGAATATGTCTACCTGCATATGTGAAAACATGTCTATAGGTGCACCACTGAATGCCTCTCTGGAAGCAAAGCCACTGGGATGCTGTAAGGTCTGGGCAAATGAAGCAAAGTCTAGAGAGCCATTGAATTTTGATGGCATTTTTTCTAGAGAGAGCACCTCAGGATAAGAGACTTGTTTGAAGAAAAATTTTTAAGAGAACCAGGCTGACCCAAATTTCCTGCACAATTGGGGTTTACAGGAATGAATTTACAGCAGTCTGAAGAGACCAGGTATTCTCACACTCCCTGGAATCCCACCGTGTGAGAACAGGGATAATTAACCCTGCAGTCATATAAATCATTCGTGTTGTTGTTTCACTAGAATAAAGGATTACTGCCGTTACCTATTGATCTTCCCTTTTCTGCTTCTCACTGTCTACCAATGATTGCTCCTTAATGCAGTTTAGGAACACATGATGAAAAGCAACGTCTAAAGTCTTTAGACTTACTTTGTCACAGAGTTCTAGTAATATTGTGTGAAAAAGAGAAATACAGGAGATCCATTTTTTATGGACTTGATGTAACAACAGGATCAGATGAGAGAAAAAACAAATACTGGAGGTAGGTCTTGAAGGGCAGGGATGCCCTTTGGCTATTACAGGGGAACCCTGTGGATCCTGAATTGTCTAAAAAGCTACAGATTGATCCTAATCAATGTTCAAGTAGTTATTTCTCTATCTTACACCATCTTTACCCTGGAACTGTGTGGCAACTACCCTTTGATCTGGATTATTCCAGTGCTATGCCAGATAAAAAGCAGGTGGTTTTGAGACCTTTACAGTGTGTTATCTGGTTCAGCTGTGTGTCCCTAATGGCTGGGCCAGCTCGGTATAGGCCAGCTGACAGCACAGGAGCTGTGATTAAGGGTGTGTTTTGGCTTAGGGTCTGCTGTGTGTGTTCTGGAGTTTTTTGATGCTCCAGAGAGTCTAATAATAATCCTGCCATGCTTGCAGTCAAGAGATGAGACAAGCTAACTCCCAGCTCTATTCCTCTGCTGGACTTCAGTGTCCTCATGCTGCAATAGTAGGGAGCAGCTTTCCACAGCGTTGGCTCATCAAACAGGTGAAAATGGGGAAAACTCCCTAACATGGGTTGTGAGTTTTGCTGTCCCTGTCAAGGAAGGTTGTTGAGGCTGCCTGCTTTTGAGAAGGTAGTGCTGCTTTTTTAGTACCTGTGTTGTGAAGACCAGTTTGCTCCCAAGAGAAGAAGAGGGGGTACCCAAGAAGCGTGATGATGCTGGATTTTGCTCACAGAGGGGTAAATACCAGAGCCGTAGGGGGTAGCTGGGTGGGATATGCATAGAGCAGCCTAGTGAGCACCCAACTAGGGAGTCTTTTCAGGATTGTGGGTTGAGCTTACCTCAGGAGAAAACATTGCATTTTTCTTAGTACGTCTTCATGTAGCTTCATGTCACTTCCAATGTGGTCAGAAACATCCTATGAGCAAGCTTCAGGACTGCAGGGACTGCCAAGCCACGAGCAGTGCTTCTCTTAGCTGCATGCCTTGGCTGGGTAAAATGTGCTGCTTTTGCTGATATGTGCTGAAAGATATTAGAATCTTCTCAGTTGTGTTTGGGTAAATAAGGTTTCAAATAGTGCTTGTTCTGCATTTCTGTAGTTTCAGTAGTTCAACTGTGGAAATATAACTGAGGTAGCAAGTGAGCTTCTGCAGTCCTTTTTACTGAGGGTGCGTGAGAAGTGGTGATCTCAGCATGACTTTCATGTCCAGTGACATTTAGAAAAAGTCTTCAGCTTTTTTTCTTTAAACTGGTAGCTCAAACAAATTTGTTGTGGTTTGCATGCAGTTCTAAGCATGAATACTAAAACATTTGTTGTTGTTGTTGTTTGTTTATTTTCTGCCCTCTTATCTGATAGGGAGGAGAGGTGGCAGTGGAAGAAGACCTATTAACTCAGTGCAAAATTAGACCTTTGTTATTTTGTCTGCAGTCCTGGTTGATTCTATCATCTAACCAATGGTCAGATGTGGTAGAACTGAGAAAGGGATTGACATTACTGCTTGCTGGCTAATACCTTTGCATCTGATACTTCTGTGTGTCAGACAGTGCATTAATTTGAACATTTGTAGCCCTTTACACAAGAGTGAGTGTATGAAAAGAAGTATTTGGATAGCTTAGTCTTTCCTGCTTGCTTTCCTTTCTGTATGGTATTTTCCTTCTTGCCTTAATCCCACAGATAAGGCTTCTTTATTCAGTCAGGTGTTGGATGAGTTGGTCAAAGATCTTGATCAGTTTAATGTTCAGCTTTTTGAATTTAGTACCTCTCCTTGTATACCTCTCCTTCACTGAATGAGAATCTGGATGTAGCTCTTGCAGTCCCGTGATGGATGTGTAAGAGATTTAAAATGATACTTCAGGATGAAAAGTCAGTCAAAGTCACAAAGCAGTCTTCTTTCTATGTTTCAACTTTCTATATTATGTGCAATTAATATACATTTGTATCTACCTAACTGGAAATGTTAAATATGTAAATCTTGCATTCATGGCAGCGTAGACTGGTTAGAGCCACGTAGACTGGTTAGAGCCACGATGGTCTCTCCAAAAGAAAATGGGTGTTTAGTTACAAGTATTTGAAGAGTTACTGTCTTGCTGCATAGCTCTATACTGAGGCTCTGATTAAATCAAGTATATACTTGAGAGACTGTTTTCTGCAATCACATTGACATGCATTTCTATTAAATGTTTAATTGTTGATAAGACAGGATATTCTTCATAAAATGAAGAATACTACCAGATTATGGCTTTGTCTTGTGATCCCTTAGTTAAAGCTGTGTTTTAGACTAGTCCATAGCAAAGTTCAAAACTTAATTCTTGTCCTTATGACTTACCTATATACATAAGGATTTCATGTTATGCTTCATAAAATATATTGCATATTTCCTGCTATGAAGCTTTAGTCTCTGATTTCTTTCTCTTCCATGGCTCTGTCACTTATTTCCAATTACTAGGTTTTTCTTTTTCAAGTGTTTGGAGTAAATTTCGGAAAACTGCATCATGCACAGCTGTCTAGACTTTCAAAAATACTTCTTTGGCTTGTATTCAGAGACTACTGCAGTGACAAATTTATAGGATTATTTTGGAAGAGAAAACATGTATTTGCTGGCAATCTTTCTATATGCAAAACCATTTAAAGTTGTATTCAGCTTCTTAAGTTCTTATCGAAATAAGTTACTTCATTAAGACAAGAAACATCAAAGGGGTGGGGTGGGGAGGATAATCAAGAGGCTTCTCTTGTTGGATTCCTCTTATTTAGGTTGTTTAAAAAAATGTTATGTAGCAGTAAAGCTGGAAGTCTGGGCTACATTGATAGCCCATCAAATGACCTGTCACTTTGCAACATCACTTGCTTTTGCTATGAATTATTTTTTCTGCTATTTTGCTATGCATTTTTTTTGTAAGGAAACAGTTCAGTTTAACAGTGTTTTGCTACACACGTTAAATATTTTAAATCTCTCATTGAAAGAGATTCAGATTGCATGACAGTGAAGTATTATTTTTGCTTTAATAGATAATGCCTTGTAAGATGAACTTACCTTGCACATTTGGGAGAGATGTTCTGCAAACCTCTGAGAAATCTTGTCATCTTCCTTTCAGTTGTTTTCACAGAGCATTTCTTTGCAGTAACCCTGGTGCTGCCTGATGAACAGCATGCTTAACACATCAGCAGTCACTTCTGACAAATACTGTTTGGTCACTTCCCTTTCCTCCCCAACACCCTCAGGTACTGCTCTGCTATTCCTTGTTTTAGACTGTGAGCTCCCTGGAGCAGGGGACAACTTGCCCTGTGGGATACTGGGCTACACTGACTGGGATACATTGACTAAAAGGCCTGTAGTAACTACTGCCATACGGGTAATTAATTCATCAGTAAATGTAGGACTCCTGTCCTGATGAAGGCAAAGGCAAACCTCCCTTTGACTTAAGCAGGGCTGAGATTTCATTCCCAGTGTCTAAGTAACCAATTTTGTTTTTGTCTTCAATAGTTCTATATAATGTAATGAAAGCCTGTATTCCTCTTGCTGACACATAGCTCTAGGGGCTCCCTCCTTACCTCACGGAGGGAGAGGCAGTCAGACTGCAAGAGGACACTTATGGAATTACCACCATTGAGAGGAGCTAATGGTTGAACAACAGACTTCTGGATGGCTTGATATTAGGGAAGAGATAACTCATCCAAAGTGCTTACAGCTCCACCAGATTTGCTTATGGCTGGGTGAACAAATTTGTAGAGTTTATGGCTAAAAAAAAAACACACATTGTTTGTGTCGTCTGACCTTGTGAGCAAGAGCTGGAATATAACTCTCCTGTTAGCTCTGTGCTGACCCCCACAGTTGCATCTGGCTCGTGGGTACCTTCCGAAAATGCATCCAGTCAGGATTTGAAGGCGTCAAGAGGACTCTAACATTTCCTTGGCAATTAATTTTAATAGTTAACTCCATCTGTTATTTAAAAAATATGTAACTAATTTCATATTTGAATGTGCTTGGTATTAAATTCCAGCTGGTGGTTCTTTTTATGTGTTTAACCACTTGAAAAAAATATCCCGAAGGACATGGCAATTTCTGCCTGAGGTGATTTTTTAGATGTCCTAGTCAAGTCACCTGGCAGTCTTCTTTCATCTGCTGAACAAAGTGAGTTGCTTACCTTCAGTGCTGAGTTTCCATATAACCTTGAGACAGTACTGTAATTCTCTGCATCCTCACTAAAGTTTCAGTGTCTCCTAAAAGAAACAGACTATTGGAACTCTCAGTCAATCCTGTATCTGGTAACTAACACCTTACTTAGAAAGAGAGAGAATCTGTTTTGCTCCAGAATTCCTTTCTATACACCTGAAGATTGTACTTACTCTCTTCTGACAGAGTTGTATTGAGAATTGCACTGAGTTGCTTATCCTTTACCATGTCTCATTTCTTTTCAGAGCTTTTGTAGTTACCTACATCACTTATTTAAATAAAAACAAAAACAAAAAAAATGAATAGCATCAGACCTGGCCTTTGTTAATTAGGAACAACTTTCAGATATGAGCTAAATCTATGCAGTTTCTGGTCCTCAATAGGAAATGGTGGCCAAGGACTCATGCAAAATGCATATTTGACCATGTGTTTTATCTCTTGTGTATCGTGAATTTGTGTAACTCCAGGCAGATAACATCTAGATAATGCTATCAAGTAAGGAAATAAAAAGATTTTGACAGTCAAATTCTGGAAAATGTAATTATCTCTTCAGAAGAAAGAAGTGGGAAAATAACTGTTTTATATATTTGAGATATAATGGGATGAGTGTAATAGTAAAACTCTTCAAACAACAGCAATAAACATACTTATCTCCATTTTTTATTGTATAGCTGCAGATGACTTGTTCAGTTTTGTAAGAACACTATTGTAGAGAATTTCAAGGTTGCAAAGTTTGTTTTTTAAAAGTATGTAATGAGTTTTTTTAAAAAAAACAAAACAAACACAAACGAAACAACAGCAGTATATTTACCTTCAGTCATATCACTTGAGTACGGTATTCTAAGCTGGTTGACTAAGCTAAGGGAAGAACAGCTTTCTGGGTACTGATGTCAGGTGGTACCTAACCAACTCTGCTTTAAGATAGGTGTTAACATATTTGGATGTTAATCTAAAATGTTGAGCAGGAGTTACTTAGGGCTGTTTGAATAGAGGAATTCCTTTCTGGGAATATTGTAATTTAAGTCAGGGCAATCTGAACGTTCCTAGAGGTAGAGAAGAGTGTCAAAGTAACTAATACCATAATGGTTAAGTCACTGCCAGAGGATCCAAAAGCTCTGGAGTTAAGTATTCTTCAAAATTAGCTGAAATGCCAGCCAGAAGAAAATTCTTGGTGTGCCATGTGAGTGGCCCGGCCAGGTAACTATTTCAGGGTGGGCTCTCTGCTATGCTCCTTCTCTGGGTGGGAAGCCTTGTTTTCAGAGATGGGTGAAGGTTCAAAACAGTTCTGACAGCTCTTGCACTGTGAGCAAGTTTGTTCACAACAGGAGTCCATCAGTGCTCATAAGATGCAAAATGCTTTTGTATCTGAATCTTATGTGTTTCAAGTAAAGTCTGCCGAAGTTGAAAATGACAGTTTGAATGTACAATTTCTAAAATTGGCTGTTTCCTATTGTTCTGAGAAGAAATTAATAGGAGAAACAAGACTTGTATTAGGCTTGCATTGAATTTGTTCAGCCTGAAGCCTCAGCACCTGGCTGTTCATATTTTAGGGAGGTGCAGTGCAGCTTTCAGTCTTCTTTAATGACCTTGATCTGACCAATCTGAGGGGCTAACAGTAAGGTAACTAAGGTGACCAGTGGGATGCTGCTAGAATCTGAGTGTAGGGCACTTGTGAACATTACTGCTAGGTAATAACCTGCCATTATACCTTTACCTAGTCTGTCTTGGAGTAAAATCGCAGGGCCTTTACTCCGTTAGGGACTGGAGGGACCAAAAAAATGCAGTCGTTAACAGGTGGTGAAAATGCATCTGCATCCTTCTTCTGTTGAGCATGATAGTGTGGATGGTGGCACCTCGCTTGGCAGCAGGCACCTCTGAAGCTCCTCTCAGAGCTGATGGTGGTCTGACATCATGCTGGCTCCTGGTGGCATACCGTCATTCCAGTGGTACGCATCAGCTGCTGAGTGATGCTATTGGTGTTAGCTTCCCCACAGCTAAACATGTTTGATGTTTGTGTTTGACCTCTGTGTGGAGTGTGATGTAGCTGCTCAGCCCACTGCATTAGCTAAGTGCTTGTGAGCTCAGGGTTGCCAATCACACAGCTTTTCCAAGGCTGAACACATTATTGCTCTAATAACCTCCCGAAGGAGATGCTGTTGCTGTTTTGCACTTCACTGGAGGCTGCATGAGCACCATGATGGGGCTATTTTTCTGCTCTCTGTGTAGAGGTTATCTAAATGAGTTACAGGTTGTATGAGTGGGAGGTCACTCATCTTTGCCATAGGTTGGCATGTCTTCTCATTTCCAGGGTCTGCTTGGGAGGTTGTCTTTTCTTCTCTGTCAATCACTACTTGCACTTCTGTGGCCCATGTGAGGGTTGGTGGTAGAACAGAACCTCACTGATGTAAACATTGTGCAGGCACTCTAGTAGAAGATAGTGCGTGTCCCTGGAATCTTATAGCTGTTCAGTTGCATGATCTAATAATGAAAGCTGTTGATATAACTAGACTTGTAGTTTTTGTATGAAAACATTTAAATTTTGTTAAAATACTTCTTGCAATATTGGAGGAACTGGAAGCTGAGAGATCTCACTTAAAATATAAAAAATGGATTATAATTGGAAACAAACTATACATTTGACTTTAACAGAATAAATATATTCATATAGGCAAGCACAAGTGTTAAGTTTGGGATTTTCCTTAAAAAGCTTTTTCTCTTATTCATTGTCCTGGTTTCAGTTAGGACAGTTATTTTTCCTCCTAGCAGCTGGTGGGGTGCTATGTTTTGGATTAGGATGAGAAGAGTGCTGATAACATGCTGATGTTTTAATTGCTGCAGAGCAGTGCTTACACTATGCCAAGGACTTTTCAGCTTCTCGCTCTGTCCTGCCAGCGGGCAGGCTGGGGGTGCAGCAAGAGCTGGGAGGGGACAGACCCAGGACAGCTGACCCAAACTGGCCAAAGGGGTATTCCATACCATCTGACGGCATGCTGAACAATATATAGGGGTGGGGGGGGCAGCTGCTTGGGGTTGGGCTGGGCATTGGTCAGCGGGTGGTGAGCAATGGCATTGTGCATCACTTGTTTGTACATATTATTATTATTATTTTCTATCTTAATAAACTGTCTCTATCTCAGTTCACAGGCTTCACTTTCCCGTTTCTCTCCCCCATCCCAGAGAGGCAGGGGGGAGGGTGAGCAAACGGCTGTGTGGTGTTTAGCTGCCGGCCGGGTTAAACCACAACATTCATATTTTTAGTAGCATTTTTATTTTTAGTAGAGTTTTACTGCTTACCAATTACCACTACCCCCATCCAGGTAGTTACTCCCAAGAAATGAATGTAGGGTTCCAGGACAATCACATTTCCTTATAAGTTATGAGAAGTTTTTGTTGTTATTACAATAACTTAACATGTATCCTGTTTTAAGGAATTTTGTGTGGAGAGGTGTAGGTTGAATGTGTGGTATCTACTTTGACATATAAAGAGGCAGATGACAATCTGATGCAGGAGGAAGAAGGAAGGGGAGTTCTTCTGTAAGTTGAGTAAACAGTTCTTCTAGGGTAAAAGGCTTGTGGCAGTCATCACTAGCCAAGGCAGGGTGTCCTTAGGCAAGCAGACCACAAACTAACTTGGGCAGCAGGGGATTCCTCTTGAGGTATAAGGAAGGCATAAAAGTCCATTGTGCTTCCAGTCCAGAGAAGGAAAGAAAGGTCTGCTGTTTGGCTTGAGGGGAATTTGCCTGTAAGGGGTGTTAGGTGGAACAATTAATTGTGAAGTGATAAGAGCCCTTTGGGAAGATCTTTTCTAAGGAGCTATTTGCCTGAGAGCAATTGCTTCCCTGCCATAGTTGCAGGATGGGGTGGAAACAGAAATAAATTTGTATTGCTTATGAACCTATAAATGTTGTTTATCATTTTGAATACTAATAATTATATCCTGGGACAGCTCAGGGAAAGAATTTGTCTGGCAGCTGGCTAAGTATAGCTGCATCAAGTCTTTTTTATTTGCAAGGGAATGGGTTAAATGTAATGGTCTATAGTGTTTTACCAATCCAATAGGATTTATAATTCACTAAAATCAAGTGCTGTTGGTGTGTCTGGGCATCACTACCACTATGCCTCACTCAATGAATAGTAAGTTATGCAATCATTCTCCCTGAAACACAACTTGCCTTTTAGGCACATTGGATTAGCCTCTGGAGTGGCTAACCTTTTTAACTGCATATTAAATTAAAGTGTATTTTTTAAGGTTTTCTTTTTAAATCAAAATCATTGCAGATGTTACCCACTGGATTTATACATGGGTACAGTATAGTCCATGAGTCTAAGATAACTGCCTAATTTGATAACATACAGTGTAGAAACCCTGGTATGTTTAGATCTCTGTAGCTAATGAGCTTTGCAATCAAACCATAGCAGTTTAAGTTGTGTAAACAAGATGTCTTCTGGGTTTTTGCTGGTTTTGTTTTCAGTCTGGCATTGAAATCTGTCACTGAATTAAACATACAATGTTAACTACAATGCCTCTTCTTATAGACTGCTAATGG
Source organism: Oxyura jamaicensis (assembly GCF_011077185.1). NCBI lineage: Eukaryota > Metazoa > Chordata > Aves > Anseriformes > Anatidae > Oxyura > Oxyura jamaicensis. The sequence continues at coordinate 61,799,468 of NC_048893.1, read as the reverse complement.
TTATTTCAGCTAAAATGAGATAAAATATTGCTGCTGTTTTGCTTCAGAGAGGATGAAAGCATTTTAATTGAAAACTAATTAGTTATTAGTTCCTGGTGTCATGCACTGTTGATTGGTAAGGAATCAAGTGCAGCTGTTTCTCTGCATTTTCAGTCTCTTACTTTCTAGGGGTTAAAGTTAAGTCATACAGAAAGTACACATTTAAGATCTAGTAATTGTGCATGTTTTCTCTAGAATACTACACCATTTTTTAAATGTCTTTCACAGATGACTACTGCATACATTTAATTACATAAAAAAAAGGAAAAGTTACTCCAAATGCTTATTTCCTGTGTGTGCATTTCCATGAAGCAGTTTGATGTCTAACAAAGCATCAAAGGGTTTTGCTGACAATGCCAACAGGAGATATTTTGATATGTCTATAATTTTATTGTGATAAGGCACGTTCGTTTCATAAACTGAGGTTAACTCAAGTGGAAGTAGCATACTTCCTATTCCAGTTTAGGTCAGCTGCAGCAGAAATTACTTTTACCTTGTTGGGTTCAGGTTTAAGAAAATTTCAGAATATACTGATTCAGTTTTGATTTTGGGAGATCTAATGGTTACTCAATGCTAACAAGAAGCCTTCTGTAATGTTCTTAATCATTGAAATAAACATACTATTTTAATAGGACTGTATAGTATATTAGTGATAACACCAAACAGTGTGATTTTTTTTCCCTGTATTTTTATGTCTTTATTTGGATTTTTTTTTTTTATTCAAGTAATGCTTTTGTTGCTAGCAGTTCAGTTTTGCTGAATATGGACTTTTTGTTTCTCTCAGGGTTTCATAAAATAACCAGAAAAGTAAATGCAGAAGTATCTGCATAAATGCTCACTTTCACCTATATCATAAAATGATTAATAGCAGGAGTAACATGTATACCACCCCAGACTCCTACAGGACATTGCTTCTTTAAACAACAACAAATCCTGTTCTGTGTTCTTGAGTAAACCTAGGACATCTAGCTTCCATGGTCTGGAAGACCAGCAGAGAGCAGGGAAGAAAGACTACTAGGAAAAAGGAAAGAGCTCAAGGCCTTTTTAGAGGCACTGAGCTTTTTGTAAATGTTTTTGTCTCTTGGGTGCTAAGTGTTTCTCCTGTGACCAGGGGCAAATCACAGATTTGTATGTTTGAAATGTAATGCTGCTGTATGTCATGACTGGTACTGAAAGACCTAGCTGTGCAAGATGTAGTACCCCTTCAAAATTTGGCATGTTCTGATTTTGACAGCTCATCTATAGTATGGTCTTACTACCAATTGTGTGGTTTGTATTTTTCCCTTTTATAACTGTTACTTGTATAGGCATGTTCTTATTTTCAATGGCATTGGTAGCCTTCTCTCTGGTTATGCTGCACCACTCAGAAGAACAAAAAATGGCAGAACTTGCATTTTGAACATGCTGAAAACTTGGTGGGTAAGGTCATAGTTTCCAGTCCACTCCCTCTACCTTGCTGTGAAGGTGTGCTCCCTGGGTTACTACTCGTAGGCTGTTTTAATTTAAGTCCTGACTTGTGCAGAGGATGAGGAAGCCAGAAAGTTGGTTTAAATGTGCCTTCTATCTAGGGTCATGTTCTCAATAATGATCGGTAGGTAGTACAGCCAGGGCCCTGTAGGACTTAGTGTGAAGCAAACAGTCCTGGCTGTGCAGAGGTGTATGGCTGGCAGGTTAACAAAAGGCAAATTGGTAACTGAAATTAAGCTGCAGATCTGCAGGTATTTGTGATAGAGTAATCTTATCCTTTTTTTTTTTTTTTTTTTGTATAGTTTTGGTTGTTTTGCAAGCATAGTTAGTATTAATAACATCACTAATATATTAGTTACCTCAAAAGTAGCAGTGCTACAGCCAGGATCATAACATATTGTTTATGATTTGAGAAGAGTGACTGCATCTTTATACCTGAATTTTTGGATCATTAGTGCAGCTCAAGACAGAAGGCTTTTAAAGCATATCGCTTACACAAGCAGTAATTAGTTCCTCTCCAGCAGTTCTTGGATATTTATTTATTCCAAATGATGTGCAGTCATTGATTATTATTATTTTTTTTTCATTTACTGTCCCATCAGTTTAAAGACTGAACTTAGGCACAGACAGATGACAATGAAATGTATTTTATTATTGCTTCATAAAGCATGTTTAATAACATTTTTTAGTGTTTGGAAAAGTATTTTGGTTATTTAATGATCTTAGGTATGGATGGTATGATATTAAATATGGAACTTGATTATTTGCAAGACTTTCATCATCGTGGCTGATGTAACTACAGTGTGCTAAGCAAAACTACTGAACTTATTCTTGCTACACTGCTGCACTCAGTAGTATTGCCAAAACATCCATGTAGTACTGCAAGCTTCTGTGTTAAATTCTGTTGGAACTATTTATCTGCTTAAAGGTTGAATTTTGTCTAGATCAATGAATATACTCAAAGCAGAGTATAAACAGCTATGGAACTAGTGTTAAAGGAGCTGCATGTGAAAAAGTGTACTATGAAACAACAACAAAAAAGACTTTCCTACTGTGCAGTGCTGGGTCACAGAATGGATCAAGCATTAGCATGTGGTGGCAGAATCTGTATTAGCAGGTTTGTGTGTTGCTTTAGTCCTTCATTCTTCAGGCTATGGTCAAAACTAACCTTTTTTTACCCGTGTTCAACTGTTAAACCCATGTTAACAACTGTGTGCTGTTGTCAATGTCATTTAGGTGGGAGTCTGTCCGTGTTAGAGAACTCTCTGCTCAGTGAGACTGGGCAGTGAGTGACTCTGTTTTGTATGGTGCTGTGAATCAAGTCAAGTGTAAGGTAACTGAACTGAATGGTGAATGCTTTAATGGCTTTATAGTTTGTTCCTTAATTGGAGCAGGTCATAATGATGCTAACTTTCATTTTTGGGGTGATACACTGTCGTTCCTAGGCTGAAAGTCCTCATGTGTCTATGCAGAGGAAATAGCTTGTAACTCATCCGTCACCAGTCAGACACTGGCTTAAAAGGACATAAAGGGAGTCTGAATGCTTCAGATTTGTGTTCAGTTTTGGTGTGGAAAAGCCAGAATCTGTACTGCTCTTCTTTGAAATTTTTCCTTCTACCAAGTTGTGGAAGATATGAGGGAAATAGTATGTGGAACTACAACCCCTGCTAGTTAAATCTCATCTCTTCTCAGTTTAGTCTACATTGGGCACCTTTGAAAGTGTACATGTTTGATTTCTCCAGCTAAGGAGAACAGGACAATTTATTCTTCATTACGCAGTGCAGTTTCAGTTAACTGGCAAGATGATAATTGCTCAGAGCAAGGAAATCCCTCTCCCGGGGGGGTGGAACACGACACCCTCAGCAGTCCTTCTCCTGGCTGAGGGTACAGTGATTTGATCTCCCTTCACATGGAGGTTTTGCTGTGCTTCTGGCACAAGAGCTGTGTAAAGTCTGGTGCTGTGCAGCTTCATGTTTTCCTGGGGAGGCCCTAGGAGGTCTGTCTGGTGCTTCTGTTTGTGCATTAGGCCGAAGCTGGTTCCTCTCCCTGGAAGTGGTGGAGCACATCCCATGGTACTTGCCCCAAATCTGCACCTGGGTATGGTGTGGTAGTTGGCAAGCTCTGAGATTCTGTGCTGCTCTTCTGCTGGTTTCACAAGCTGCTGCTTCCACCAGCACATTGCTTCAGTTGTTTGCATGGCTGTACTTCCAAGGAGGGTCTGCACAAAGATCTTCCTTTTCCCATTTGTTTCCTGAGACTGTTAACCTCACCTCTGCAGGAGGAATCCTGCCTCTCTGGGTGAACTCCATGCTTACTTCATCTCCTCTGTGAAAGTGCACCTATTTAAAGCTGTGCCTGTGCAAATGGTGTTGGAAGGGTAGGGCGGAAAAGAAAGGAAGATATGGCCTGAATACATGAGGGACAGGAACAAATCTGCTTACAGCTATCTTAAAGAAACTGCCATGAGCTGTGCTTGTGTTAGTGGTTTTGTATATTCACATGGGGCTCAAGAAATGGAAGAGGGTAAAACAACCATGACAGCCTACGCTGTCTGTAGGTTTTCTATTTCTGTATTTCCTGGATCATTACATAGCCCTGCCGGGATGTCTTTGCTGCTCATCAGACCAGCTATTTTCCTGAATACTCTTTGTATTTGGTTCCATCCTCCTCCAGTTCTCTCGCTTAGACGTTTCTTGAGAAGAGTCCTACACTGTGAGCACTCAGCAAGCACTTAAGGATTAACCAAAGTCAGCAAAATTAGCATTTTGTTTGTTTCTGCCAGGTGAAGGGGCTAGCTCCATAACATACAAACCAGATCAAAGCCTTTATTCTGGAATAGCCCAGTTCCCCTGGTCCTGTGGTGGCAGCTGAGGGTGGTCACAAGATAACACGCAGAAGTAATACAGCTTCTGTCTCATAGCAACAGCTTCTTCAATGCAGTTTGTGTCTCTTTTCTTTTATAGGCTGGCTTCATGTAAAGGAGGAAAATTCAGAGAGAACCTTGCTATTTCTAGTGCTAACAAAACGTATTTATGTATCCAGTTGTTTAAGCTATTTAGGAACAATCTGGTAAAAGAACTGTTTAGAGGAGGATGATTAATGTATGCTAACCACATTGTCCAGCTGAAGTTTGTTTACTGGACTAAAATGTCAATATTATCATCAGCTATTATCTTGAAAGGTTGGTATTTCTGTCTTCAAACAATGCGCTATTTTTATAATACCAATGTGGCAGATACAGGGAGGAGGCAGAGGACTTGTGAAGCTCATAACATCTTACCTGTAAGATTTATTTCATACCTAGTGTTCTGGGAAATAGCAGATGAGATTTTTGTTGCATGTTTCTCATTTTCTCTTCACTATTTCAAATGTCTTTGTCACGTAAGTAGGAACAACATACCCGTGGAAAACAGTTCTTATATAGTATGTAGGGGGATTTGGTTTATAATCTACAGATGGGAAAAGAATCTATCTTTTCATTCAAAACTGCAGATATTACTTATGCATTTACATTACATAGGGTTTAATTTTTCATTTGAATTTTCATTTTATTTCATTTTAATTTGTAATTTTCTTTTCTCTCTATCCTAGATTTAGTGACAGAAGATTACATTACTTTTTAAGCCTTAGCCATAAAGACATAGTCAGGAAACCAACTGCTCAAATATGTCTTTGTACCCACAAAGTGGGTACTTGTAGATATCGTAAGGGCCTGATTATTTAAAGGTTGGCCACTCTTTGACCTGTCAGCACTTCAAAACTCTGTCCAAAAATAATCAAGCTACTGAATGTTTGGCCACAAATGATGAAAGTAAAATCCCTGTATGCATCAGTTGCTGCACTTTGTGACAATCTTTCCTTTCTTTGTGGAGGTAGAAAGAGGCAGAGGGAAGCAGGACAGAGTTGGTATGGTCTCCATCAGCACCAGCTGGTGGCCTGATTCCAGGGGAAGAGATCAGGGTTGGGGATGGAGCAGCTGTGGGCCTGCAAGAAGGTGGGTGCACACATGAAGCAGCATGCAGGCCTTGGCATAGATCATTGGGCTACTATGTTTGGCAATAAGTTCTTCACTTTCTTGCCATAAAACTTCACCTTGCCATAAAAAAAAAAAAAGTGAAGGTGTATTTGTGCAGGCTGGGTGGGTGCCTGTTGACTGAGCAGTGCTCATTTCAGAGGCCTAGAGACAAATGTGCAAACCCTTGATTAAACTGATCCTTTGCTCATGCTGTGTGTCTGTGAGCACCTTAAGCTGATTTGAAATATTATTTCTGGACATGAGTTTGCTTGTGGGGATTGAGCAGAAAGGGCTGGGTAGAGAGGTGCTCCTCAGGTGTTCTTTTTAGTTTTATTTGTTTTTAGTTCTGTTCGTTTGCTGCTCTCTTCAGTAGCTCTGGTTGTGCAACGGTGCTGAGTAATTCTCCAAACAGTTTCTTATAATAGATTCGTTACTGTTTGATATTCTAGGTGACTTTTAAACAATAGTGGAAATTAATAGAAGATATTAATGACTCATCATCATTGCTAATTTATCTTCACAACAAAAACCGCTCACATTACCTATTTAGAATCCTGGTCACATTCTAACATGCTTGATTGCAGATATCATCTGTAGGACAGAGAGAGCAATTATTTGTGCTCACAGTTATTGCAGGCATATCTCCGAGCTGTTACGGAGGCAAGAATTGAAGTTGTATAGATGTAATGCTTGGTTGCTGTGGGGACTTTGTGATAAGGATTTTTGAAAAAGAAAACCAAATCTTAACATCTGATGGCAGGGCTGAAAATGTAATTCCAGGCTTATTTGACAGTGGCATTTTAAATCTTCTGAGTTGTTTACTAGAATCCCTAACCCTTGTGCAAGGGGCTGGTGTGCCTGCTCTGGTATGAAAGCTGTGAGTGCAAACCCTCCGAGTCACCTGGTGAGAGCAAACACCTAAAAATGAAAAAAATTCATTCAGCCTAGGGGTCAACCCTCTAGCCCCTACAGACAGAGTGGCTGGCTCCTGAATTGTGTGGAAACTTCCACGTATTGCTATTACATGATTCAGTCCTGAACAAGGATTTCCTGCTGTGTAAGGTCCATGAGACAAGCCTCCAGTTGGATGCTGGCAGGCTGGCCAAGATGCCAGAGTGTGGTTTGAATTGCACAATAGCTCCTTTTGGCCCTCTTCAGATCAGTCAGCTCCTTAGCAATCAGTCAATCCTGGTGCCTGGGTTGCCTAAATATGCTCTACAGCCTCTGTTGGGGCACCCTTCATCCAAGCTCAGCAACCCTAAAGCCCCTGAGGGTCTCTTGTAATGCTTGTCATCTGTAGAGAGGAGTTTTTGATTGCTCATTGCTTTAGTGCCTTTGAGCTGTTAGCCCATAAACCCGACTGAAAGGATGGAGAGAAAGGGTGATTATATTTCTGTCAGTGAATTAATTCTAAAAAACATATTTTTCAGCATTAGCAGTTAACAAAATCTTTGCCTTTTGGAAATAGTTCTTAGCAATATCACAGAACTGCCTCTTCAGATTATTTCCAAAGTTTATAGTATAACTTTGTTCTACCTGTAGTTAAATATCAGCAAGACAGCCACTTATTCTTAGGAGCTTTCATGGTTGCATTAAACAAAATTCAGTGTCTCTGAAATCAGGTGTTGATACATGCAGTAAGGAGAACTACGGGCGTAAGTGTTGCAAAAACATTAATATCTTTGGTCTAAATAGGAAGACTTAAATCCTTAGTGATCCTTTCTGGATGATGTGTAACTTTATTTTTGCTTTATTTTCTCCATCTAGTGACAACTTTAATAAAATAAGGGACACTTTGTATTTTTGTCTGTGTAAATACCAACTAGCACATAGTGAGAACTACTTTGCTATACAATTAATAAAACTTACTGAGCTTCTCCCCTTCTTACCCCAAATGCCTTCAGACAGTGAGCATTTTTAAAAACTAAGTTATGTAGAGTGTCTCCCTTTTTTCCATTATTTTTCATATATTGTCAGTGTGTTTTGTTGTTGGGGCTATAAAATGAACTGCTGCAACACCTTTTTGGTAGGCTGTTCAGTTGGCTTATTTTGGGTAAGAGATTACATACTTAATCCAGCGAAGCATACCTGGCCATCAAGGAAAGGTAGTGGAAAGCCCTAGGGCTGATGGCACCCTGGGATTTAGTTTGCTGTCTAAATCTGAGTATCTGCAACATCTGGGAGTACTTGGATTTTAAGGTTTGATACACAGCAATATCTTGAAGTAAAAGGCATGAAAAACACAGAGAAATAAAGAGAAAATCTAAATATATGGTAAATCTAAAGCACGTGAGTGTGACTAATCTGTTCAAGATTTACATGTTTGGATTATTTCACAGTGACCTTTAGGACACTGAATATTTGAAAGCAAAGTTTTATATTATAATTTAGTATACCTAACGTACTTGTAGTTCATGCATTAGCAATTCCAAATGAGCTACCTTCTGTTTTAACTCAAACAACCCCCTCCCTTCCATTGTAAAACTTCCACCCTACTTCACCATCCCCCCCCCCTCTTTTTTTTTTGAATGAGGAAAGTATCAGGTAATCCCACATCAATGGTAAAGGGCTTGGTCCAAACTACATAAGGTCTTGATAGTTTTCATTCAACCCAAGTTTGTGTGGTAAACTGAAATGTATATTACGTATATTTGGACATGCATTGATTTGCACCAGCATGTGATGTGCTTCATTTGTGCATGTTTAAAGTTGTTTAAAAACTGTAAAAAGCTAGATTAAACATAATAAAATTATTATTTTCAGGAAGAGTTGTAAATAAATTGCTATTATGAAACTAAAGTTCCTAAGTCTTAAATTAAAAAATAATGCTTTTCTTTCTGGCAGTAAATGGGTGTGGACACTCTAGGTTGTAACCACACCAGTATTATTATATTTGGAAGCTCTTTGAAACGTGAGAGCTTATAACTTTCAGTAAGGTTTCAAAGACCATCACAGTCATACTAATAAATCTATAATCTATAACCTATGAGGTTAGGAAGGAAACGTGATAGCCTTTATTAGACCAAATGAAAAAGCGGTAAAAGCAAACCTGCTTTCCAAGATCTAGGCTTTTGCTCAAGTTTGAAACAGGAGCATTAACTTCAAGCAAACTACTGACTCAAAATAATTGTCTTGTGTTTGTCATCTCTGAGTGTCCAGTTGTTTTGCAGTAGGGATATTGGCTTATGTGCTTCCTACAAAACAAGATATTTGTAGCAATATTTCTGGCAATATTTTTTGCTGGTCAGAGAAAATGAGGAGCTGTGCTATACTCTGTAATGTAGAGTGCCTTCATACGGCATTGCGTTTCATACTGGATGAAGACACAACATTTTAAAAAAATGTGTAGATTGAATAGATGAAGCACTTCGTGGCTATGTATATAGTGAGTTTTCTTAGAAAGTGTTCAGTAGAGTTTAATTTCTCTTGTTTCCATTACAATAGTTGTCAGTAAGGAAGGTAATAGACATTATCTCTAGACATGTAATTAAGTGGGGAGCTCCAGGATTACTCTGAAATAAGAACCCCAAAATTAAATCAAAGATAGCACCAACAGAAAAGTCTTCCTGATAAGTATGTGATGAATCGTGACTACTGAGAAAGTTTTAGCCTGTGTATTTTTGTAGAGATGACAGGAATACAGATTTTTAAACTCCAGTGATTAATATCTCTGACACAAGTGAATGTAACTTATAAAAGCAAAAAAAAAAAAAAACACAATCAAGCTCATTCTTAAGTTTTTCAAGCTGTAACACAGCAATGTGTAAAAAGCAGATCTTAAAAGAAATGGGTCTTGGACAACAATGGAAATACCTTACCAAAACATTTTGATTCATTTTTTAAAAAAAAAGTGTCTGCAACTTCATGTGTGAAAAAGCATAGATGCAATTGTAGTATGTGTTTCACAGAGAGAGAAAGAGGTTAAGCAGCAGCATAGTGGAAAATATGGTTCACTGCTTTTATAGCCTTTGTGCTTAACACATTATGTTAAATATATTTGTGACTCTTTGTATGACAGTGATAAATGGCTTCTTGGATCAGAGGTCTGGGATAAATCAATAAGAAAACTTCCCCTTCAGTATACTTGTATCTGCTGACACATGGAGTGGTATTACTGAATAACAGAGATGAAGAAAAGAATTCCCTAGCAACTGGCAAACTCTTGTTTTTATTGGGTAGGCAGACAAGTCTTGGAGTTCAAATTTAATTCTAAGCAATTTAGATGTGAAGTAGACAAGTAATCACTTCATGTAACAGCTGTCCAGGGTTAAGACCTTTTGCATACTTCTAGAAACAGGAGTTCAAGGTAGCTAGTGGAGGCTGGAAAGTTCCTCATGCAAACAATTACCTGTGTCAGCACTTCCTTCTGCACTCAGTAATATGAATAATTTAGTTCTTTGCTAATGTCAGTAAGAACTGTTTTTCAAAGCTTTCTTTACATTAACTTTCTATCATTTCAATGGGGGCTTCCCCCCCTGCACCCCAAAATTGTTTATATAGAACTGAAATTCTTCCTTAATGACAGCATCAGTACACGAGTCACAGAGAAAGAAGTGTAGTTGTGGTGAAACGAAGTCCAGTTCCCTTGTTGATTCCCTGAAGTCTTTATGCTAACTCAGAAGCTGTGGCTTTATAGCAGCTCAGTTTTTTTAATTTGTACATTGCTGTTCTGGATTGTTTGTGGAAGAAAAACACCCTAAAAATATTTGAAAATATTTTATTCACAATGATGGAATGTCACTATATTTTTTGTGAAAGATTCTGCATAGGGTATTCTTACAGAATTAAGAGTACCAGCTGACAGGTAAAAGTAGGGATACTTAATCTCATTGATGTTTGTTCTTTCCAGCTTCACTGAAACAGCTGGAAATATGCCATGAGTATAAAACGCTGTCACCAAAGCCCAGCATCCCTCTTAGTGCAGGAAAAGGAGATGGAAAGCGGGGAAAATGCAGCTTTGTAGTAGAGATGAGAATCTTGCTCAAACCTGAGTAGGTGAATATTGCCTGGGGGAGCAAACATGGTGGCAATGAACCTTTCTATGGTCACAAGCCAGCGGAGCTGTGTACCTACAGTGGAGCTGCTGGAAGTGTGATGCTTGTCTCTAGCAGGGTTGTGTTATGAAGTGAATCTAGGTCACCTGTGGAGATGATGTCAGGTCAGCTGTTCAATATTCTCCTTCCCAGCATATGAGGTTCAGGTAATTCTGCAGCTCAGAGACGTAATCCAACTAGAAAGCCTGTTGAATCCAATTATGTTGCATGGGCGAAGGCCACTAAGTTCTCACTCCCCAATATTGTCAGTGAATCTTGAAAGATATAGTTAAAAAAAGACTATCTAGATGCAGACTAAACTAGCAACAACCCCTTCCAATAAAATACAGGCAGAGGTCCACCAAGGGAGAGGTGGGTTCTCAATTTCCTGCTCAGAATTTCCAAAATGTGCTCCGTCTTTGCCTCAGAGAAAAGCTCTCAGAGGTAAAGCTCTTCTGATTTGAGGGTGTCTGAGATGAAAGCAGGGAAATGAAGGGGCTCACAGACACCAGTGTTACAGAGCAGGTTTTCTTTTAGCTGAGCAATGCCAAAGTTGCTGAGAAAGGGGAAACAAGACAGAGGCTGAATGAGGATTATGTCAGGGACTAAGGAGAGCAATACCATCTCTAAACTAGTAGCCCCAGGCTAATGGCAAGATGGCAATGACATGGCGATGAAGAAATAGGGTCCTTTTTGTAACACATTTCATTGCACTGAAAGTGTCTTCCCATAACGTTGCATTTTGAAATGGAGAACTATTAATCTATGAAGAATATATTTATAAAAAAAAAAAAAAATCGGTATTCTTCAGAGAAGAGCTGCCCGGTGACTTTACTCCTGGGTGTCAGGGTGATGGTAAGCATCACAAGGTACTTGGACAGGTTCCTAGGAAAGGAGTGAGAGGACCCAGTGGTCGAGGTCTCTTACCCATATTCTTAGCACAGTGAATCTGGAGGTTCTGAAAACAAAATACAGGTAGTAACTGTTTTCTGTGCCCTCTGTGAGGGGCAGAAGGGAATAAGAAGTCATTCTTTAAGAAATAGAAGGGAAGTGAGACCGAATGGAATGCTATTTAAGCATGCAGATGAAGGAAAAAAATATCAAACATGGTATATGCATTTCTGCACTAACATCAGGAAAATGACAGGAAAAATATGGGAACTAAATGCTTATCTTAAAAAGATGTTGATTATAATACACATCCTAAAGTTAGTAGGACGATGACAACTCGGGGGATAATATAGTATTAAAGTACAGAGAAAGACAGGCTTAGCTGATGGGGAAACTGTTGCATGATAAAGCTTAAAGTGAAGTCAGATTAGCAGCTTGTCATAAGTAACAATATCCCCATGAGTTTAGACTCTAGGCACAGAAAAGGAAAATACAGTAGTATACTATATCATCAGTGTGGTTACACTTACAGTAATACCGAAGATGGGAAGGACTGTAGAGGGGTGAGGTACAACAGTCATGGGAGAGAGAGGTCTTTAATGTCCATCTGGATTGTGTATGTATCATAGTGGGTTGGAATACTGAAACTAAGCTTCGTACACAGTGACAAATTCACAGACAGACTAGTGAGAGGATTCATAAGAGGACAGGCAGCAGCTGGTTCCTGAGCTGTGTATGCAGAGTGGTTTCAAAATGTCACGGCAGAAAAGCTGTCCTGTAATAGTGACTACAGTGTACAGAAATTCAGCATCTCTCCAGGGGCAGCAAAAGCTAGACATTTTCCTGTCAGAAGCCAAGGACAATGCTATTAAGAGCAGAAAAAGGAAGGTGTTTTTGTACGTGTGTTTTTTGTTAAACGCTACAAGTCTCACAGTAAAGGGTCAAACGTTTAAACACAGTTTATTGGAGGTGTCAAGGAAAAGTGTTGTCTATTGGGAAATAAAATAAAAGGGGGTACAGTGGGGTTATATAGCAATGAAAAAGAGGGCAGTGTAACTGAAAAAATACACAACCATAACTCCCTGAAGACTCCTTTGGAAAGCTGAAGTTGGATGAAAATGAGAAAAATAAATAATAGAAACCTCTCAGGTCACATTAAATTGTAGGAAGTGTAAATAAACAATATTTTCTTTGGAGATACACTGGGAGTACAAATACTGTCACCAGTTCTTGCAGGGACAACAAACCACTTCAAGATTTAAATGAATACATTTGAGAATATTTAAAATCATACTAGTAAAAACAAAGGTGTTTTTTTTTCCCTGTCTTTACATTAGAAAATGAAGACTTACATTCCACAATCTTTCTTTCTAAGGGAGAGGATACCAAAGGATTCTTTTCTCTCTGTAGAAAAGGGGACTGGAGGAACAAATGAGTAAAATAGATAGTAACAAGTCATAACAATTACATGGTATGCATCAAAGAACTGGAATATGAGTCAGCACCACACGGCTGAAACAGTTGCAAAAAGGGGCGAGGTAGGGAGGCAGTATCTACAGGGAAGACCAAAAATCCAATTGTCTCTGAGGGAGATTAAGTAAGGTTACTTTCAAATGCAGAATTAACCTTTGGATAAACAGGTTGCATAGCAGAATAATCAATACAACTTTTGCAAGAAGTTATGCCCCACTAACCTATCCAAGCTCTTTTGAAGCACAAGCACATTGACTTGAGCTGACACTTTTCACTTCAGAAGCGATGTCTAAGGGTTATAAAATATTTTCTCCTGAAAACTGCCTTTCAGTATTGGCCAAAAAAACCCCAACCAAACAACAACAAAATGCAGTTAAACTGTGAAACTTGTCACCTTACTGCTTTGTTTCACAAAGTGACAGAATGTGTTTTTGAAATGCATGTAGAGAGCCATTAAACACATATAGCATTTATGGCTCAGGAAGTCCCAAATGTGCAAGCTAGTGAATATTCTGAGGATATCTTATTGTACTCTGCTTTCTTCTTGGCTGCTTCCCTAGGATTCTGCTGTTGCTACCTGTTGGAGATGGTAGGTGAGCCTTTGCTGACATATATAGCCTTTCTTACCTCCCAGGAAATAGAAAAAAGTGAATTTATGGATAAATATCTGTAAATTACACACATTTAAAAAAAATTATTGTATACAAATAATTCTTCTTTTCATTCCTTATATTTTATAGCTGCTTTAGAGCTGCTGTTTTGAAAGAAGCAGGTGAGAATTCTGCTTTTGTCTCAGTAAAGCAGGTTTGACTCTAGGTTGTACACCTTGACCTAGAACAAGCTAACCAAAGAGTAGACAGGATTGTTGGTGAATGAAAAGTGAGTGAAATGCTATTTGGTACGGGCCTTGTTTGGAGTTGGGCAACAGTCTGGCTTTTTTGGTTTCCTGATCTGCCACTTAACACAGTTGTACCCATCCTAATGTGGGTGGAAGTGGGAAGGTGGGAAGATGTGGTTGGGAGGAGGAGGAACAGGGAAGGCTGTTCATGGAAGCAGCCTGTGGTTAGCTTAAACTGCCAAGTCTTGCACCTCAGCTCACTCATAAAAGTCTCACGCACCTAATCTGCATAAAAGTTGCATTTGTTTAATTGTTTTTATTTTTGGAAACAGGTGTGAAATTGCAGGTAGAGCTTCATCAATCTATTTGATACTACTGGCTAATAGATAAGCTTGAACTAGCAAATAATTCAGCTAGCAATTTCTTTAGACAAGAAGTTTTGCAGCAGTTTTACAATAGGAATTAAGAAAAAAATTATTTGGGTTAGGATACAGATTCTTTGTCCTGGCTGTATTGCCACAGGGCTCAGAAGCCTTGGGAAGGCTTTAGAAATCTTTCACGGTCATTTTTTGAGAATGTGACCCAGCAACCATTTAAAGAGATGAACTCTTTAAGTGATTTCTTTTTGGGGGGCTTTCAGAAGAAAGAACAGAAGAATAAGGCTGGCAGCAGGAAATATAGGAAGAAACAGGCCATTCATTTCTTGAAAAATAGGTCAATGTTCCCAACAGCCGGGGTAAGCAAAAGGTAAGCTCCACAGCATTCACGTTAGCTATAGGTGGGATGGAGAGTGTAAACTATGCATAACCCTCTTGGAGTAAGGACCGAAATGACTGGGAAATAGACTCTTCTGAGGATGAACAGTGGATGGTGTGCATTTGCTGGTCAACTGGAGCTTCTATGGAGAAGTTGCATGATGTGTTGAGCCCTATAGTGGCTGGAGAAAGTGCATGCTCAGTTAACACATGCTTAACCAGTGTGGGAAGCAGTTTTAAATAATGCAAATATTGCCAGCACCTAATTAGAAATTATGACCAATGAACTTCTGTTTTTATAGCAAAGTGTTTTCCCTTACAGCCTTGAAAAGCATCCTGTCTTCCCTCAGATACTAGATGTGGTAAAAGCGTATTCCTGTTGGTGACTTTCTTTTCTGACCTGTATTAATACCTTTTGTTTCTTGTTCTTTTCCTGTGGCACATGGAAATCGGTTTTTATGGTCCCTAGTGCTTTAGGGTACAGGAAAGTGGTATGTGTAGATTATGTTTGTATAAAATGGATAGCAATGCTACCTGGTTTCTGCTAAAGTCCTTTGCAGTCTTGCATTGCTGGATGGAAATCCTCTCCACCAGCACAGTCCGTGACAGCAGTTTGGTGAAGCTTGTATCTTAAACTGTTACTGTGATGTAATAACTTGAGGGGATGCTACTGTGAGGACCAGCAGCTTGCCTCTTCTCCCTGTTAAGGGCCAAAACATCTGGAGAAATTGTCCATTTAGCACTCAGCTGTTAGCACTGAAATCCTTTCTCCCAAGCTTGTGCTCTCCGGGCTGTAGTGAATAACAGTTTCCTGCCTGTCTGCTTGCTAAGCTCCTGTAACATCATTAGTCTTCGTAAAGAGGATGGAAGGGACTTGTTTATTTTTATATGTAATGTAAGCTTGAAAGCTGCCAGGAAGACTGGAAATGATGAAAGCTCTGAGGAAATAATAAGAGCAAGAGTGAAGACAGTGATACTGCACTAGACTGTTTTTTTTTTTTTTTTATTACATTCAAACTTCCTTTACCATGGAAGTGCTGTGTTTCCACTTCATAAACTGTGAAGAGAAACTCTTTAGAGATTTCTCTTAAACAAAAGTTCTTACTTGTGATGGGTGAATTTATGTCACTGTAGGTGTTTTGGCTCTGTGATGACCTCAATGCTCTTTTGTACAGAAGAGTTCCACTTTTTCTTCTTTCTATGCTCGCTACAGTGGAAAAAAAGGAACAGACTCAATGAAACACACTCAGTTGTGATATGAAACAGGAACAAATTTGATTGACCTAATTAAAGTGAAGTGGTAGGATGCATCTGAGGATTCCCTAGGAGTATCTACTATATAGAAGTGAGAAGAAAATCAACATAAATGGAGTCCTAAATTATTTTAAGATCACCCCAAACTTTAAGTATTTGCAAGTAGAGATGGTACTGTGCAAATTTTAATGTGCTCTATATTTTTTGCCCAAGGAAAAAATCATTATATATAAGATGAGTATGGAATAAAGTAACTTATTCTAAATATCACAACAAAATCCAAGATCATCATACACAGGATTGCTTGCCTTATGTTTGGAACCCAGTTATTTATTTATTTAAAAAAAAGTGAATTGTCCATCCCTATAGTGTGTTTAGTTAGTGCTAAAGCACAGTTTTTTGATATTTTCTGAAGTGGAACACGTATGTCACTCTCATTGTGGAAGCAAGTCTCTTGTAAACTGTCAGTAGAAATTCCTGGAATTGAAGATCTGATGTCCATAAGGCTTTCTTTATATGAACACGTTAGTTTGACTGCACTTGACTATTAATGTTAAAAATGATTTTTTTGCATGAATATTTCTGAAGAAAATTGGAGGGCTTATGAGTGGCATTTTTTTTATGGTTGTATAATTTCTAGTAAAACTACATTTGCACGGATAAGTTTCTTCAGAGGTGAAATGTGTTTAAGCCAATGCATCGTTCACTTTGACCATCTGGCAGAGGTCCTTTTGTGGAAAAAAATAATGATTCTTTTTTTCCTCTCAAGATTTTATCTGTTTGCAGCTGGATAGAGTGCTAATGAAACAAAGTAATTCTCATTCATATTGGGGCGTCATCAAAAAGTGGAGCATTCCAAGCAAGAGAACAAGGCAGATTACTATTCTAGAAAAGATACAGATTTGGCAGGAGAATTTTATCTGAAGGAAAGTTGTATAGTTTCTATATTAAGTTCCCAGCTTTGCAGATCTGACAGATGGGGGTGTCTCTTTTCTGGAGTATGATTCATCTTATATTCTAACTATAGTTCTAACATTTTGAAAGGCGTTTCATAATTTATTCACTGACACAAGTTTTTGCAGCTGTCTGCAGAGTGAAGATTTTCTCAGCACTTCGGAAGCAGGGCAACCAGTTCTCTAAGTAGGATCCTGCTTGGGGGCCAGCTCTGGATTTGGAAAATATGGGGTAGATGGACCAAAGGTGCATTGCTCCTGTTTTTCTCACTGTGTTATTTTTCCAAATGTACAGAGTTTGCTGCTGTTTGCATAGGAAGTCCATTAGAGTGTCAAACATCTACAGGGATGTAGAGAAGAGTGTCCTCAAATATATCTTATTGAGGTGTATGGGATTATTTGGCATGTTTTTTATGTAATGAACTCATCTGTCTGCAGTTACGGTATAAACCAGGCAAAGATGATGAATAAGTATGAATGTAACTATTTTTCAAAACCTGGACAAAACTTAGCTCTTTAGGCACTTTGTAGGGTTCCCCCCTGCCACTCCCCCCGCATCCAAAAAAAAAACAACAAACAAACAAAAAAAACTTGTTACTCCTCAGTTCCCTTTCAGAAACCTTCACATGATGATACGACAAGGTGTGAGAAGACAGATCAGAGCTGTCTGTGGTTTGAGGGAGGGAAGAAGGAAGGGGGTCAGAGACTGTTCTTGTCGTACAGGGACTGGGGGACAAGGGAAGAACTGAAAGAGGGTTGGGGTTCGTTGAGGGAGTACAGTAGGAAAACCTTGCCAGCTGAAGTTCCCTGATCACTTAACCAGTTCTGGGTTTCCAGTGCCTGCAGCTTGGTGACAAGTAACACAGCTGTACTGAAATCAGTGGGAGTTGATGAATGGTCACCACTTGATTTCAAGTGAGCAACCCTGACACTTAAATAGAGTGGGTATAGCTAGCCATTTGGAGGGGAAAATAAAAAGTATTTGACTCTCAGAGTAAGGAGAATGGACAAAGAGCAAAACCCCCAAACCACGAGAGCTCTGAAATGAGTACTGAGCACTGAAGTGTTGGTACAGCACCCTGTTCTGTAACCCATGCGGCTCTGCCAGCCTTGCCTGCTTGCTTAGGATATACCTGCTACATTCAGAAGTCTTCTCCGTAGAAGATGACTAGTTACGGTGACTAGGGGTGACCTGTTTGTATCTTAGTGAGGATAATGTTAGTGACTGCCTTTGAAAGCTAAATATTAATCACTTTTTGCTTCAAAACAACAAAAAACTTTGTAATGACATGAGCTATTGTACAGGATGACCTGAGTATAGTTTACTGTGTAACAGAGGTATTTTGCTCCCGGATGTCAGCACGGAGGAACATTAGTGGAATCAATATCACATTAAAGATGCAGGCTCCATTAGGTTGATGTGACAGATTATTTTCTGTGAGTGCTGATGTCATGCTCAGTCACGTCCATTCCTGGATCTTCATGAGGTAGCAATAAAGCTTACTCAGCCCTATGGAGAACTTCAGCCTCTCAGGAGATCCTCCTGTGTGCTGCCTCCTGTCCCTCCTGGTGCAGTCGCCCAGTAGTCTCTGGGTGTCCTAGCGCTGCAGTCTTTCCTGGGCTTGGTGCTGGCTGGGATGCTCAAGGCAGGCCTTGCAGGCCTTGCCAGGTGGCCGACTTACCCAGAAGGCAAGGTAGGTTGGAAATGGTCTGTGGAAAGCTACCAAAGGAAGGGTGATACTGGGGTGGTCATCAGGAGCATGGATTTCTTCACTGTGATTTCTGTAACTATTCGCGTGATAATGATTGGTACAATAGCAGGGTACTGCTGTGGCACTAAAAAGCCTCAGCTTTACTTCTTAGTTATGCCACTGGCTCACTTTATGGCCTTGAGCAATTTACTCTCAACTTTCACTATGGGTAAATCAGGAAAATAATGCTTATTTATCTTTTTATAGAAATTCGAGATGCCCAACAGAAAGGTGGTAAGTATTATTATTCATGGATTAGGTTTTTTCCTATTCCTCTGACAAGTTTTTTACGTTAAAATTAAATATTTGCATACTTAACTGGGGAAGATTAATTTCTCGCTTAAAGCAGATGTTGTTTCATGCCTGCCACATTATTGCTTTAATGGCAGTTATGCCAGTGGTCTGCTAGAGAGGATACATCGAAGGAAAGTGACCAAATCCTTTGAATTTCAAAGGCACATTGTTCCCTATATTGTGTGAAGTGACTGGCAGCAAGAGACTTCCTGTGTTAAGTATTCAGCTATGTTTCTAGGAAGCTGTTGATCTCCATAAACACAGTTACTTCAAAGCCCAGAAGTAAAAAATTGTGAACTCATTTGTGCAATTAGTTTTCATAATTACCTTAACAAGTCTTGTAAAGCTTTATCGAGTAAAGTCAAGATGATGGTTTGTAAAAAGTGGCTGCATAACTTCATCTACAAGTAAGACCGGTGGCTTAAGTTTCTGACCATAGATTTTGATTATTGAACTCTATACTCTTGGTATTTAATTTTGGATACGTCTTTCTAAAACTTCATTTTAGAACGTGATCTTAAAATGTTTAATCAGCTATTCCTTCTTCAATTTGATTCTCTATCAATGCAAAATTTCATCTTTCCCTCACTAATGGAGTGAATAAATCAATACAAATGGCTTGCAGTGATGAAGTCTACTGAGTTATAAGCTTATGCAACACTGAAGTCTGCAGACACATCGTGTTAGTGCTTCAGGTCTGGTTTATGAAGCCACAAGTTTTGTGGGGAGTTAATAAGGCTGGCAGGAAGGTTACCAAGACAAAATTTTCCTTCTGGAATGGTCCATCTTGGACTTTTTTTATTGTTCTGTCTGGAAAATTTGTCCATGGGTTTCACAGCCTCTTCAGTCCTCTTCAGGCTGGCAGTATGTTCCTGGGACTGGTTACAGTATCCCTGTGGCTGCCTTCCCATGGAGGCTTCCCAGAGCCCATATCCTACTAGGCTGTTGCTGTTGGAAAGTTGAATCAGTATAGGGATGCCTTCTCCATCTTCTGGACTTCATCACTTTCTGCTTTTGCTACTCTTGGTGGTGTTTTTTTTTTTTTTAATCTTCTTTTTTCTCCCCTTTCGAGAAAGGGTCACTTCTTTACAGAGAAATGGATTTAACATCTGGGAAGAAGCAGGGGACCAGTCACCATTTTATTTACTTATGTATATATATGCATGTGTGTATGTATATAAATATACTTTATGAAATATATATTTTTGCATATATTTTTTAAATATTTGTGGGTGTGTATATATATGTGGTACATATACCATATACATGGGCGTAGTTTAATACTTGCATGGAGAAGCTTTAAATACAGCTCAGATAAAGATGTATTCTAAATCTGGTATAACTTTTTCATTTTATTGTTACAGATGTATTTATTTTTCATTGGAGCCCAGAGGCTCTGTGCAAGTTTATGGCACTGTGTGAAATACATAGTACTGTATTTTCAAGACAGTAACTGAATAAACTGAAGGTAGAGGAGAAGGTATGGAAAAGATAACCTGGATTCTGTTGGCCTATTATTCTATCTATGTATTTGTGTAGGAAAAAGCATTATATTCCCCAAATCAGGAAATAAGTAAACTGTATGCTGTTATGAGCTAACAGATGGAGTATGTTATGAGCTAACTAAAATGCTGGTGATCTCTAGCTGACTGTTTTTTGAGGTTCATAAAAAATTGGCTAAGAATTTTCTGTAGTAGTGGAAGCAAATTCTTTTTTTAAAAAAATTCAAATTGTCTGTCAGTAAAGGAAAAAACACGATGGCATAGTTATGGACATCAATATGCTGCTTTATTGATATTTCTGGTCTTAAAGATTAAATCAATGTGAATTATACAGTGCTCTAGGAAACCTGCAGCCGGTAGTAATCAAGCAGAGG
Source organism: Oxyura jamaicensis (assembly GCF_011077185.1). Taxonomy (NCBI): domain Eukaryota; kingdom Metazoa; phylum Chordata; class Aves; order Anseriformes; family Anatidae; genus Oxyura; species Oxyura jamaicensis. The sequence goes on along the minus strand of NC_048893.1, from coordinate 61,778,829 downwards.
AATTTCTAATTGTATCTAAATCAGATCAATGGCAGAGCTGGGAAGGAACCTGAATTTTCAGTCTCATTTGCAGAAAAGAAGCAGAAAGATAGGCTGATTTACTGAACACTGGTCAGGTCAGTGACCATGGCATTAGGTTATCCAACTAAGTATGGCTTACAGCTGTGTTGGCAGGCAATGGCTATCCCAACACCTCCATCCTGGTTATTGTGGAGCATGATATCATATGGTAGACCCCTTTGGTGAGTTCTTGTCAGCTGTCCCATCTGTGTCCCCTCACAAACCTCTTCTCCAGTCACTGGGGGGCAGAGTGAGAAGCAGAAGGCCCTGATGCTGATTGGTGATAGCCAAAACATTGGTGAGATCAATGCTGTTTTAGCCACAAATACAAAAATCTGTACCATGTAATCTTCCGTGAAAGTTACCTCCATCCCAGCCAAACCCAGTACATCATGATACAATTAATTTGTAGATACAAATTGCATCAGCATCTATAAGCTCATATTTAACCAAGGGCAATTCTTAACACTGTTGAACTTTTAACGTAACAGTGGGTAGAAGGTAGAAAATTGGTTTCTGTTGCTCTCTGAAACAGAGAATCGAGGTAGATGAAATGTAAAGAATAGAAACAAGAAATGGATCCTTTTAGAAAAAGAAAGCTTTATATTTTTATTTTGCCATCATCCATAGCTGGAATATTTCTCCATTAATACTATCTTAAACACAAACTGTTCATTGCCAGAACTGAAATGTGCATATGCAACACATCTAATGAACAAATTTGGTTCAGATAGCTTTCTAAATGAATCATACGTGGCAAGTTTCAGATGAAGGAGCCCTGTAACACCTTATTTAACATCAAATTAATTCACCAGAATGCAAGTTTGCCACATGTATGCACATATATTATAACTTTCTTTCTTGAGGTATACTCCATTCATGACAGCACCTAATAATTTGTGTTTCAGTGACAGCTTTAGTGGGACTGTTTCCACTCTTCAGTTCTCTGATGACTATGGATACTACAGCTCTCTGCATGCTTTAACCAAGAAGTTACACTTCTGTGGTCTTAGCGTGCTTCATTGGTTAGATATTAAGCACAAAGAAAAACTGAGCTTATTGATGTGGAGGATATAGTGCTGTGCTCAGCAGATGGATAAACATCTATTTGGAGAATTTAAGATAATGCTTTCTAAAATATTACAAATCTTTCTCCTTTATATTATCCTCCCTTCTGTTACAGTTGAAAAGGGAGCTTGTGTAAAGGTTCAAAAACATAACGTTAGTTCAGAATTGATAAGGTGAGAGCAGAAGGTGAAGTTATTTACTGGCTTTAGCAAATATAAATCCTTGCTTTCAATTTGTCCTTTTGTAGATGGTCTTAAATGCACTAGGCATGGTATCTCCTTTTATCTAAATTGTTAACTCTTTATGCACTCTTGTTTCTCTTTGACTGTATCTTTTTAGGCTTCTCTAAACTGAATGGATGACTTTATTAGTAAACAGATTGTATAAGCTCTTCAAGAGAAGGCTGTTTGCTGGGGAAGCATCTGGAAAAAGAGGTGGTTAAGGGTGAGGGGATGGTGTATTAACCCTACTCCCAGAAATTCACTGACTTGTCTCACCAGTGTGCAGAGCAGGCCAATACTCTGTGGATATGAGAAACTGTTTTTTACATCTACTCCTGCTTATCCTTGTCCTTCCTTGCATTATTCCCCTTACGTGGATTCCTATATAGGCAGTGGAGAGAGCTTCACAGGACTGTCTAATCCTGGAAAGACTAGTGGGGGAAATTATGCATGTTGTGGGCACTGCTGGGTACTTGAGAATGGTTCTGTATGGATTCTCCCCTGTAAATGTGACGAGAACATTACCTAAGTGGCTGGACTTGCAGGTTGGCAGAGGTTGAATCGAATCTCTAGTTGAGTAGCCTACTCGTTAGCAGACTTTCTACCACTTTCCTGTTGAAGTAGAACAGAACAGAAATTCTGTAGGACATATGATGTTGATCTAATGACTCCATTGTTGATTTCCTTTTCATTGGAGGGACTGTGACAGGATTGAGAGGTGAGCCCATGCAAGACTAATGAAGTTCAGCAAGCCCAAGTGTAAGGTCTTGCACCTGGGACAGGGCAATCCCAAACATGAATACAGACTGGGGGTTGCCTGGATTGAGAGTAGCCCTGTGTAGAAGGACTTGAGGGTAGTGGTGGATGAAAAACTGAACAATGTGTGCTTGCAGCCCAGAAAGCTGATGGTATCCTGGGCTGCACCAAAAGCAGTGAGACCAGCAGGGTGAGGGAGGTGATTGTGCTCCCCTGCTCTGCTCTTGTGAGGCCCCACCTGGAGCCCTGCATTCAGCTTTGTGGCCCCCAGTACAAGAAGAACATGGACCTGTTGGAGCAAGTCCAGAGGAGACTAAAAGGCTGGTCAGAGGGCTGGAGCACCTTTCCTGTGTAGACAGGTTGAGGGAGCTGGGGTTCTTCAGCCTGGAGAAGGGAAGGGTCAGGGGAGACCTTACAGCAGCTTTCCAGTGCCTAAAGGGGGCCTGCAGGAAAGCCGGGGTGGGACTCTTGGTCAGGGAGTGAGGAGATAAAGCAAAGGGAAATGGCTTTAAAATAAAAGAAGGGAGATTTAGATTAGACATAAGAAATTCTTCACTCAGAGGGTGATGAGGTGCTGGAGCAGGTTACCCAGAGAAGCTTCGGCTGCACCATCCTTGGAGGTGTTCAGTGCCAGGCTGGATGGCACTTTGAGCATCGTGGATAGCGAAAGGTGTCCCTACCCATGGCAGGGGGTGTTGGAACTTGATGGTTTTTATGGTCCCTTTCAACACAAACCATTCTATGATCAGCAAGTGAAGCAACATGCTGTAAGATGAGGAAAAACAGATGCAGTGCTGCTGAAGGTCTAATATTCTGTGTTGGGAATGTGCAATATAAATCTTTCCTTTCCTGTAGTTAGTACTAATGAGCCATTTAACAAAAGATTGTCAAATCTTACCTTTTTTTTTTTTTTTTTTCCCATTGCATATCTGATTGAATATAATGATGCAAAAGATTCCTTGAAATAGGGACTGGTTCTGCACCTACCAAAGCAAATGGAGAAAGCAAAATCTTCCCCTATTTGTATCTTTTTGACTCTTTTATTTCTTTCATGACTTGTATTGGTTGACTGGTAGATACATGCAAGATGCAAGTCATGATGGAGTAAATGCCTTGACATATTGTCAGAAACTGTGTTTATGATATATCCAGGTTTCTTATATCAGTATTTGACCCTGTTGAAATATGAGAGGGTATTTTCACATAATATGTGGGCAAGGTTAAATGAAGAGTTGAACGTTTGAGTATTTGTATAATTCTCAGCAGTGAGATGAAACCTTTTGCTTTTCTACTATCTATAGAGCAATTATTGGGCTTTACCATGTGGTTTAGTGGAAATCTGTTTTTACTTCAATTTCATGAAGAGGTTCCATTTCTATTTCAAATTTGGTAACCTTAGTAAAACATAAGCAGCTGTTCTTCCTGTAATTGCAAGCTTTTAAAATGCTAATCTCATGTTTTCATCTTCTTTCCTCTGTGGTTAAATTCATTGCAATCATTCTTGGCAATTAACTGCTTTATTAGCGAGCTCAGTGTATGCCCTTAATTACCTTCTAAACAGAAACAGTCCTAGATTTTAAAGCTGAAAGGGCAAATAATAAATCAATGGGAAGTCATTCCTTCTAAATGAAGGCTCATGGTAGACTTTCTTGGATTTATATGAAGTGTGGAATCATCTACCTTCTGGGACAGCTGCTAATAGTGCTGTTCCATGCCTTCAAGTGACTTTGATGTGGTCAGGTAAAGAAACAAAGATCCTGCCCGTCTTCCTCTTTTTCCTCTTATGCTGTGGGAACACTAAGCTGGACTTGAGTAAGAGCACTAGCTGTGCACATTGGCTGAGAACAGCTTCAGATGACATGAGTGATGCTAAAACCTACATATTTCTATCTTCTGCTTTGTTGGTTATTTTAGGTTTAAAGTGCAAATATGATTTTATTTTTTTTTTTCTTACATACGGGACAATATTCATATGCTGAAAAGATGAACCAAGCTGGTCTTTGATCTCAGATGTTGTTAAAGCAGATGGAAATAATTATTTCAGGGGAAGAAAATTTTCAGAAGACATGCTAGGTGAATAAAAGGTTGGTATTCTTTAAATATAAATTCTGTTAGAGATACCTATTTTTCAGTGTATCCTAAGTAGAATTTTTAAAAAAACACGTCATTTGATATCCAGAATTTTCCATTTTATTCTCCCTTACTGGCCTGGCACACTTGCAGGTGGGTACAACACTGAGGCCTGAGTCAAGATCTACTGAATTCAGTCAAGAGGCTCCTGCTGTCATGCTCAGCCTCTTGATGAGGGTGTATGCAAGTGGTTATGGTGCATCGTGTGTTCAAGTTTTAGGTGAAGTTGGTGCTTTCAGTGACTCCAGTGGTAGTTTGATCTACACCTTGTTCTACGTGGCTGAAGTTTGCCCTTTGGTGTACACATGCGTATACAAGTATTGCTGTATGTCTGAATACCTGCTAAACTGAATGATCTGTGACTGGTTAAAAATGTTTTGAGGTTGACCAGGCAAGTCTCACAGCTTTCCCACACATCTCCCTATTTTAGAGTTGAGTAGCGTTTCCCTGATGGGTAAAAGAAAGAGGAAACATTTTCATTTGCATGGCCTTGAAGTGCAAAAATGAATCTCTTAATTTAAAGAGAAGCAAATTGATTTTCACTGAAACCCTAGTACTGGGTTGAAGGATGCTTCAGTGAGCACAAAGCTGATTTTCATCTCTCCTGCCTTTTTTAATCTAAATCATTTTTGCCTTATTTCTGTGGCAGTCCTTTCAACAAAGGGAAGGACAAGGTGTCAGTACAAAGACTGTTATGGGGAGCATTAAATGAAACAGCAAAACACTTGGTGTCAGTGCAAGAGAGAGAAATCCTTAGGGCTGGATAACTCAAACTTCCAGGGCAGGGTTCAGATCCAGACACAAGCTAACGTGCAGATTTACAGGCAGCACAAACGAGAAATATTTGTACTTTTGGGAAGGGCAAAGACGAGGAAAGCCCCGAGTAGCATATGACTAAGAGGACACAAGGGATGCTTTTGTTCTTCTATCCAGGGATGCTTGGAGCAGCAGAGCTAATGTTACTCAGAGCTGCCAGCTCAGGTTTAGCCACTTGAAACGATACTGTGCCTGGATTACCCTGTCAGAAGCCATCACTGCAGTGCCTCGGGACCCAAAATTGGATTGGCATTTTGTCTTTGGGGATATCGCAGGATTACATTTGCTATGAATATAAGGATTTCAAATAAGGGATGCTCTCTGATATTTTGGGCACAGAGAATGATGTGGAGGACTGTTGCATAAGAAATAAAAATAAGCTAAACTAAAGCATTCCATAAATAATGAAGCTGAGTTTTTGGTTGGTCTTCAAGATGGTTTTCCATGATAGTGTTGGTCACTAATTAACCTTGTTAGCTGAAGGAGCAAGGAAAGACTGTCTACTCAGAGCCAGGTGGATGCCTGCCCATGTCATTGAGCAGTCCTTGGCAAGGCATTTTAACTTTTCTGTCTGACTTTATATGCTTCTGAGGGAAGGATTGCCAGTAAAGTAAGAATTTTGGAGAAGGAAGACAGGATTTAAAAAAAAAGAGGGGGTTAGAATTGGCACTGAAATGCCTTTATCATCTGTTTAATAATGTCATTTGCTGTATTTACTGAAAACTCTAGTCATGCTGGGAGTTATCTATCTGTTATGACCACTTCTTCCAACAAATGTGATTTTATCACCGCTGTTTGATAGGAAAATCATGTAAATTGCACTGAAATCATTACTGAGAATGTAACAGTTAAGGCATACACTGGAAACTTCAATTCTGTGAAGACCTTAAGGATGAAAAGGAGATTTAAATTTCCTCTTCGGAGTGAGAGGAAAACCACATCATGAGAGCTGTAGCTAGTATAAGTTCATGCATTTCTGTCAGATAGATTACCCGAACACAAAAAACATAAGAGGTCAATAGCAATAGAAAGGGCTCCATCTTAAACAGAGCTGTAAAACATTAACAGTGCAATGGACATGATCGTTTTTAAGAAAAGGACAGGCTAGGAACAATTTCTGGGTCTCATGCCATGTAGTATACCTGAAGAGAACAGAACTAAACAGCTAGCTTCTTATCGTTTAACTGAAATAGGAAAGCCACTCAGGAAGGATTTTTGTGCTAGAATAACCTAGCCTTATGTTTTATTTTCTGTCTTACTCTGAGTTTAAGCATTCAAGGAGCCTTTCAACTTCAAGACAGATGAGACTGCAGCCTACTTAGAGCAGAAGTTTATTCAAGAGAATATGCATGAGATTAGCCTGTCAGTAACATAATTGTAGAAGTGAATCGCCTATTGATGAGCCATCTCATCAGTCACAATGGACCTGTCCCTTGGAGAGAGCCTGTAGGGCATCTTTCTTGTATGCTCTTTTTTTTTTTTTTCTCTAGTTCAGATTAACCCAAGGATCTCAGTTGGTGCTGTATTACTCTTCCCCCTTGTTCTTTACCTGTGGGTTTGTTGGACATATTTAAGCTTGTTAAATACATGACTAGGCAATAACTGGAGCAATCTAATGGTCAAAACGTAGATAACAGGAAAAACTCATTATTTGGTGTCTTATCTCCTCTTCTTCCAGACAGAAAGCACTAGGTATGAGTTCTTCTGTTTGATAGGAAATACCACATCTGTGTGTTTTTTCTTCTGGATTCTTAAATCTGAGAGCTGCCACTAAGCCACTTATGCCAATTAAATCAAGGTCTATACTTTCATCTGGTAATGAGGCTTTGAATGTGGAAATCAAAACATTTTTCTTTGCAAGAATGTATTGTTTTTATCCTTACTTTTGTTTTGTGCTCAGAGAAAACCTGGCAGGTACAAGACCCCTTTTCTTCCAGGGGAGCAGCAAAGTTTAAATACAGAAGGATGGTACTAACTGCTCTATATGTACCATCCAGCTTAGGCTTTGTTGCTCATAGGGTTTGCAGTGTGTTTCCATGCCATGCTTGTTTCCACAAGCTTTAAGGATCAGTTTGTATATTAGTACTGTGTCAGCAGTGAGAAATCTCCTTTGAGTGCTGTAAGGGTCTCTGATTTGTGCCAGGCCACGGAAATGTTTATTTGTGTAGGTGTACCCATGAGTACTGTTGTAAACAAGCTAGCTTTTAGTGCTAGTGATGTGGGCCATGTCACAGATGATGTCACTCTAGCAACTGAATTCTTTTAATACTTTCACCTGCTCAAATTCCTTTATTTTGTTTTGAGTTTCATTACTTGTCCTGGTTCATCAATGTGATTGCCAGGCATAATAGACTTCAAGGTGTGTTCAAGGTTAGCTAGGGTGTCCTGCTGATGTCCTTCTCAGGTGATGGCAGATGCTCTTTTCAGCTTCATTGGCTAAAATACTGTGCAAAAGACTATCACCTGCACAGTGCCACCTCGTGCCACCGCTGGACAGCCTTGTAGGGCATGACTGCAGCCAGATGCAGGCGATGAACGCTCTTCCGTTACATTGAGCATTGAAATGGTCTTTGCCGGTTCTTGGAGTTATGTCAGTAAAACTGACTTATGACTCTCTCTTTTTGTCCAGCAGGGTTGAGGAGTGTAGCTCAAGTGGGTGGTCTGGTATCTGTGCAGCTAGAGCACAGGTTTTGTCCAAGGCAACCTCAGAGAATCCTGAGAGTGTCCCTGTTTGTTTGTGTGTGAGAAGCCTTCAGACAGCTGCAGAATACCTGATAGTTCAAGAAACATGGCAGATCTCTTCAACTGTGTTGTGTTGGGAAGTTATGCCTCTTCAAGTGTCTCAGCAATCAAGTTTGTCTCTTTGCCCAAAGATGGGGACCACTGCATGTCACAAAAATGTTGATTGAGGTCAAAGTTAGTAGGATGATTTTATGCTCATCTAAAAGATGCAGAAATTTCATAGTCAGTTCAGCTGCATGGATGTTTCACTCTGGGTAGGACTCTGAAGATCACATCTTAAATTTCTTTTCCTTTGGGGTAATGTATTGCTTTGTAACTGTTACGTTGTGGCTTAACCTGGCAGAACGCTAAGGACCACACAGCCATTCTCTCACTCCCCTACTAGTGGGATGGGGAAGAAAACTGAAAAGCACAATATCTTTTGGGTTGAGATAAAGCCATTTAAAAAAAAAAGCATCATCATCAACAATGCATGAAGTTCAATAAGAGCAAGTGCCGGGTCCTGCACCTGGGACGGGGAAACCCTGGCCACACGTACAGACTGGGCGATGAGACGCTGGAGAGCAGCCTAGAAGAGAGGGATCTGGGGGTCGTGGTAGACAGCAAGTTGAATATGAGCCAGCAGTGTGCCCTGGCAGCCAGGAGGGCCAACCGTGTCCTGGGGTGCATCAAGCACGGCATCGCTAGTAGGTCAAGGGAGGTGATTGTCCCGCTCTACTCTGCGCTGGTGCGGCCTCACCTCGAGTACTGTGTGCAGTTCTGGGCACCACAGTATAAAAAGGACATGAAACTGTTGGAGAGTGTCCAGAGGAGGGCTATGAAGATGGTGATAGGCCTGGAGGGGAAGACGTACGAAGAACGGCTGAGGTCACTGGTCCTGTTCAGCCTGGAGAAGAGGAGGCTGAGAGGAGACCTCATCGCAGTCTACAACTTCCTCGTAAGGGGGTGTCGAGAGGCAGGAGACCTTTTCTCCATTAACACCAGTGACAGGACCCGCGGGAACGGGGTTAAGCTGAGGCAGGGGAAATTTAGGCTTGACATCAGGAGGGGATTCTTCACAGAGAGGGTGGTTGCACACTGGAACAGGCTCCCCAGGGAAGTTGTCACTGCACCGAGCCTGTCTGAATTTAAGAAGAGATTGGACTGTGCACTTAGTGACATGGTCTGAACTTTTGGGTAGACCTGTGCGGTGTCAAGAGTTGGACTTGATGATCCTTAAGGGTCCCTTCCAACTCAGGATATTCTATGATTCTATAACAACAAAAAAAATAGAAAAAAATACAAAAAAAACGAGTGATGCACAGTGCAATTGCTCGCCATCTGCTTACCCATACCCAACCAGTCCCTGAGCAATTGAAGCCCCCGGCCAACTTTCCCCTTCTTTACTGCTGAGCATGAAGCCACATGGCATGGGACATCCCTTCTGGCTATCTGGGGTCAACTCTACTGGTTCTGTCCCCTCCCAGCTCCTTGTGCGCACACAGCCTCCTCTCTGGCAGGGCAGCATGAGAAACTGAAAAGTCCTTGACTTGGTGTAAGCGCTGCTCTGCAACAGCTAGGACATCAGTGTGTTATCAGCGTTATTCTCATCCTAAATCTAAACACAGCACCATACTAACTACAAGGAAGAAAATTAACTCTATCCCCACCAAAACCAAAACACTGTAGAAGAAAGATTCTTACAGAGATCAGCATGAGCAAGGAACATGAATCTCACTTGCATAATGTTCTTGATAGTTTGATCTTACAATTGCAAAATTGGAGCAATACGTTACAAATTGTTCTGAAACTCTCCGTATAACTGATGAAATGCAATAGAAGCTTGTGCTCAAATAGGGATATTTTTTAATGTGTTGTTTTTATCCTACTTCAGTACATTCCACTTTTTTTCTGAAGTGGTTGCTGCTGTTGTTTATGGCTATAATTGATTTCTCCTGTTGTGAAATAATTGATGGAAAGGAATCTCTGTTCCATGTGATGATTAGGGTCCATGCTGAATTTATCTCATGCACAGTATTTCCAAAAACAAGTCATTTATTTGTAACAAGCATCTTACTTGAAAGATTAACTTTTTTCTAAGTTTCATTTGCTTATTAAACGGAATGATAACAAAGATGCGTATCACTTCAACTGCAGAAGATTCTAGTTCCATAAAAGCATGTGGTAACTTGAGTTAACAAAACATTACCCTTCCTCACTTTGAAGCTGATTTTTTTCAGGGAGTGGTGGTTCTTTTTACTAGCAAAAGGTAAGTTTTCAGTTGCTCGCACATCTGAAGAATGTCAAATCCTATTTTTTTTTCCTTGTGGCCAGTCTTGGGGTAAATTAGCTGTTGCAGAAGCTGAGTGACTGTAACCTTAGGAAAACATTGATTTTTTTTTTTCTTTTTTTTCCCCCCCTCTACAAGCTACCATAATAATACTACAAGAATATTAGTTGTGTTAATAATAACCGTATAAAACAATTTAAACAAATTAATCTGATTTCTGCCATTTGGAATTGTGAAGCAGGCAGGGATATTTGAAATAGTATAATAGTATGCACTTGGTAGCATGTTACTTCCAAATGGGTGAAATATATGCATATGCAGCAACTGCAATTTCCCTGTTGCTTTCTCTGGACTCCGGAATTAAAGATGCAAAGTAATCTGCACATGCTAGTGACAGTGTACTCCCCATCTTCTCTGCCCCCCATCACTGACCGTTCACCTATAACCTTGTTTGGGCAATAACCATCCATGATGACTATGTTGTGTGTGTTTGGCCGTGATAGTTGAACTGGGCTCAAGGTGGATTTGGGGGAGATAGATCCAAAGGCTGACGGAGCATGCACCAAACAAACATGGCTGGTATGCAAATATGACTAGCCGTCAATTGTCTTACACCATAAGCAGGGGACAGCCCAGAGCCCCTTGAGCTAATCCATATTGCAGTGGGCTGGATGCGAGAATCTTCCTCTTGAGCAGGGATGCCACTCAAGGTTACTCCCTGAGGTCAAGAGATTCCTTACCTGAGAGAGATACGTTGTAATAGGTAGCTTGCTAAAACTTTGCAAGTAATTTACTATGCATGCTGAAACCATGTAAACCTAGCAAAGCACTGAATGTGTATATAAATGTGTATATAATGTGTATATAAAGCACTGAATGTGTATATCATCCTTTAGGCATAAACTGGTAAATCTGGGATTGGAATAGCATCCTGTCATATCTAGACTCCTTGGAGTTTGGATGGCAAAAAGGACTCCATTCTGAACCTCATGACTCAACTTCAGGGTCTCCCTGAAGCTTGTAGTCTGACCCTGTCCTCTGTGCAGTAAATAATCAAGTGACCTTGCCAACGCGAATCTTGTTAGTGTCACATTTACCATTAGAACTTTGTTAAATCACTGTCTCATCCAAGATTAGGCCTTACTAAATCACTGTTTTCATCAATAAATATATTGCTGCTTCTCTCTCACAACTGAAGGGCATAATTCCCTTCATGACAATGCCTCCTTGGAAATACTAAGGGACATTGATTCATTAAATGGTTTCTGAAGAGACAGCTTTTCAAATTAGGCCTCCATTAAAAACATTAATTCACTCCTGAAGGAATTTGCAAGAATTTGCTTTCATTTGTATATGTTATTGCCTTTTCAATAAAGGAGAGGGAAAGGGAAATCTAGGTAATCTAATTATGCACATTCGGTGAGACATTCTGCTATCTGACCAAAGACTTTCTCTGATTCTGCTAAATGTGTGTTGGTAAAATCAAAGCAAACATTTCTTCTGCAACTCTATCTCTTAGCCTCAAGTTCTGTGTTTTAGCTGTCTCTAACACCAGTGAAACTGTAAGGGAATAAGTTAAACTCCTGTCTGGGGAAAAAAAAAAAAAAGCCGTTTCAAAGCATGAAGTGGTGGAGGAAGAAAGGTCTCATTGCAGGTAGGCCTCAGGTAATTCAGTGGTGTAGAGCTATTGCTTTTTCCACATTGTTCATTTTGAATCCATTGTATTTTTATTATGCATTTATTTCTGTATCTTATTACAGAAGTGAAACTGCTTTTTCAAGATGCATATTAAAAAAAAAAAAACAAACACACAGGAAGTTTTACTGAGATAAGCTTGGTTTACATTAGAAATATAAAATATTAATGCAACTTAATGTGGCTTTTATTCGAAGGATTTATTCTGGATCTGTTCAATAAAGACATGATAAAAATATTTAAGTACTCTTAATGGTCATGACTGGGATTGTTTCTGTCAAATACAATGCTTCAAACATGGTGTTTAAGCAACCTCTTTTTTTTGTTTGTTTTATCACTGAAGGAAGGCTAGATTCTAGAACTCAAATTGTTAAGGAAATGGCTTAAGGACAAGAATAGTGGCTGAAGAAGCCTTTTGTGCATGTGAAAAGGCAGGCTATTCTAGGCTTTGTTTAAAACACATCTTTCCAGGAGAAAATAAAAATAAATAAAAAGGACTTACAAACCTATTTTCCTGGATCAACGATTAATAAGATTGTGACAGTCTGGAACCACTTATCTGGGACCCAGGAAATGATTAGGCTGCAGAGGAAGGCATAGGGAATCCCTACCTTCTGCCAGCCTGAGCTTTTGATCTGGGGTCTTTGTGCCAGGCTGACTTGACACATCTGATAGCAGCAGGTCAGTTAAGAGGAATGCCCTCCTGTGGGTGCAGTCTGTTTCATTTCTATACCCACCTTGTTTATCTACTCTCGGATAGCTAGTGGCAGAGGACTGTATGAGGGTAGACTGCATGAGTCTATTCCAGATTCCTCAGAAGATGGAGGACCATAAAACAGCAATTGGCTTTGGCTGGGATGGCATAATAGAATAGGTTGCTCGAATACATTTGCTTAGAAGTGTATGTTTCCAATTGTGTTGCTGTTCCAAGAAAAGTTCATTTGTTTTTGATTTTTATCTTCATACAACTTGAATTTTTCTTTCAATTGATGTGGACCATGTTACACCTTTGTTACTGAAGCTAGAAAAAAAACAAAACAAAAAAACAAACAAAAAAGCACCACCAACAAAACAAACAAAAAACCCCACCTCTCAATTAGCTGAAAAAGATGCTGTAATCTATGAGCTTATCTAGTATTTCAGTTATGTTATTCAACTCGATTCTAGTGAGCACTAGAGAAGCAGAACCACAAAAAACAGATGAGCTTTTCTGGCAAGAGTATGCTTCTGAGATTGTTGCTATGTGATGCCATTGATTCAGCACATCTTACATCTTTAAGGAGAGGCATGTTACTGGAAGGAAAAATATGGAGAAAAAAAAAACAGCCTATGCCACGAATATGTGGCTGGCTGGGATAGATTCCCATGCTCATGTAAGATAAATCTATGCAGCAGGGTTTGAATATTAATTCAAATTCGTAACTCAATAGACAGGGCTGTTTATTTGGAAGGATATTTACTTCCTCTGCTTTACTAATAGCATGGACTTGTTAAAACAACAAGTAATCTTTCCATATTAAAGACTGAGCATCACTGGGGAAAACAGACCAAGATCCCATTTCTTCTATGAAATACTCATTGTTGTATATTTATATCTACAAATTATAGTTGGAAGACTCACTGTTGTGAAAGAAGTTAAAGAATTCAAATAGAATAAAAATACCCAGAATTCATGATAGCACCTTTCATTTAACTATTTTTAAATAGGTCATTTATACATACTCTGCTTTATTGCATATTGAAAGTTTATGAGAGTTTCCCTGAAAATTGAAAGAATGGGAATTTTTCAGTTTTAGGATTGTTAAATGCACCCAGGATAACTTTAACTGGTATTATCTACAGCATTTTTTTTCCAGTTAGTAGTGAATCTCTTAGTTTTTCTGTGAATATCCTGGACCGTATTCAGCTTGAAATAGAGTAGCTGCAAGGAGAAAATAAAGGTGTTCAGTCCTAATCCAATCAAACACCTTCTTTGTTACTGGTGCCATGGAAACCTGGAGGCCTATTTACACACTTAAGGTTATCATATGCCTAAGAGCTTTCCTAGATTGAGAGCTCTTTTGCATCTTTATCGAAAATCCACTTAATCTAGATCAATCTTTTTTCCATTTTAACACTTAAACGTGGCTTACTGTACAGTTGTTTTTCCCCGAGTAATGCTGAGTCTCTTCTATACTGCTTTTATGGTTCTTCATGACTTGAAGTAAACCAGTCTCCTTTTTAGACTCCTGACAACTGATGTGACAGGATGAAATGCCCCTGGCATTTGAAGGATGATGACATTGATGACATTGTCAGTAGCTGCACTGTGATTACGAATATTTTGCTCAGCAGTCCTAAGCTGGGGTCCAGAGCATGCTCCCTTTACCCACTCCAACCCCAGTTTGTCTACTATCCTATCTCACTGGCCATATGATACAACTAGTTTTGAATGCTTACTTTTGTTCTGCATACTGAATAAAAGTCACCAGTACATCATATTTGCCATTAAGTATGTCTACCTCATAAGTTAGGAGAGGAGGTTTGCATCTTAAAACACCTAGTGAAGATGGCTCAAGCTTCCATTTGTATTTGGTAGGGCTGGACTTCTATGTTCCACTTTAGTTCTGCATATTAGATGATTCAGTGTAGTGGCTTTTTATTTTAAAATAAATAGTTTCTGGAGAACTTCATGCTTGACAAAAACGTTCCCTATATTTTAAAAAAAGAGGGGGGAGAGACATGCAAAGGAAGAATAAGGTTTTCTAAAATGCAAAATGATGTTACAAAGAGATGAGAGATTTATCCTGGTTGAATGTGCACGTACTCAACCCTTTTCTTGTACCTTAAACCACTGGGGACTTTAAACTGAGTAGCTGTTTCAATGTGGAAATTAAAAGCATAAATAGAGTTACTAGTCAAGATTTCTTGAAGTGCATAAAACATAGCCTGTCATTATTCTTAGGACCACACCCATGCGATCAAGCTCACAGTAAAGGCATCTGTGCAACATGCTCTAGGTGGCCTTGCTTGAGCAGTGGGGTTGGACTATATGATCTCCAGAGGTCCCTTCCAACCTCAACCATTCTATGATTTTAAGTCCTCTGACTTGCTTTTGGAAAGGAAACTTGCTTTTGGAATTGTCTTTTTGTCCTTGAAAAAATGTATCTGAATATTGGGGGGTGGGGGGGGAGGGAGGGGGATGATGAAATGCCTGTTTCTGTAATAGAAAAGGAACATCTATGATGGAAAGTTATCTGATGGGGGTATTTTTTGTTTGCTTTTTTTTTTTTTTTTGGTGCTGTCTCCTCTCCCACAAATACTTCTGGAAGATATTAGTCATGCCCTAAATTTTCACCTGATCTTAGCAAATGTTCATAATCTAACTTTATTTCATGACCCCAGAGAAAACATAGATGGAAAATGTCTGGAGCCCAGTAACTTAAAAGCAAGTGTAATACTGTTTTATGTAATCTAGCTGCCTATATGAGAACCTGTGAATGGCTTTTGATGCGTCACCTAGTGGTGCCTAGCAGCTCTAAAATGACATTGCTTAAGAGGTACATGAAAGTAATTAATAAAGCAGTAGACTTAAACATAGACTTAATGCCAGTAGACTTAAATACACTTCACAGCAAAGTTCTTCTCGGGATCTGGAAGAAGATAAAGGCAGGAAATTGCTTACACAAACTGATTCTGAGCAGGAATCTCTGAATCCTATGGATAAAACTATTCCAGGATAACAATATATATCGAAGATGATAAAAATAGCTCTGTGTGAACAATGAAGATACTTAACATGAGCAGATGTTTTATTTTCTTGTGTTATGTAAGTTCATGTGACTGTGAAATCCAACTTTTGGCAACGTTTTCCTGTACCAGGACAACTGCCTGATGGGCTTAATTTTTTTTTATCCGTCTTGCTTTTCTGCAACTAGTTGGAAGAGATTTGTGTGAAATGTGATTACACCAGAAATTCATTCTTTTCTTTCCTTGTCTTTGTATTCAGCTGCCCTCTAGTACCAATTATTTTCGATGGACAGATACATTTCCTTTTTTAAGATTAGGCATCTCACAGCCTATATACCGCTTAACCCTGACCCCTATGAGACTGTTGGCTGTAGGCGGCAAGATCTGTAAAACTTATCATTCACTTGAAAACTACTTTACCCCAGAACCTGAAAACATCCATGAGTATGAAGGAGAAAAATATGCTGATCAAAACTGAAACTATTACATCCCTATTCTCTTAGCAAGATAAATGAAGGCTTCAGGTGTTCTCATCTTCAGTGGCTGATGTACCTTGTCAGAACTAACTCATTAGCTGACATTTTCAGGGCAGCCTGCTTTGGTTAATGATGTCCAAATGACTGGAGCAAAAGCTTTCATGAGATCCCCAGAGACTGAGCAAATGTCTGGAATTGTTCTTATTGCTTTCCTCAAGGGGAAAAAAAATCCTTGAGGAAAAAAAAAGAAAAAAGAAAAATTAAAAACAAATGCCTTAATAGAATCATGGAATAGCTCAGGTTGGAATGGGCCTTAAAGATCATCTAACTCCTCCTCCCCTGCCATAGGCAGGGATGCCACCCACTAGATCAAGTTGGCCAAGGCCCCATCCAGCATGGCCTTGAACGCCTTTAAGGATGGGGCATCTGCAACTTCTCTTGGCAACCTGTTCCAGTGTATCACTACCCTTACAGTGAAGAATTTCCTCCTAATGTCTAGTCTAAATCTGTCCTCTTTTAGTTTAAGACCATTCCCCCTTGACCTTTCATTATCTACCTGAGCAGAGAGTCCCTCTCCTTCCTTTTTATAAGACCCCTTTAAATTTTGAAAGCTGCAATGAAGTCTTCTCTTCAATGAGCCTTCTCTTCTCCAGGCTGAAGATCCCCATCTGTCTCATCTGTTTCTTCATAGGAGAGGTGTTCCAGCCCTCTAATCATCTTTGTAGACCTCCTCTGGACTTGCTCCAACAGGTCCGCATCTTTCTTATGCTGGTGGCTCCAGACCTGGATGCAGCACTTCAGGTGGGGCCTCATGAGGGCAGAGCAGAGGGGGACAATCCCTTCCCTCCACCTGCTGGCCACTCCTCTGTTGGTGCAGCCCAGGACGTAGGACGTAGTTGGCCTTCTGGGCTGTAAGCACACTGCTGGCTCACACCGATCCTTTTGTCTAGCAGAACCCCCAAAGGCTTCTCTCAATGAGTTCTGTTCCTGGTCTGTACTCATGTCTGAGGTTACCTCAACCCAGGTGCATCACCTTGCACTTGGCCTTGTTGAGCCCCATTAGGTTTGCATGGACCCACTTTTCTAGCTTGTCCAGGTCCCTTTGGATGGCATCTCTTCCTTCTTTGGTATCAAGCACACCATTCAGCGTGGTGTCATCTGCAAACTTGCTGAGGGTGCACTCAATCCCATCGTCTGTCATTGATGAAGATATTGAAAAGCCTTCTCCCATGCTTCTCAACTGAGAAGTATACCTTGAGTGTATTAAAGTCATATGCTGGTGTTTTTCAGTGGGTGGCACTTAATGCTCATTTTCTTTCTTTGGACCCTGAAGGATAATCTTGGTGGCTGTAGCTCTTCCCTGTGTGATGCGTCAAGCAGTTCATTGTTGGATGGGTCTCCTGTAGCCATCTGAGAAGGTACCATACTGAGATGATTTTGGTTCAGTGACATGTTCTTCCTAAAAACACTTTTCTTCCTTGGGACATGAACAGCTGAGTGAGTACCCTGTCGTCTATCCACATGATCTTTCTTTCATCTACAGTTTGAGGTAGCAGCTGGCAGGATGAGGGTTGACAGCACAGGCTTGCCTTCCTACCCTAGAGGAGCTAAGGCTATCTTCCTTTAGTAGGGCTAGCTGCACAAAGACATGTGAAGTAGTCACTTGTAGCCTATTTGATTCAGGACAATTTGTTCGATATCTTAAGCCATGCAGAATTCCTATTTATTGAACCAAATTATTCACTGAAGTATGAGGTTGTCTTTGTATTTTTTTTTTTTTTCCTCTCTGTATAGCTAAATAAAATCATTTCGTGTTTTATGCTCTTTCCTGCAATTTACCAGGAAGGACGTTCAGTCAAATTTGGTGTTGATGGCAGCCACAAATTTTAGCTTTTATTTATTTATTTGCTTCTTTCCTGGAGCTCATCTGTATTGCTGAACAGAAGGCTGATAAATTCCCTGCTGAATTTCCAGGACTGCTGAATGAATAAATTGTGCAGGGGAGTGAGTGGGAGGTGAAACGCTTTTTTTTTTTTTTTTTTTTTTTTTTTAAGAAAATTGTATTCTCTAAAATAGTGAAGCAAATCAACTATAAAAGTGAGCAGCACCAACTATATGATTAGTCTGAAATGTGCTGGGGTATAACTTCCGAGTATGGCTGGATTGTAGATAAGGCATACAACCTTTTGAAAAGAAGTTAAAAACAACCCATCCTTAATATATGCAAGGAAATAATCTTTAGTGTTTTGGTAGGCTACTTTGTATCACAGACTGTCAACCTGGACTAAATCCAAAGCAGGGAAGAGATTTTTTTTTGTAAGAAGTACTTCTTCCCATGCCATCCCCCAACCTCATCAGCTCAGTAGACTTAAGAGATTTGATAGTCTAAATGTTTGCTGCTTTTGTTACAGTAAATATTTCTGTTCTTCGTAATTACTATATATGCATAGATATTCACACATTAGTATGTATAAGTATTAAAAAAAAATTGCATTCCATTATCAAACAACTACTTACAGAGTTCCAATTTGTTTTTCCTGTATACAATAAAATATCTTAAAACTATAATGTATTTGATACTGCCATGAAAATACAGATTGTGTAGGCATTGTCCATGGGCTAATAGCACAGAATTTCTAAAGTAATACAGAGGAAGAGACAGGTGATGGAAAACAGCTTGTTTAGTTAGGAAAGATGAATTCTGTCCCAGATCATTACAGAAGTTCTGAATAAAACCAGAAGATAGCCGCCAAAGGAAATGAGATGTTTTCTGCTTGATAGAGTAAGAGGAGTAATTGGGTGTGGAAGCATGCTTATTACAAAGCAGCTTGAAAGTATAATTGATGAGTCTCTAATTAGCTCCTAGAAGGGAAAGAAGAAGGGATAGTAAATGGAAAACAACTACTGGAAGATTTTTTTTTTATTATTATTATTATTTTTTTTTTGCAATTAGAGATTTTGTTTAGTGTGAAAAAGATTGTGAGCTCGTTTGCCCACCATGCTGACACTGTGGGCCTATGTTCTATGTGATGACTTCAGCTGACCCAGACATCCAATGAAGTTTTCATGTGTGGGACTATCATCTCTTGAAGGCTTTTTGCATATTCTAGAAATAGATTTCAGCTACATATAAAATCCGTGATGTGCAAGGAGTTGCATTTCATAACTGAAAGCAGAAAAATGAGCCTGTAACTGTTGGAAGCATGCTTAAAATTACTGTGTGTTTTTCCATTTATTTTTCCTGTGGTATGTTTTTAGAAATGGTGTCCTTGGGTTCCTTTCACTAGGCTTTTAGTTGAAACCTAGCAATCCTTGAACCAGAACCTCCTTTTAGTTGTCTGTATCAGTAATTCAGATGCTTATAAAAAGCTGCCTAATTTTCCATCTTTCTGAAAAGATGATGGTTTTGTGGATGAAGAAATGACTTCAAATGTTTCAACTTCAGCCTTTATTCTACTTAAAAAAAATAATAAAAATCTGTGTTAAAGAGTATTTTGGTATACTCAGCATTGGCTCAACTCATTTAAAAGAAGAATTTCAGGATGTTTCTGATATAACAGTTAATAGTTTCAGAACGGAGAGCAGCTTTACTCTACAAAATTGATCAAGCTGTTAAAGACGCTCGAATATGCTGCTATCTCTGTCATGTTGGTAGACAAATTGCTGTTGCAGTTTTATGGTTTCTAGGTAAGTAGTTCTCACAAGATGGATGCTGGATATGTCGTTAGAGAGAAAATAGGGAATGTAATTATGTGGCCTTTATGAATTCAGTGAACCCTTTGTTCTGAAGTCCAAGCTTCTTTGTGGTTCTTATAATACCATATATCTTGTATACTTGCAAAATAACAGACTGATTAACCTGGGAAGGTTAAAGATATGGAAGGATCTCTGTTGTGTCCGTCTTAAAATACTGAAATTCTTTGTTTCTTATATTACATCCAATCTCCCATAGCACTTCCTTTTTGTTTATCTTTTTCTTGATGGTACCCGATGGAGCTAGACTGTGCAGCTAGACTGTTTCTGTGGGACCTGGAGATCTGGGTTCTCTTGTCATGGGCACACAAACTGGGAAGACGTTTGGACCCATGTTATTGATCTTGGCTGTTAAGAAAGAGAGAGGCCAACAGTTAAAATGTTTTTGCTTAGATGAGTATCCTGTTTTTAAAATGAATCAGTTATCCACGATCCTAGGGAAGGATGTGATACAAGTCTATAGCTGGCACAACTCGGCCTCTGTCCTGTCAACAGATTCAGGCTTTTATCACTAAGTTCTTCTTGACGTGGTTCTGCTTCTATTAGTGTACTTATATATACATTAGTAGTAGAATAAATCTGTTTTTAAACTGGTGAGATTTTCAACCTCTAAATTTGTGCGTACTGAAAATAGTGGTATTGGCTTGTGATATAATATTCAAACACAAAATTGTTATTTTTTCCTGTTCTGCCTTCCATGTGGCTATTACCTATCTTCCGAGTGAATCACTTGGAAGTAAAATAAAGAAAGCTTAACCTAGGGAAACTTTGGGGAAAAGATCTGTATTTTACTTTATAGAATAATGCTGAAAGGTATGTGATGGAAGCTCCACTAAGTGATAAATGAAGAACTGCCTTAAAAAGTAAATAGTTAATATGCCACATGGAGCGCATAGCTCCTGATACGTACATTAGATTACATTTGAGAGAAAATGGGTTTTCCTTATTTGATTTCTCCAATAAATCTCTGAAACATAATTGTATAAAAATAAGTGTGACCATCCTGAAAAAGCAGAAACAGAAACGGGTTTGTTATAGCCCATTCCAAGCTTACAGTCATTTTGAATGTCTATTTTTGCACGAATTACAGATTGTGCTTAAACATACATATTTTTTATACAAGTTATGTAAGAGGTTTTGGGAAGCCCTGTTATTTTAACACTGCCCTTCACAATGAACCTCTGCTTGAATGTCAGTAGTACTGGCTTTTAGCACTCCATTGTCTACTGATCTTTCAGTGGTCATTGCAAAGTACTTTCAGATTGCACTAATGCATGTTCCTTATTACAGTTAGTGTTTTATCTTAAAAAGCTTCTAGTAAAGTACTGTTATTAACATAAGGGTTTCTCTCTGGTTCAGCAGAAATAATAGCGCAAGCAGCCAGGCCATCACTCACTGTCAGTGTTTTAACAGCTCAAAATCTAATTAGTTTATCTCAAAAGTGCTCTTTATAATAGGGATTTGCTAATTTAAATTCTGAGTACAGAAATGCACTAACCTTTATAGTTTGAATAATAGTCACAGTTGACATTTATGATACTTCAGGTGAAAACCATAGATATTTTCTTCAAATCAGGCTGTGTAATTTTAAAGTTATGATTTTTGTGTACTTGAGCCACAGTTGTTTTACTAGAGAGTTATGGAAGCATTTCTGTCCTTCCTGATACGTGATTTACCTCAAAACATTTATGCAGGTGTTCTAGAAACATTCTGACAAGCCAGTAAAAATACACAATTGCAACATCAACTGATCACATAAACTATTTTTGAAGGTTTTCTTTGTAACCAAAGAGGGACAGGATATGTAAAGTTCGGCTATCTTCTGTTATCTCGCTTAGAGAGAGCATGTAACTGTCCTTTTTTACAGTTTTAAATATTGTAATTTCCTGCCATTGCTAGAAGTAATGCTCCTAGTAGGTGTTTATTTAAAAACAAAACAAAATAAGTGTTTTTTTTTTTTTTCTTTGCAACTGCCCTTACCCAAATTTCCATAGGAAATTTAAAACAACCGGTCAAAGACAGTAACACTGACAGACATGATTTGATAATTTAAACAGAAAATTCAGTGTATGATAAATTGTATCCCTTATTTCAAGAAATAAGCAAATGTTACAGAGTCCTGGATTGTCAAGAGGAGTGTAGGAAAGGAAATTTGACTTCTTCCCTTTATCAGATCCTATGCTCTTTGCTCTTCAAATTGAAATTTTAGTATGTTTTTTACATTCCAAAAATATGAAATGTCTTAGATCATTAGAAGGTCTTCCACTCCATTTTTGAGGTAGAATACTAACTAGAATTAATCTTTACAGGAAGCTTCTAAAATAACAACAATAATAAATAACTTATGAGTGCCTGTTTCGAAACTAGGTTACAAGGGATTTGATATTTATAAAGCACTGACCTCCTGCCATTTAAAACTCAAAGGCCTTTGAGGTGTAGAAGTGTGGGTACTTGATACCTCAGGCTCTTTGAACAAAGAGGGCTTTTTTCTTCAGTATTGAAAACTATTACCAGAAAGATGCGATGATGTTTAAAGCTGTGATTGTTGTGGTATCTACTTAGATCAATGATCATTTTATTCGCTATTCTTCTGACCAAATGAATACCATATTCCTGACAGTATGCTATTATTTATTCATACTAAAGTGGTATCTGTAAATTCTAGCTATCTAGGAGAAAGATTATTTTAGCTAATGAATAATTAACTCAGTCAAGTAGTGGCAAGGTGTAGTGATGCACACAGAGGTCAAGTGAAATGAGTGTGGTCATACTGAAAGTTTTCTTGAGTTTACAAGATAGGAATAAAAACAAGAAACTGAGTTGCAACTGCTGTGTAACTTTTAATACTCTTCTGAAAAAAACTGTTGATGATCTCTAACTTCTGTATTGAAGTATTGTATGAAGTATTCTTTTCATATGAGTTAGTTATGTTAATATCAAAGAAGAAAAGATAGACTTTTGAGTATTGAAACAAGCAAGCAATTAGTAAATATAAAAGGATGATTAGCTAGCTAGGCAGTAGGATGAATCATTATCTAGGTATTAAGAATAGAATAGATTAGTTACTCAATATTATCTGTTAGTCAAGGAAGAAGTAGTCTGAGTCTGTAAGATATACTATCAGGAGCCAAGAGGTGAAGAATAGGTGAAAACTAAGTAACAAAAACTTGCCAGACATCCCATCTCGGGCAGTAAACAAATGGTCAACAAGGACACAAATTAGTTCAGACTCATAAGGACATTGCAAACTTGCAAAGTCACTACATTCTAGATAAAGGTTGAGAAGTATACTATGAGGAAGACATACGGCCTTCCTCCCAAAGACCACTGCCCACGTCCTTAAGACCCCTGCCCACAATTCTTGGAAGAATCTGCGCAAGTGCAAAGGACTGATAAGCTAATTAGCATAAGAAGCGTGAGTAGGCGGTTTTAGGTAATGAATATGTATAGGTGTTAACTGAATATTTGTTGTTTGCTGTATAAATATGAGATAGTTTGTCACTTCGGGTATGCACGTTAGGTGGAAGGATCCCCCATGTATCCAGCGCTGTCAATAAAGAATATTTTGTCACTAAGAAGAAATTTTGACTTCGATCTTTAAAACAGTATGGTGACAGTGTTTGTCAGTATAATTATGGTATTAAAATGCTACTTTCAGTTAACTGAAGTCAACTTAATAGTTATCAGTATTGTGTTTTCAGTGTTAAATCTATGTAAAGAGAAAGGTTAATGAGCTTCTTTCAAGTGTGTTTTTAAAAGAGTAAGTGTTCAAAGAGCAGAATAAATCTGAAGGCCAGAAGATATCATTGCACTAACTGTTTTAATCTGCTGTAAAACACAGCTTATAAAATCATCCACTTTTCTGTTGAGCCCATGATGTTATGTTTGAATAATGCAGTTGTTACATCCAAACAAGATGAAGACTTCACCACCAGTCTTCTAAGACCAGGTAACAGATGGTTTAGGAAATCTTAAGCCAAATACCAGAAATATTTGTTTCTTTTAATGGTAATAAAACAGTACGTACATACGTAGAAATAAGGACCAGGATATCAGAGTGATCAAAACTAGATATATAGTTCTAATGAAAAGGGGAGAATAAATGGTGTTTCTGATGTATTGTTTAGACATTCTAGAAGCAACTCCACTTTTACAGTCAGAATAGTCAAGATGTGATTTCCTTGTTTCCTTTCTTTTCAGGTTTAAATTTGATTCTTCTCGGGTTACAATAAATTCCTCTTTGATAGTGGCTTACTTAGGTTACCATCATCTTATAAGTCCAGTTTGTTGAATCATGTGTCCCTGGCCTGTGTAGACTGCTTATTGCCACCATTCTCTTGATAGAGCTCTCTATTTTAAATACTGTGGGCTTGCCTCAGAAAGTATAGATTTTTTTCTAGTGATGGGTGGCAAATAACTTGCTACAATATACAGATATTTACATAATAACCAAAACACTAGTTATAGGAGAGAAAGTTGCTTTTGAAACAAAATTGATTTCACTCATACACACTTGCATAGCCACATTTTCGCAAGCACCAAGATAAATGTGTATTCAAGTGCTCTGTCAAGGTTCCTTTTTTCTTCTGAAAACAGGAAAAAAAGGGATGCCCACTGTTAAGTTCTTGTTATGCCCTTAACGTGCTGGTTTAGGGTGCTGGTTTAGGGTGTACATTTTGTATTCTTTAAGAGCTGTAATTGCAATTTGTTGGGGTCGTACTAACACTGTTCATAAACTGTTGGGATTTCCATGCTGCCCTTATATTGTTATTTGGGTGTCTTGAGGTGCCAACTCTATCTTGAGCCATAAAGCTCAAGTCCTGTGTCTTTCTGAATGATGCATCCTGAGAAATGGCATACTGGGATCTTGATGACCTGCTGTCAGCACATGCCTTTCTATTGCCCCTTCCTGGCATCTTCTGGTGCTCCCACACCCACACATTAACATTTATTCCTCCTTGCACCAACTTAAATGCTTCACTTATGTTACCAGTTCTTCACAGGGTGAAGAACCTTTATCAAGGTAGACATTTCTATCCTTAATTGGTTTAGTTGAGCTTCTTGAAATATATGAATTAATATTTATGGAAATATTCAAAACATTTTCATATTAACACACTACATGGATTATTTAAAACTAACAAGAATGTAGTCTGTTCAAGAAGCAATGATTCTGCTTGATTATGAAGACTTGAAACTTTTTCCCCTCATTAGAAAGCTTTCGGCACATGGAAACATTTCAGCTCAGCATTAATTATTTACCTCAAATGTATATGAGATCTGTACTAGTTAATGGTTACTGCTAGTTAACTAGTTATTGCTCACATCTCTCAAACTTCGTGATAAGGACGCCTGGTAAGGAGACCTCCTTTATCAAGTTTACCTCTCCAGTTCAGTTTTAGATATTTCTCTGTCCACTTGAGAAGTGTAGGCCTTGCTTGATACTTCACTTCTAGGTGAGTTATTTGGGACTTCCGTTTTATGCAAATTAACATCAGTTCCATTGAACGTAAAGTTGTACTACAAGTGTGAAACTCTCCACAGTGGTTTGGAGTAGTTGGGTGCTCTCCAGAAGCACAACCTTCCTGCTTGAGTAACTATTTCATTTCTGTAACTCCTTTGGACACTGAGTGGTTGTGGCTACTGTGTAGGTTCACCCTAACAATGCTGCACTTGATACACTACAACAGGGAGATAAAAACATGTTATGGGAGCTGTTTTTTATGCTACTGCTCTATCTTGAGTCTTCTGTAAAAGGGTTTTTCTATGTAATAGTATAACTTCTGTTTTAGGCCATGCACAGTGAAAATTGTGCCCTGTCTGTGTCTTGCTTCTTAAATTCAGATTCAATTTGAATTTGCAAGGTACAAAGACCTTTTGGTTCAGTTAGCCTATTGATCTTTATTTTTAACCACCTCCGAATATTACCAGTTTGGTATGCTGGGTAGGAATGTTATCTGTGTGAATATAATTGTGGCATGGTTAGTGGATAAAGCACAGGTGCATTAAGGAAAGCCTGTGGCATGTCAGTTAGACACCGCTGCTTCCCTTGGAAAATCAAAGAGAACTTACAGTAGCGTTATTGCACTAAGGGGGTTATAAAAATGACATGCTAAATGTTTTTTTGAACACTGCTTTGTGCCTCCAACAATTGTAGCATTTTGACTGCAGCTGGAGCTTTTGGTGGAGTTCAAAGATGTAGGGCTTGTTCTGGATTTAGGATTTGAGATTATTCTATATATTTAGGATTCTGCCTGTTGTTCGGACAATGCTGCAGTAGACTGAATGGAGAGCTGCACATAATACAAGGCTGCTGCACAGTGATGCACAGCAGTTGTTGATCTTAACTGTCAATAATAAACTTCAATCAATCCTCTGCTTCTGGTAGATATCTGTACTGGCATTGTGGTATTGAGGCTGGACCAATAATAAGTGCTTTCACTTGAATATTCTCATATTTGTTTCTCATCTGGCTCAGGTACTTATTGCCTGATATGGGTGAACCATAGAAATCCAGGTCTCACTAGCCTTATTCAAGCTACTCCACACACAGCAATTAGCAAAATCAGCACGAAATTATTGTCCCTCACAAACAAGCTGTTCATTGTATCTTGTTGTGTTCATCTAGGTCCATCTTCAATTGAACACAAATAGTCCTTTTCCTTGCTAAATAAATAGTTATTCTGCCATTGCAGCTGTAACACCAGGTCTTCCACATATGCTTGTTACCTGTTTGCGAGCTTTATTTCTTATTTATGTAGTTCCTCTGTTGGCTATTGATACTCAAGCCTGTTATATACCGCTTGCTCTTGCTCTGGAATCAATTAACATAAGGCATGGTTTAGATTAGGTTTTGTTTATACTTTTCCTGCCCTATTATAACAATTATACAACAATTACTGCTATCCTAATCTGATCATAAAGTTTTTTAAATTATTATTATTATTTTATTTTTATCAGTATCTTTGGGCTTGGAAATTTCAGTTCACCAAGCCTTTTCATTATGCACTGTTTTTTTACCTTAGCCCGTCCTTCTAATTACTTCCAGACCCAATTCTATTCCTGTGTTTTGTGCCACCCACTCTTTCTGTTTCTGGTATCCTTTAAGGACAGTCAGTCTTGTAACTTGTGTTAAAAGATATCAATTTCTCTTACTTACGGTTTCTTCCTCATCTCCGAGTTTTGCTTGACTCTCTAGTCCTTCATTGTGATAGATTAACTTTTAAATAGGCTCTTCTTTGTCTTCATTAAAAAAGCATGCAAAAATCATCTCTGTCTTCCTGTAAAATTATTCAACCCTTCAGATATTATATGCAAGTTCACCCAACCTAACTGCTGCTCTCTGGTGGAAAATAATCACCTTTAAGAGGTGACTTCATCCTTCATATACAGTTAATTTGAAGCTAACTTCATTATAACTGTCGACTCTCGTTTTTGAGCACGAATGCAGCTGTAGTTCCAAGTAGTGATTTCTGAAAAGAGCAATAAGAAAATGAGAGATCTGAGGACTGTATAGTATAAAGACAATCTTGATAATACATCAAAGCCTTTAAAGCACTGCGAGACTCACCAAGTCCATCTTATTAGCTCATTTTTAGTTATTGGATTAGCTTGCATTTCTGAATTGAGCACAACCCTGTCATCTACTATTCTGATTGCTTAAGCAATTTGATTTTGATCTATATTTTACTCTTCTATTGCAAATCGCTCATGTCTTTTTGTTTAAGGGCCTAATATAATCAGGTACGGTTCTAACTTGACTGACACCTAATTTTATTTCAGTAATAGTTTGCTCATTTTTGTTTTGCTTGTGATCCCCAGTTCTCTCTATTTAATAATGTTCTGTCACAAAGTTTTTGTATTTGGTTTTGTTTGTTTCTAATGAAGAGTAAGGAAAGCATGTACTGTATACTTTGGGACCTTCATAATGTCCTGCAAAATGTGAGTCACGCTAGATGTTTCCATTATAATTGTCCCCAATTTCATGACTGTTACTGTATATTTTCTTGCTGCTTTACTGCTAACTTTTTGGAAGCTGTTGTTTGCCCCTTACTATGCGATTAACAGCATTCTTTTGATTCTTCTTCCATGTCTAGCATGATTTAAGCAGCAGGTGGTACTTCCTTACTTCATTCTTGTGTCCTTTCTTTAAAGAAGATGGCTACCCCATTTTTTCTGCTGAACCCTCCCATTACTGGAAACTTTCTAAAGCAGTTTCTCTTCGTAGTATTTCTGCTTTGTATTAGATTGCATGGCACGACATTAACAACCAAACATGAACAGCAAACCTTAGATCAAATAATTGAAATACATTTTCCTTTTATTGATAGTTGGGCGATACTTCCATATATATACAGATACAGTCCAAGATAACAGTTAACAGTTCTGAGAAGCTCCTTCTGAAGGAAAAGGGCAATAAAGAGGTGTAGATTCTACCTAACTACTTTTTATTAAATTCTAGCTAAATACTGTTAAAATATTGATGTGGGTTTATATTTTTGTCCTTTCCTGGTTATAATATAGTGACTCCGGCTTTAGCATTTAAGAAGCTGTTGTTCTTGCTAGTGGTTCATTCCACTTTCCACATTTTTTTTTTTTTTGTATTAACTGTTTTTTTTGGTTATTTTCTACCCTTCAAATGGGTCTGCCTTTTTAAAATAAATGACATCTTTGATAGACAAAGTAGATTAGTCAACCTAAATAAATGGTGAATGTTTTTTAAGTGGTCATTTCTGTGAAAACAGAAATGAAAGGGCAGAAATGTGTTCCCTCTGCATTTTGAAGGCTGGCCTTTAGTTTGGCTTTGTTTAGTATAACCAAGAAAAGCTGGTGTTTTCTTCCTCCTTTCATCCTCCCTTTAACATAGCGGTGGTCACAATGTAGTTGAAAAGAGGCCACAGGATATAAATCTGGGTTTCTTCCAGAGGAGTGATGGCCCAAGATACTGGCCAGTCACAGGATTCAAGTGACCTCCTTAATCTTTTGGAGGAGGCTAGGCCAGGTATCTGATAAAAACAGGCTGGGTATCTCATGTGTAGTAATGTTCTGTTCAGAAACATTTCATGTTTCCAATTCTTTAAATTATCACTTTGCACAGCAAGGGATCAGTGTTTCTAAAATCCAGAAGCTGATCACAGGTACCTCTCTTGAAGGTGATTGTTTCATGAAAAGCTCTTTGTTAGAGATGCAATTCTCTCTGTTGCTTTTGAAAATGTTCTATGTAGGATAGTTTACAGCAATTCAAGTTAAGTAAGAATCACTCACCGTTTTTAATAACTGTTAGATCTCTTCAGTCTAATCTTCTGGATAGTGAAAAATAGATAAAAATCTTGCTGTATGGTGAGTGCATAACCTCATTCTGAAAATAACAAATAGTATGATAATATCTCAAGATGAGATCTGAACACTTCCTCTGTGCTTATTTTCAGTGCTTTTTGTCCTGAGAAGCCTGACTTACTTTCAACAAATGGCATTATTCTTTTTCTGTAGAAAATGTCATCTTCTTACCATGACCTTTGCAAAACCTCAGACCTTCTTCTGCAATATTTCACTGAAGTTAAAACCTAAGTCTCTGTTTTTGTTTCCAAATATACTTATTTTTTGTCACCAAGAGGTGCTGTGTACTGTCTTGCTAATATTATTTGTATTCTACGCTGTATCACCAGGGTCAGCAATGAAACATGTTAATCTTGAGATCTAATGAAATAGTTTCCTGTCTCCTGTAATTCTTTCAGTGGCTCAGACATATAACCGTTTGACCCCTTGGGACTAACCTCCTAATAAATACACTGCTATGCCAGTAGTGCTGTCTGAATTGTTTGCTATATTTCCAAGCAGTCAAATATTTTAAACGTGT
Organism: Oxyura jamaicensis; assembly: GCF_011077185.1. Classification (NCBI taxonomy): domain Eukaryota; kingdom Metazoa; phylum Chordata; class Aves; order Anseriformes; family Anatidae; genus Oxyura; species Oxyura jamaicensis. The sequence continues at coordinate 61,749,258 of NC_048893.1, read as the reverse complement.
ATTGTTTTGCACTTTTTATGTTCCTCATGTGGTTTCCATTCGGTTGTGTTGCTTTGTTTTGTAACATACCTTAATAAAGGTATTAAATCAGTAATCAGCATGTAATTAAACCTTAGTGCAGCCATGGCTGTGATGATGGTTCAGATTTTTTATTATTATTATTATTATTATTATTTTTTTGCCATTCCTTGATCTGTTTAGGAGCAGGTTAGATATATGCCTGTATTTCTGAGATGCGAGGTGGCATGCCAGATGTGGCTGGCGTAGCTGAGCTGTAATGCTGCTCCTACTGAACAGACCTTGATAAAATTGCTTGGAGCATGTTAGCAAAAATGGATTGAATAGCCCTGAAATAAACCTATGAGTTGCTATTTTGAAAGCAGCCTAAGGGGTTTGGACACTCTTTTAAACCAAAATCCATCTCCATTTCCTGGACTGTTCTGAAATTATCAGCACTGGTATGTGATTACGTGTCTCTGTGTGTAAATACACAGCACAGTGTCTTTGTGCTATTTGTGTAATAAACAGCAGAGTCATGATGAGTTAAGTTTCTTTTTTCATATGAATTCTGTCCTAATCAATTTATCTTTATATATAGCATTACAAACCCCTGGCTTCTGATATTACCAGCCTTTTCTAATCTGCACTGAGGGCAGAGAAGTGTGGAGTGTAATACTAGACGTTTTATAAAAATATTTTTGTTTTCCTTTCCTTGATTTTTTTTTATTCCTTCCTAACTATACTTTGATATCTAGCCACAGCTCCTGTTGATGTGTTAGCAGCATATGAACGTATTTGCAATTCATCCTGTAAAGGGAAACACTCAAACTCTTGGCTATGGCTTGAACTCATTGTTTTGGGACAGTGTTTTGTGCAAAAGGGGCAAAGCCACTGAAAAACCTTGCTGTATGGGACAGCTCAGAAAGGAGTATTCTGGGGAAGCTTAGTACAGAGATAGCTGACTGGCTTTCTACAGAAACAGCCTGGGTTTGCCTGGCCAGCGAGAGACCCCCATGGATCTCTTCTGTCTTCCTAAAGATCCGGGTTGGTGGAGCACTGCACATCAATGTATATCAGTGTATATTGATGTATATCAGTGTTAATATACACACAGCTGTGTCTACAGGGCTTCAAAAGTGCATTGAGAAGCATACGTTTCTTCATTTTCCTAGGGCTCTTTAGGGTGTTTTTTCTTCTGTGATGTCCCTCTTTGGGTACGCAGACTTCAGTGATGCCGTTTGACTTCATCTGTACAGGTTTCATTTGGAGTCACTGCTATGTTTAAAAGGCTGGCTTATAGGTTCCCAACAGTAGAGGTAGTTACAGTTGTAGATACTTCTCTGTGTGATACAAATCCATTGCAAAATAAATGTGTTGCTCAATGAGACTGTTTTATGCTGTTTTTTTCTATCGGTGTGTGTTACCAACAAATGCATGTGTAGATGTGCTGCAGTTCAGAGGTCCAGTTTTAATATATCTAATGAACATGCTGCTTTGGGGGATGGACACACACATAAAACAAAAAGGAAAAAAAAACCACTCAAGTACTGCCTCAAAGTGGGAGTTGATAGAGTTCTATCTCCTTCTGATGATACAAATCCTTTGATTAACTGAGATATTTTTCAATGTAGATTTGTGTGGTGCTCTCCAAAGACTCCATAAAGCAATGAATGGAAAATGAACATCCCTATATGTGTCTGTGACATCTCTCAGGTGCCATGCTGTGATAGTATTTTTTTTATATAATGACTCATCAAGTAGATTCAGTGTAAATTACAAGTGTAGATTAGAAATGCTCTTCATATAATGGAGATTTCAAGTAGTATGAGAGACTAACAATAAGTCAAAGCTGCCTGTGAAAACTTGTTTTGCATTGAGGAGCTGCTGGTGCTTTCATAATCTCAGTAGGAAAGCTACCGAACACTTGAAGCTCATTATGCTATTAAAAAAATAACAAGTTATCCAATAGAGGATAGAAATTATAAAGGCAGTAGTAACACGGTAGCAATCTTACATGCCTCCTGATGACCAGACCCTGGATGATGGGACCCTGGCTGTGGATGTTCCTACTGTGGATCACAGTATGCTGTTCTTTTCCCATTCACTGAGTTTTGCCCACTTTAATGTTCACTCTTAGGGCTTTTATCATAATATAGGTTCATCAGTCACTGTGAGCAGTCAAGTTCAGAAGGTAGACTTAGCTTTGAAAAGTCCATTGGATAATAAATATGCTCTGGTTCCTTTCATTTGTGAAGTTGTAGTCCTTGTACAGGTGCACATAACATTTCAAGGACATGAGAGCGCTTTGTAAATATACTTAAAATTTACTTTGTAAATATACTTACAATTGAATACACATTGTGTATACTGATTGTCTGCATGTTGATTACATGTACACAGATTACTGCTATAAAAAAAAAATAAATCACCTCCAGAGCTAGGCAAGCTGCTAGTGCTTCTGGAGGCGTTATGAAAGGGGGAGGTGATACTTATTTTCCAAAATCTATAAGTTGCCAGATTTCTGCTTGCTTATACTCATTCTGTCACAGATTTAATTCACTCACTTTCATAACCACATACTTCTAAGAATTGAAACACATATGTGAGCACAAGTAGTCAGGACAGGATTATGCGCAACGTGTGACGGGGACACCAGGTGGTAAGTTCTCATCATGTACTTTGAGTTCTTATTGACTGGCTTTTGTCTGTATGCGCTAGGAGTGGATGGTGGGTTTGGTATCATGCTTCGCTGTTTTGTTCCTTATAAATGCTAGGTAAAAATTCTAAATGTATTTTATTGTTTTCCTTATCTGTATATTGTATGACTTCAGTTCTGTTCTTCGTCATCTTGACACCTTATCTTCAGGTCAGTTCATTCTTCTTTTTAATTTACATGAAATCGCACTTAGGGTACTCTAGCAAACAGTTGCTAACTTTCTTTTCTAAGCCCCCTGTTCTGCTCTTTCTTATGGTGTGCACACATCAGCAAATAGTTGCTTTTGTACTTCATTTGTACCAATCTTAATACTTATGAGTCTCTTCAAAAGGGTAGGAAATCATTAAGCATTTGTGGAAGGCATCAATATTAGGATTCTGGTGCTGCAACGATGTGAATGGCCATCTGTACAGTTTGCCAACTATCAAGTTCAGAGACATTTGAAAGCTTCCTTTCTGAAAGAAGAGGAAAGCTCTGGCATCCAGTGCCGTGACAGATTTAGCTTGCAAGCTAACACTCCCTTGCTGACTGGAGTCTTCTCCTGACTGTGCTGTTGATCCCAGGCTCTGCAAAAGCACGGGCTTTGGTCCTGCAGGCGGGCATCACAGGAAGAAAGCAGACTTTTCCATTCCACAAAAACTGCTGTTGTGAGACTGAAGACACTAAAGGGAAAACTCTAATGATTCTTGTGAAGCTGTTTGAAAGCTTCTGTGAAAATAAGACTACACCTAGAAGAGATAAGATTGATAGGTTTTGGTAGTTTTCATAAGTTAATTATTTAAAGTGCTTGTGATTCCTGCCTGTAATTTCCACATGAATAAATACAGTGAATCAGGAGCCAGAATATAGTATATCATTCAGAAGGAAATACCTAGGGCTGAAGACTGGGGTCCATTGAAGCCAATAAAAGTTCTGGTAATTTTCTCAGTAGAATTAGAGAAGTCATGGGTGCTTAATTTTCATATTCTTATGCAATAATTTCATAGCTTAGAAGATAGGTCACCTTGATACAAAGCTGCTATCAAAGCAAAAGCGTATTGTCTTCTTAAATTTATCCTTTGCTAATTGCTTAGTAGGAGATGATTAATTTCACAAATGGGGATTTTCATCACCAGGCAGTACTATGTATTTATACCATGTTGGAGAACAAGTCTGGGAACTATTTGCCATTTGGGTTTTGGCTGAGATTCTTATTAGTCACCTGTGGAGTAGTCAGAACTGCTGTACTGCTGGTTTGCAGAAGGAATTGCGGGCAATATGAGTACGTGATAACAGACAAATGAAGACATTAAGTATTTGTGCTTATTAAATGTAGTTAGGTACAAAAGGTGTAGCTGTTAATGATGTTTTAGCAGTTAAGAAGGTCATCTTTTGCTGCATTTACTGCTGTAGATATGAGCTAAGTCTTGCCTGGTTACAATGACTTTGGCTTAGACTGAGCTCCTCTCTCAGGGACTGATTTTTGAGACTGTTTAGATATGAAGGAGCTTATAAAAACAGGAAAGATCAACATTAGAAAAGCTGATTTCAAGCACAAACAAACCTTATTTTTTAATTATTTGCAACACCATCACTTTCAACCAGTTTTATGGGGTGATGGGGGCATCCACAACCGCTCTGGGCAACCAGTGCCAGTCCCTCACCACCCTGAGTAAAGAATTTCCTCCTAACCTCTAATCTGAATCTCTCCTTTTAGTTTAAAGCCTTGTCCTGTCATTATCTGACTGAGCAAGCAGTTGCTCTGCATCTGTTTTATAAGCCCCCTTTAAGTAATGGAAAGCTGCAATAAGGTTCCCCTGGAGCCTTCTCTTCTCTAGGTTGAACAACCCTAGCTCTCAACCCTTCTTCATAGGAGAGGTGCTCCAGCCCTCTGATCATCTTCGTGGCCTCTTCTGGACCTGCTCCAACAGGTCCACATCCTTCTGGTGCTGGGGGGCCCAGGCCTGGACACAGTACTCCAGCTGGGGCCTAGGATACAGGATTTCTCCATTGCTTATTATAATTTTTAATGTGCAAAGAATATTCTAAGAAGCAAACTTATTTCTTTGCTTCATCCATCTTTACTGGTTTGTGTGTACCTGCCTAGGGCTTAGCCCTGTCCCTATTTCTCGTTTCTTCTCTTTTCTAGAGAATGCATTAAGGGCACGCTGCCTCTTCTTCGTTTTAGACTGCTCTGGGATAGTCCTAATTTGATGTGACAAAAGAGTTCCTCCTTCGTCCCTGCTGTTCTGACTTTGCAACTGGAAATAATCGTTCCCTCTAAGTACTACCCTTGAAATTTCTCTCCAGGAGAAAGCTACTGCTAAAGTAGCAGCAGCAATGTAGGAAGCAGTCATTATTCTTCATGGGTTGTTTTTATTTTTCTCTAGCAATGTGGCTTAGCTTAGGCCACTTCCAAAATGCACTACAAACGCACTCTTACCATGGTATATGAATTTACATATGAGGAGCTCACGTGAAGTAACTAGAGATCACAGGCAGGCATGCACCCTTAAGGAACTGGATCTCAGCATGCAGCCTTACTCAAGCAAGTGCAGGACAAGGAAGTGCAATTATCTTAGCCTTAGTTAGAAGAACAGAAAAGCAGACGAGTAAGAACCACAAAGTTTTAGTTAAACTTGGGATTTTGCCACACGACAAAGGTGGCAAAGTTTACCTGGAAAGCATGTTCTATCTCAGAGGTTAGACACTTTTTTTTGTAAAGCAAACCAACAGAAAGCAACAAGAAAGCACCCTGTTCTTGTCAGTCTTTCATGTTTATTCTGGTGATATTTCTCTTGGTTTTAATTGGAAATTTGTAATAGCTGGAGGTTGATCTGATGATAGTGTGAACTCATAAAAGTATCAGTATAGACAGACATTGGTGCAAATTTTTAAGTTGTCTTGTGGTTCATTAATAATATTGTTTATTGAAATAAATTTATTATTGGCTATATTCATTTTGAATAGAGCTGCTTTAAAATTGCCATCATAAAACTAATTAGTTGTGTTGTAGATAAGTGGTGCTCTTTGTTGCAAGCTTTTTTCTTGTGTTTTCTGTGCCTGGAGGGAATTTGAATTCTCATATTGAGTGCTGTTAAAGGCAATTAAATGGAAATTCTTATTCACTCTGCTTTTACTGGGTTGATGATGAACAATGGAGGTTACTATTGAATGTTCATTTTCATGGTAGTGCTTTATTCTTGTTCCTGACACATTTAGGAATATTTTTGTTCCATGCATATATAAAGCATGGCTGCCTGAGGCCCCGTACCGTGGCATATTGATTGAAATCAACACAAGATGCACTGGGACTACAGAAGCATGGCCATGCACGTAGCCGAGTTGAATGTAAATGCCATTTTCCCCCAGTACTTTCTGAAGGCTTTGATTAGTAACTGATATATGAATTTCAACAGGCCTGTAGACACTGTAAGCATCTGTTGAGAGCAAACAGAAGACGTCGACAGCGTGCATGCTTTTATTCAAAGCTTCCCTAGGGAAAAGACTATGAATTGTTTACATTTCTGCTACAGTTCTGCATCTGTAACAGTGTGGGTATTACTTTTGTTTTCCATGTATATGATCTCTTCAGTATTTCTGACAGATAAAACCTCTAGCACATTGGTATGCAAGTCTTAGTCTTGCTTGCAAGTTAAATACTTAATGCAGATATTAACTTACATGACTTTAACATTGCACCAAAATTTACATTATTATTATTGAATTGAGTAGATTAGATATGCTGGTATTTGGAAATAAATTTTTTGTTTGTTTGTTGTTTTGTTTTTCCTTTATGAGGTAATAAAATAACTTCTTTGGGTAGCATTTATGCTCATAACTATAATATATTGTGCCTCAGGCCATGAATGGGTGCACAATAGCAGTCTCTTTCCCTGTGTATCAGATGCTGTCATCTACATTTTCCAATGGGAAGTTACACAATTTCCTTAAGGTCATATTGAGTGTATTTAGCTAAGTATGAATTGGAAACAAATGTCCTATAATGTTTAATTTGAATCCTTTTTATAAGGCTGTCCAATCTCACAAGAACATATAAGGAAACCTCAATTCATTAGTTTACTTCAAAGTGTATAAAACATTTAATAGTTTGTTTGTTTGTTTGTTTTATCCAAATTGGGGCACATGAAGTAAAATGTATGTTGTTACTTTAAAAAAAAAAAAAAAAGAAAAAAAGAAAAAAAGACTATTCATGTTGTGTGACGTAAAGAGTAAAACTGATCATCTTCTTGAGTATTGAAATTATGAAATGGCTCATGTTTAGATGGTTGCTTGGATATAACTGAATTTTGATCAGTTCTCCTGTATTCCTTGTTTGGAGTTGAAAGAGAAATTACTGCTGGGATCCAGCATCATTCTATCTTCTGCGTGTCTGTAGGAGTGTTCAGCACCCTGTTTTAGTAAACACAGGAGGAATCAGATGAATGAGGCACTTCAGTAGCTGTAAAACAAGCTGTTTTTAGTTTGCCTGACAAACCAAAAGTTCATTCTATAGTTTTCTTCCGTGTGACCTTGCTGATTCAGCCTGCATTCTAAGTATAAAACCTGCTTCCTGGTATGGGCTATCTCACATGCACTGTCTACACAATACCTATGAAATCCCTTGTTCTCACACCGTTTTTGACTAAACATGCATGTCTTTGTTTTGGTTGCAATATGCCTATTTGCATTTGAGTATTTTAATCACTTCTGTATTAGATTCCAAATAGCTGATCTGTGTCAGCTATGTTAAATGAACAGCAGGTGGCCATGCCAACTACATAAAGATTTAAACTATGAGTAAATCTTAGAGTCATAAAACTTTTTCACTTTCTTAGAAAACATATAGGACCATCAGTCCACACATCTGTCGTTTCTGCAAGGACATTGTTATTTATTCTTTGCATTGTAATGCTGTCAAGGCATACAAGTCAGGTTTAGACTGTTACCTGCTGTATTCTTCAAGGATAAAACACAATCCTTGTCTAAAATGCTGGACAGTCTGTGTACCCAAAGGGTGAGGGAGCAAGGAGTAACGAACAGACAAACTATCATACGCAAGCACTGAGCACATGCCTGTAGGAAAGCCTATGGAAAGAAAGGTTCCTAGTAAGGCTGAATGTTGGCTTGGATTTAGTAGCAAAGAAACTTCATCCTGGATGACTTCTGCAGCATTCAAATTACAGAATCAGAGAATGGCCGAGGTTGGAAGGGACCTCTGGAGGTCACCTGGTCCAAGCTCAGGTAGGGCCACCAAGATCAGGTTGCTCAAATGAGCAGGGTGTGAAATAGTGGAGGTAAGTACAAAAAGAGAATGCATCTAAATGGAGCACCAGTGCAGCTGCCACACCACATCACATCTTTTGGGGGGGGGGGCAGTTTCATACCAACTGGTGTTGAAGAAGGGCTAGAGCTGCTTAGCTAGCTCACTCCCCTGCTCAGCCTTGTTGAGAAAGGATTTCGTCATAGACCTATGTCTACAACGTATTGCTTCTTAGCAGAAAAATGTCACAGAACCCTGAGATTGGTAAATGAATTTTGAAGAAAGGTCACAAATACATAGTGAGATTAATTAAATATATATATATATTGAAAGAAAGATACAGAACTGCAAGTAATTAAATGAATATTATGTAATTAGCGAGCATGCAAATGGTGCCACAAAAGAGCTGTCCTCCTACAGTACCCCAGTGAGGCTTCTCTAGCAAAGATTTCCATCTGTGGCGTCATACTGAAGTTTGCCTTGGAAGTACGCTACCATTTCGGATAATCCCAACCTTCTTTTCCCCTGCAGGTTTATTAGGAATGTGGAGGTAACTGATATGTAATGCATTCCACTTTGTAGCAAGTTAGCAGCTGAAACAGGTAATCATTTGAACAAGTTCAATGCTGTTGCATTATGCATCAGAGAAACTGCATTAAGTGTCAAAGCCATAACGATAGGCTGCCTGATCGTCCTGATAGCAGTCAAGTCATGTTTTATTGCTTGTTAATCATCATATACTAGAAGAGTAAGTTTCTGTGCAGAACTCTTGCCCCAGGAGGTAGCTAGTAAAATTAAAACAAACTCAGAAATAGCATCATTCATTACCTACTGTTTTTAGCTGATCTTTTGCATATATGCTGCTTTCTATACCTAACTTAAACTTGTAGCTTCTCATCCCCTACCTTTTTTTTTGTAAGCGCTACATATAATTTTCATTGTACAGGGATCATTTCACATCACTAACTATATACTAGCTTTTTTATTGCTGTTTATATTTGACATAAATATTCTCACATACGTTGTTTGGATCGGTTATATTTTTCTATTGCACTTTTATAAATTTATGCCTATTTTATTCACTGCACTATTTTTTTCATGGTAGTTTGCTTCTGGGGCACTGGAATTTTTATTTGGTTATCTTGAGTTCAATGACAAATGACTTTTTTCTCATACCTGTGACAATGATCAGACTGACGTCTTTCCTGTGCATGTCTGCTGCCTGCCACCATCCTTTCTCATGCACTCAAATATTAATTGTTGCTTTAATTTTATTTATATATATATAAGCTCATATTTTGAAACATCCCTTAAGAAGTCATAATACTTTATGCACGTGTAATACAATTATGTAATACAATTCTCAGGTCTCAGTGTGTGCGTATATATTTATGCATATACATATATATATATATATAAACACACACAATATTTAATGAGTGGCATCTTGTAATTCATCTTTTATCAGCAATTTAAAACAAATCTCCTAACTCAGTCAACAGCATCCTTTCAAGCAAAGCCTTGAGAGATGTGATGGGAGTAATATAATATGAAATTCTCTGTTAGAACAGTCTTTGTGTTAAAACATTGTGTGCCTCAGCCTTTGTAGCTCATTTCAGCTATTGTACTTATGCTGGGAAGAACGTCCTCCAGGGAACAGAAGCTATGAAGGGTTTTTGCATGGATATATACAGACTTGTCTATGTCCCGATTTGAATCTGGAAGATGATGTGCTTTGTCAGAAACTCTCTGCCATGTGATTGATGAAACTAAGCTAGCAAGGGACTAGTAATGGTTTCTAAGTGGCTTTCATGAGTAATCACACCAAGCAAGACAGCACCATACTAACAATAACTGTAGCCGTTAATGTGTTTGTGTGGTACAATGCAGCATCAATCCAAAAACCATCACAGAAACAACACAAGTGAGTTAGTTGGGTACTGTTAGCTTAGGGAATTCTATTGTTTCTTGACTTTTTCTAATCCAGTGGAATCGTGTAAGAGCCTGGCACCGCTTTTGGCTACCAGATGAAAAATAGTGCTGTATGGCTTAACTTAAAAGTGAGGAATCTTGTGGAAGTCCTTAAGTGGCTATGTCTGAAAAGTTTTAAGTTTTTGTCATCTATATAGACCATGAAAAACAGAAGCAGGACTTTTTGCTTGCATTTTAATTAAAAGTCATCTTGTGTTCTTCTCCATGCTGCATGGATTTGCATAATTTTCATTGATATGGAAAAATAATTGTGCTTCCTTTCTTTCTTTCTCCAGATCTTTAACACATTGATGGCAGTTTTAGAAATAAAGAGGCTGGTATAACGTACAGTAAAGTTCAGATTTGCTTTCATAGGAAAAAAATGTTTTAATTATTTTTTCTCTCACATTTCCTATAGTTATAAGCACAAAGAATTATTAAGTACACAGTAACTTTGTTACACTAACAAAAATTGCATTTAAAATTTTGAAAATTCAGTTATGCTTTTATGCGCTGTACGTGTATTATATTTGTACTTTCCCTTTTCCTTCATATATGATGTTCATGTCTGTCAGAGCTGAAGATTCAGTCAATGGGGTGAGGTTATGCTGTGTAAGAGCAAATGTATAGCTAACATAACACATTGCAGTGTTGAAGATCAGCTCAGAAGTCCAAAACAATTTATAGTCACTCTTAAAATGTTTTGTGAAATAGCTGATGCAATTAAATGATTTATTTACCTTAAGTAAAAGAACAAAGGGAGGTTTGATGCAGTGAAAACAAAATACTGTGACTTCACTAATCTACTGAGAAGATCAGATGTTTTTGGCAGTCATTTGTCCTGTCCTCCTTTTAGAAATAAAGATTTATTCATCAGATTACAGGAAAAATGCAGTGGAGAAAAAATGCCTGATTAATTACTGGTGTTTCTGTTTTGCTGAGGCTCTATATGCTATTGCAATGATTCCAATACAAATGGTTGCATTTGGAAAATGTCAACAGTGCTTTTATAGACAAACACCACAGAAATGTTTCAATTTTCATGTATAAATTAAAATGTTTTTTTAGAGAAATCTTCTGCCGTCTTAAATTCTATTGGTGCCACAAATCCAAATGGGCAACCAAAGTGGAGCATGGCCCAAAATAAAGACAAGGAGAGTTTCTGAGGACTGTGCAACCAACCATCCTCCCCAAAATCTGTATTCATGGCCATTCTCAGACATCACGTGCTAAAAAAGGGGCCTCATTACATCTGAGGAAAATACAATATGTACCTGGAAAGCCATCATTGCTGTGTACTGATTTTCATCCATAGTGCTCTGGTAGTCCTCTAGTAGAAAGGGCTCCAGGTTTCCTTTCTTCATGAACCCTGTCTGTCCTATTTGTTGTCCTGCTGTGCTTTGATTTTTTTTATTTCTACTTTTTCCCCCTGGGTACATGGCCTTTGCATTTGTCCTGTAGGGAAGCTGTTAGACTGGAGCTTTCTGTTTAGCTTTCTGTTTAGGTCTCAAATTAGAAGTAGTGAGCCACTGAATATAAGTATGCGTTGTAAGATAAAATTTATTAGCAGTGTTTCAGAAAGTTGTCTTATTCATGGGCAGTGACTGAATCAGTGTTCAACAGTCTCATTAAATTGAATTTCTTGTTATTGGGAAAATCCTATTCAGCAAATTGCTGATGCTTGCTATTTCAGTAACTTGCAGTCTTTAGAGAAGACAGCTGGGTTAATACATTATTGAATATTTTTAGAATCCTTTAGTGCTGAGTTCACAGGATTCGCTAAGTAAAGTAGACTTAAAAGCTGCAAAGTTTTTATACAGGGTTTTGCTTTGAAGTTTCGAAGGGGCTACTGCAGAGCTAGTAAAACTTAGAATGTGTTCTGAAAGGCAATAAATAACAACAGTAAAACTGATTTATATTTGGTGAGGAGTTCTAAATAATGGGAAGGCAAAAGAGGTCACTCGTTCCAGCAGGTGCAAATACATAACTGTGCTATGTGGTTTCATAGGTCTGGGCAGAAATGAGGCTTTCATGGAGAATTTCTCTCTCTAAAACCAGTTATTATAATAGCTTACCTCTCTAACACTGAAAGCAAACAAACAAAAAAAACAACGTGGTTTTTCAGTGCAAATACACTTTCTTTGATTTAAGGTACGTGAGAGAGCTTTTGCCTATGTTAAGCTAAATATTCATGACATTAGGTGCCTGGTTTCGGTTCTGGAAATTTCCACCAGAATTAGACCATGTTTTCATTGGTTTTCACTGAAGTTTCTGTTTTTAAGAGAATACGAACAAAATGGGTTTTGGTTTTATTTTAAGTATCATTTTATTGTTACTATTTGTATTTAGGTTTTATTTATGTTATTTTTCTATATTATATTTTAAAACTATATTATTGCATTTTTTTCCCTCTCTTTCATGGTTAAATGATATATTCATCAGTTCTGATACCGTTGCTTGTACTTTGCTTTCTTCAAACTTGTGTCATAGCTGATGCAAATAACACTGCTTCAGATATTGTCACTGAAAAAATATTACCTTCTTAAACTGCTCACCCTAGGCTAGTAACACGAAGAGCAAGAGAATCACTGAAAAGTGCCTATCTATTTAGAAATGTCTTAAATACTTAAATATTGTGTTGTTTTAGCTGAAGCAGAAAGTACTTCAGAATAAATGAAGAGAAGTGGCAGTCAAACTCCTCGTTTACCTTACCCATAGCTTAGATGACCTCTGCTTGGTACTCAGCTCATTTATCTTTCAAGTTATAGGAAGCCTTTTTTCTGTACCATAAGATCAGCTTCCCTCAGAAAAGAGCATTGAAAATGGAAAACAATTGAGAAAGATTTTGAGCTGTTTATGCTCTCTAAAAGAAAACACATTTATTTTGCAGTGTGAGAGAAGAAAGGTATTGACGATTACCACTTGGCCTCATTCAGGAAAGATAAAATACAGACCATAATTAAGAGTTAGTTAGCAGTGCACCATCTTGATCTCAGTGGAGACTGCCTGGATAGGGGCCATAAATCCATACTGCAAATGAGAACAGCTTCAAGATGCTTCATTTCAGCTAAATGAGATGGTGGCCCTCAGCTGCTAGGAAGCTGCTAAGCCAGTATTTATTAGGTCAGAGTATGGGACACCAATCTATTTCATTCCCTCTGGCTATGCAGGTGCTCATTATTGTTGATAACTTTTTTTTTTTTTTTTTTTTTTTTAGGGCTTCAGTAGTGTAATAGTGTGCACTGTTTTCCTCTTGCAGGCATTCGGACAGTCCTTCTCAATTCACCGTAAAGTGGCTGAAGATGGGGAAACACGTGAAGAGACTCTCCTCCAGGAGTCTGCGTCAAAAGAAGCTTATTACCTGGGGAAGATTTTGGAGATGCAGAATGAGCTGAAGCAGAGCAGGGCGGTGGTTACCAACGTTCAGGCAGAGAATGAGAGACTCACTGCTGTTGTCCAAGACTTGAAAGAGGTAAATGGGTGTGTGCAGGGAGCAAAGGAGCAATTTTTCATGGATGACATGACACTGAATGATCAAAATGCTACAGCATGTGAAAACACACCTATCAGTCTTAGATTATCCCACAGATCTGCCAGTGTGAGGGGCTATGGTTTAGAAAGGGAAGGGAAAAAAACTTAATTATTTTTAAACACCAACAACAAAACTACAAATATATTAAAACCTGCTTTAGGAAGCTATAATTTTTCAAAGTAGTCTGAGGATTTTGAAGTGCATTTTAAAGCACCAACATAAAGGTTTGTTTTACATAAATGCTTTTTATTTTTTGAAAATTTCCAGTATTTATGCGACTCTTCTTTTTCTCACCACCCACATCTGTCATTACTCAGGTATTTTGGATTTGTTGGGATTAGATAAAGCTTTCAACAGTTTTCTTGTACTGTACGGTAAAAATCAAAATGCACACTCATGTTCAGAAAATAGGCAACGTTAAGGAAGCCGAATGTCGTCATTGTTCACATGGGAAACAGTGGTTATTGGTTAATTTCAAAAGAGAAATTATTAATTTTTAAATAATTTGTCTTTTTTAAATATTACGTTTTATGTAGCTGAGTGGAATGGCATCCTCTTAAACTAGAGAAACCCCTAGGACTGAGACTTTTACTCTGGGTTTAAAGATTATCACTCATGAAAGGAACAAACACTTAATGGTTGCACTGAACTTGCCTGTAGTACAAGTCAGGTTTCAGTAAGAGGCAAGTATACCTCTTTTAGGTATATTTACCCAAATGTTTCAGGTATTTTCAGTATTCAAATGAAATATGTGATTATAATTGTGGTCACAGTGGTAAACATAAAAAAAAAAATAGTATCAAGTTTATATCTACTTATCCTAAAATCGTATGCTAAAAGCTTCTCCCACTGTCTGCTACACAGGCAGCCAGTTACTGACACAGCTACCGAATCATTTGGTTACTCAAATGCTTGCAGGATCCTTGTGACCTGGATTCAGTCAGACAAAAACAACCAAGTCAGAGGATACAGGTTTGTCTTTGTACTCAATACCTTCCTCAGGGGTCTCCTAGGGATTCCTTCAAATGCAAAACTCCCTTCTGTTTTTTGTCAAGATTATTGACCTGTATGTTATTCAGGAGGCAGTTTCAGTACCTGTCCTCCCTAGAATATTGATTGTCCTCATCTCTTTTGAGATAATAACAACTCTCAGTGTGAGCCCAGCTGCAGTTATTTCCTGTTCAGATGCTAAACAGAACAAGCCCTAATAGTTAATTACAGTGTGAGGAAGGAATTTACTTGTATAAAAATCAGGCTCATAAACCATTTATTTATAAGATGATATTGGACCACAAAGTCCAATGCTGAATTTTTTATTTTGTGGAAATACAGTCAATGTATTTCAATATAAATAGGATTAGTGCCTTCGCTTACCAAGCTTACACCAGACAGTACTACAATTAATTGCTTGAATATAAGAGATAGAGGGTGATTGACACCTACCCTAGGCTGTTGGCGACCTTGTCACACTGAATTACATTGATATTTCACCTTGTGCTCAAACAGATCTCATCCTTGTTTTCAGCTCAGTATACCTTGGTCCAATCATATAAATCCTAAGGCAGTAACATCCAAGTGGCTTCAGAAATGAGTTGTCCTTCTGTTGTGTTTATGAAATGTGTCTCTTTGGTTCTGGGTACTGCTAATAGGAAAAGGCAGGCTTAGCTTAATCCAAATCTTGATAACACTAAGATAGGAAAACAAAAAACAAAAACACATTTATGTAATGAAACATCTGGTACGTTTTGGTGTAAAAGCCATCATTAGAAGAGCTGCCACAGATTGATAGCTACAATAAGAAAGTCATTTGTCTCTTTAACCAGTATATTTGACAATCTAGTTAAAGAAAAAAAAAAAAGGAAGAAAGGATGGTCTTTATGTGAGCAGCTCTGCTGAGTGGGTTAAAAATAAATTCTGGACTTAAGTTACTTGGTTGTGTCCTGTTCCCTCCACCACAATCCCCACCCCATATAACATGATTTGTAAGTGTTCTTAAATTTAAAGCATCTTGCAAACTAAAAACAAAAATATTCATTCCTTTTAGCATTAGACTTAAATATAATCAAACAACAACAACACCAAGCTGTGTGTTTCTCATACAGGTAGAAATAACATTTATAGATAAGTAACAGAAATTTATGGTATTTTAGCAGTGTACTGGGTTACTTATGATACTGAAGACTGATTCCTTGGTCTTCAAAAAATCAGCCTCCTGTTACTGGTCCCACATCCCTAAATAACACAGTCAGTGCTCTTCCATTCCCTGGGAGTTCTCCTCTGAACAAGTTCAGCTTTCTGAATCTGCACAGAAATCCATAGTCGTGTGAAAGTATCTGAGTGTTTTCTGAACCACCAGAATGCACTTGCATGAATGCTGATGACTTTTAAGAATCTTGGGAATTCCATAGCCCCAGAGTTTAAAAATTTATGCCTTTTTGCAAGAGCATGCCATATTGTCACAGCTGGTGTCTGCAGGGTGCCTTGACCTGTATCTCTCTTGCTGTATCAGGCTCAGGTCTCTGGAGATAATGCATCTCAGTCTAGGAAAGCAAAGAAACCTTTTTCAATCCTCATCACTAGAAAAAAACACTTGGTTTGAAAGAAATTAAGTGTTTCACCCTGATGGTGAAGGATGAACCAAGAATTTCTGTACCTAGATGTCTTCTAGATCCATGTTAAAATGATCAGAAGAGTAAAATACCAGCATTGTTATTTGTGATGTAATAACAATTCCTACAGTTTTGGATAGGAATATTATAATCATCTAAGTAAGTAAAGTAATGGAATCTAAGTAGATTTTTTTCTCCCACCAAGATCTCAGACATGGGACACAATGTTATTTGGTGATCGTTAAAACTTCTGTAATTTGAACCAGAAAATATACTGATGTTAAAACTGATGCCAAGGAGATAATTTTTAGAAGTCAGAGACTAGATTTCATGTATTTTATGAATCACATAGTTTGTGTAGGTGGCCTCTCTGCATTGGACAAATCAGTATGGTCATTAGCTCATTTTCTCTGTATGAGCTGCCTGCCTTTAATAAATGTTAAATGAATAAACAAACAAAAAAAAACTTTTAAAAACATACTTTAAAAACACATTTTTTCATCATTTTCTAGTTTTCCAGTGATTGCTTTTTCTAATTTACAAACACTGTTTATTTGCAGTCAGGAGACAAGGGACTGGTTCTTCCATCTGTGCCACTAAAAAATCTTTCCTTATGGTAACTGTAAACAGATTTTATTTGATGGATAACAAAGATGAAATCACTACCCTGAGGAGCTGATAACCTACTGACAGAGGTGGTTATGCAAGTACAGATGATCCAGCTCAGAAGCTTAAGCAGAAAGTTCGTGTGATGAGGTTGTGCTTCTCCTCTGTAAGGAAGCTGAATGCCTTGGAGCTGGGTGTCTGCCCCAAAACCAGTGGCAACTGCAGGGGAAACCTCATGAGGTGAAGATAGGAAGTGGTAGAAGATGGTTATGTAAGATAGCACAGTTTCAGTTTTGTAGGTGTTATGCGACTAGGATCAGGAGCTGTGCAATGTGGGTGGATGAATGCTTTTGTGCCTGAAGAAGCGGCTTATTGGCAGGTATTGGTAAGCTCTTCCCAGCACTCATGCATATATGGAATAGGAACAGTGAAAAAGAGGAGGAATAGCATACAGATGTGGGGAAGCAAAAGGTTAAACTTCATAGTCTGTGCTACTAAATAACACTGCTGCTTGCAGAAAGAAATCAGGGCTTGTAGAAAGAAATCTGCACCTGGTTACCTGTAGTCCGGGAGATAACAGACGAGCAGGGAGGTTTATGGGATGGCAGTGTTAATGAGCCATGGCAACAACACACATCTGAGCTTCTGGAGGGCAAAACCAGGGAGGAGAGCAGTGAGAAGTGGATAGGGAGGAAAAACAAATCGGTGAAGGATTATGTACTGAAAGTAGGTGGAAAAAAGTCAGAGATGAAGTTGTGTAGCCCCCCATACCACTGAAATCAATAGCTAAATTTTTATTCATTTTAGTGGTACCAAGATCTTGTACTTCATGCTAATCAGGAAAGGTATGTGAGTGATGGCTTGGACTCTTTGTGAGGGGAACCTGTGCATGATGCAAAGTGTGAGCACTTGTGCTGGGTGCTAGTTTCACTGCTAGCCAAGTTTCACTCCTAGCTATAGCCATTTTAGAAATACAGCTTTGTGAAAAATACATGAGTAATGCAAAGTAAAAAATGTATTTCATACTGAATACACCTTGAAAAAATCCTATTTGACTATTTTCTTTTTAGAAATGATATTTTCTCAGTTTGAAGAGTCAGAAGAATTAAGATTTTCTCTCATTTTTGTCAATTCAAAATAAAACCTAAAAACTTCAACTGAGAGCACATATCTAATAAATCTCCACACCAATCTCACATTCTATTGTTGTTATAAGGTTAGACTATAATGGGATTTGGGTATGTAGTGCTTCCTGTTTAATGTAGGAAGTAGGTCCAAACCAGATCCTTAGCAGCCTCACTCAATTGCCATCTATTCCTTGCAGCTCCATCAGTCACTAGGTGCCTAAGTTTCCAGCTGCAAAATTTTCTGCCCATCCAGTGGTCTGCTTGAGGCATGTTCAGGTGCATCTCTGGCTTGGACTCATGTCTGTTACTACACATCTCAGTATGTTGCTGGATATTGAGAGCTGACTGCAGGTGCCACTGGGAATCCCCCAGGGAGATGTTTCCCCAGCTGACCTCATCCCTAGGTACTTTTAGAGTCGACCTGTTTGGAGGAGGATATGGGTGCCCATGATGTCCTACTCTGTTTCCATGATTGCAGCAAAGTTTGAAACTCAAATATCTTCTCTGCTTAAGGGAATGTGAATCCACTTCTCTCTCTGAAGAAAGTGCCCCAGCAGTCAGCTGACAGGCTATTTTGGGGTGAGATTTCTCTTTATTCCTTCAGATGAAGCTGTTCCACTGTGTTGGGGATAGTTAGTACTTTGTGGGTCAGGCAGAGTGAGACTGAACGAGCTTATAATGAATGACTCTGTAGCCTAAAGGCTACAGCCACTCATCTGGGAATAGGTAACTGGTTCTAGTCTCTCTTTCAATTAATGTTTAATAATAAGAAATACTTAAATATTAATTGGAGCAGAGACCAGAACCCTAGTGTCTCCTCTGTGAGGTGACTGCCCTCAACAAAGGCTCACTGTCTCCATCCCTCAGAGAGAGTGTGGTCTTCAGCCCCAGATTTACCATGTCCGTAGCAGTTTAACTACTGTAGGAAGCTGGAAAAGGTGAGGAAGTGCAGGAGAGGATTCACTGCTATGAACCATGCGCTGTGGGAAGCACATTTTAGCAGCATGGCTATAGTGATACAACGATAGTCTGCCTCTAGTGTTACTAGCTTCCTTCCCCTCTTAGTTGCCTAGTTTTCTTCATGCACTGTATAGGAAACCTGTGTGTGTGATCTAACCATTATTCTAGGCACCAAGGTGGTTTAAGTTACTGCAGTGTTGACAGCTACAATGTGTGCAACATTCTTCCACGAGCTCATCTTTCTCCCTCATGGTGTTATCCTGTGCCTCCATCCAGCCATCCAGCTGGTGAACAGGAGTTTCTTTTGGCATTTGCACTGATCAGAGAAAGCTGCATCATAAATGTATTTATCTCATTACGTGATGCAGGTACTTGTAGCAATGGTTTCATTTCTAGAGAAGAAGAAAGGAAACAATACTGAAGTACTCAGAGTTGGTACCGCTAGTGGTGTCTTCATCTTAATGTACCTCCATGCAAACACTTCTTGAAAAGGAGCTGCAGGAGTGTGGTGCCGGAGCAGCCTACAGAGATTGCTATAGAGGTCAGAGAAGCCAAGGAGTGACGGAGAGATAAGAGCTGTCTCTCTTTCAAGAGACCTCTCTCATCATAATTTAGCATGGTATTAGCATAGTTCCTCTAACTGACTATATTTACAATCCTTTGTTTTGGAAGTATTCTTTGATTGAATTGGCTCTAAATTAGACTTAGAATATATATCTGCTACTTTGCCTGAGCGGAGGTGTTTTTCTTTTTCTCTCTTCTCTTTTTAGAAAAGCATGCTGAAGAGAGATTTTCTAGCTTGCTGGTGCCTAGCCACACTCAGAATATTTTCTGCCTCCTTTGCTGACAATGCTAATGTTTTAGCAAGCTTTTCAGTTTCTCAAGACAAAGGAGAAAAAACCCGTTTCCTTCAGCTTTCAGAAAGTGTATTCAGATCAACTTTAATCCTACTTATCATAAAATAGCCTAATGTTCTGTAATGTGGGAAACCTTATTAGATGTTGCTGACCTTAAAATCAAACCGGTATACCCTTGTGTCTTACCTGAGCATCTTCAAAAACATGCTGTTTCTTTAAGCAGCCAGATTTTAATGCTTTTCCTGCAAAGATGCTCGCCTGTGCTCTGGATAGACTGGAGACCTGTTCTTCTGTGGTGTTTGCAGACAAAGCTTTTGGTAACTAATTTTGGCCTACTTTGTGCAGCAGTTTTGTGAGGGTGTTATTTTGTAGGGGCTGGGTACTCACACATTACTTTCTTATCACTCTCTCTGTTCACAGAACTTCATTGAACTTCTTTCTGGAAAGAAACAAAATGGCTTTATGTCTTGGAGAGAGAAAAATAAATGAAGCTGTGACTTGGAATCCTATGCAACCTTTCCTTGTGCTGTGAGAGGGATAAATACACCAGTATCTGATATTGTCTCTGTCAGTGTAGGAGCTCTAAGTATAGACAACGTGACCTGTCCAGGTCTGATAAGCTCCTGGCTGCTCCTGAGCAGTTTCCTTATTAACAGATAAAGGTTTAATTGTGAATCTGTCATTCAATTTCATCTCCTTGTTAGATACCACCAAACATTTTCTTGAGGTTCTTGTTCCACACATAGGCCAATGAACCAGTAACTCCAAGTGAAACCAAAGGTGGCCGTTTATGATTCATTTTTATATTTCCTGATCTGTGGTTTATAATCCTATAATTGCTCATAAATTGGTTGTGTTTCCAAGCACATACTCGACCTATTCTATTGCACTTGTTGCTTATTAAGATTACCAGTGCAGGTTAAGTACATTTTGTTGTGATGTTATTTTCTCAGGGTAATCCTCAGCTCTTCGGTCTGCTGCTCTCGCATCCAAATATACCTGCAGTCTATCAAATCCAGATTTGGCTGGTTTTGTTTCCTGTTAATGAGCCTGGAACAATGACTTAGGATGCAAACTTGTGATCTGACACATGCATGACACTGTTTTCTTTGGCAGTGCTCAGACGTTTAGTCCTACTGTGAATAAAAGAGCCAAACAATGGACAGTAGGGAGGTCAAAAAAGGGCCAGGCAGGATAATAGAGCATAACCGAGGGTCTGTTGCATAAATACAGAGTGCCTTATTATAAACACTCAAATTCCCAGCTTCTTTCAGAAAGGGTCCTTTACAGGGCCTCAAATAGAAAATGAAAGAGGGTGTACTTTCAGCTGTGCTCTGTAATCTCTAGGGCCTGATTAATCAAATCAGGACCTGGCAATGAACCATTCTTACATAAAGTCTGGTGAAATAATAACTCTTATTTGTGCTGATGTAACATCTCAAAGCCTTTTGTGTACACCCGTGCACAAGGTGTTCTGTGAGAACACGCTCAGAACAGCTGTGGAGGCCAGAGATAATGGGTTTAAAAAGGAGTGAGAGAAACTTCATGGAGGATGGGGCCCTCAGTGCTTACTACACCTGAAGGTTCAGGCCTGGTGCCCAGCTTAGACAGTTCCTCAGTGCTGCGAAGCTGGGAGGGAATGCCAGGAAAAGCATCATCATATGGTGTCTCCATTTCTCATGTTTTACGCACATGTAAGCCGCCACTGCCAGAGGCAGGATATTAGACTAGCAACTCTCTGAACTGAGAGAATGTTAGATTTGTGCATCCTCTACCTTTTGGTTTTGTTTTTAATGCATAACTTTGCTGACTTGTTTTTGTTTCTGGATGTTTCTTGTAAGAACTGCTTGTGCTGACTCACTATTAATTTTGTAGTTAAGAATAACTTAGGCATTCATCTACTCAAGTGACACAGAGTAAGAGGTTTTGGCAGCACTCAGATTAGCTGTGTTGCCAATTTTTAAAGAATCCTTGCAACGTGATCTGGACTCCTCAGGAGCAATAGCCCAAAAGCAGTGATTACTTTTACCCTTGTGACTTCATTCATTTGCCTAGGATTAAGTGTGTAAGGAGGAATACTCTGCTTGCCAGACTTTCTGAAGCTATAGTCCAAGGGCTTAAGTTCTGTTTGAGATAAACCTAGCAGCAGAAGAATTTTTTGCTGAAAGTTGTCACCCCCCTGAGTGAATGGGCAAGTAGAGCGTAAGTCTCAGCAGCATGTGCCTCTGATAAAGGATATTAAGCATAGCATGAAAATAAGTTGTTGTCTCTGTTCCAATTAATTCCCCTTGACTGCCAGTGAAAAGTATTCTGAGAAGTTTCCAATTAAAAAAAAAAAAAAAAAAAAAAAAAGAAATTAAATCTTCTCTGAGAGACTGACACTATTCTTACCAGTCGTTCAGTGCTAAAATGTGCCTGGCAATTGTTGAATGTTTTATGCCTTAAGGACTCCTTTGGGTTATACAAACAGTAAACTTGATGTATTCCCAGCCATCAGTGCACAAACGGTGCAGTCATATTTCTCTTCTTCTGGGAGTCCCCATGCACATTGTAGCTCTGCCTAGCTTAACCTTCTGCTGTTGATTTTCTCCTGTTCACTGCATACAGATGCATCTATTGCTGGCTGTTTTCCTAACCTGCTTCCTCCTTAACTTCTGGCATCGCTCATGATTTAAGCAATCTGGAACTGGTGGCACTATAGAGACATTGATTCAGAGATGAGATCCACCAAACAAATGTGAAACATCTAACAGTCTCCTTTGGAGCTGTGATTAGTACTTGGACCTTGAGAGAAACTCATACATGGTGATCACACGTGGACAGTAATTATCAGCCAAGGTACTCTCCTTCCACATCTGCTCTTATGTGTTCAATGAACACATTTATTTTCGGTGCTTTTTTTTCTTGTCCTTTAATCAATACTGTTTTACTTGTAAGGATTTCTCCTGGGATTTACTAGGTAATTTTGAGAAATGAGATTTAACTTTTCCTAGGGAAATATTTTAGAATCCAGGACAGAGAGCATTGCAGATGACCTGACCCTAGGACTGGACAATTTGTTATGCAGAATGAAGCTGAGCATGACACACCTAACACCTGTCTTTGGATAATTAACAGCTTATACCATAGGAAAAGGAAGTCTGCCCTGTGTGGCAATGTGATGCCATCCTTAACCTGCCCTTTGTGGAGCAGGTTCTCATACTCAGTTCCCTCTTCTCCCTCAAACCCCCAAACTCATTACCAGCTTGGCACTGGTATGAAATTGTTAATAAGTTCTTGGCTCTCACTGAGTGTGTTAATTGTGCTTTCTGCAACAAACTCTGTTCTCAAGGAGAAAAAAAATAAAAGAGGAATATGACAAGAGGGTGAACAGCAAGAAATTCAAACATGCCCCTTTTCCTCCCTTTGCCCTTATTATAGTATATGAGGCAAGCCAGTTATTTTTAGTCATTCTCGACAGTTAGTGCCAGTCAGCGTCCAGGAGGAGGGCAGCGAGTCAGGCAGAGGTCAGACAGTGTTATCACCCTTTCATTGTGATGGTCAAATCCACTTTTAAGCTTCAGGATTGAGAGAAATGCACTTTTGCTGGCAAATGTTTTAGATGTGTACGTGCAGATGCTCATACATAATCAGAGCTTGTCTGCTTCTGTGACATCATTGTTTCAAAAACACACCAAATAGGTAGAACTAGATATGAATGCAATTTTTGCCTTCACTGCTCTTTCATTCTGTGTGTGTAGACTTCCTCTCCTTTTGAAGCACAGTACATTGGCTCTTTCAGCCAAATGTGTCTTGAAGGCATCATAATAAATGTGTGGTTTTCACTTCAGTGCCATGGTCAGGATGTCTGTTCTGATATTGGCTGTGAACTTTATGTGAAGGATTGCTGTGACATTATAGTGTCAGCTTCAGAGTGGAATGGGTTAAAAATGGGCCACATCTTGTACATCTTGTCAGTCTTGCATACGTCTTCATGAAACGGGGACTCAAATACAATTTGCTAATGCAATACTTTGTGAATAGTGATACAGGGTAGTTTACAGTTGTTGCTCATATTCTCTTCAGTCTCATTTTACCAGGGGAAGTGGCAACACAACAGCAGTGAGAAGTACAGTTTTTGTGCTTTGTATCTGTACTTGATTAAAATGGCAAGGGCAAAACTTTGGCCAATGTGGAGGAAGCAAAGTGGTTTTTCTTGACTGGTGTTTCATGTGCTGTGAATATCGGCAGCTCTCAAAAGATGCATTTACAGGTCTGAAGACAGATAAGAAAAGCAGGGAAGATCTAAACAATAGTTGTAGATAGGGGTTGATTGTCAAGTAATTGCAAATATATTAAAGAGAGAAATTCAATATGTTGGTAATATCAACAGCAAGGTTTCACAAACTCATTCTGGCTTTGCTCCAAAAATCTGACAGAAAATGGATGGCTTTTGTTTGTTGTCCAAGACTTTGAACACAGACCTGCAGACCCTTTGCAAGATGTTATAAAAGCAGTTCCAGTTCACAACGATATCTAAGTGTGTTTTGAAGCAGAAACATGAAAAATGTATAGGGAAGCATATGGATAGGATTATTGATGATACTTTGAGATGTGTTCGTAGGCATCTTGTAGAACTGGTGCTCACTGTTTTGGCAGCATTTATAACAAGCACTTTATTGTGGAGTAAGCTGTAAAATAAATGTAAGGTAAAAATAATGTAGACTTAATACGATTAGTGTGTTTTTGACACTTTTTATTGTAGATCTCTGAGATATCAGAATATTTTGTTTTGGAGGCTAGAAAGTACAGATGATTTTTTCATACAGCTTGGTTTGCCTATGCTCTATAGGTGTCATTAGCGTTCTGAAGTTTATCCCCTGACAGCTTTCATCTGTTATGTTTTTACATAGTTTTGTCTTCATACTTTGCAAACTTTCAAAAAGCCAATTATGAACTTTCCATGACCACTTTCCTTGCACTCTAAAAGTTATGAATGAGTCTTCCTCTCAGCCCGATTACATAGTTTCTTTTCACCAAAATTGTTATGAGATGGAGTTACACAGTAGAGCTGTATCTCCATTTTAAAATAAATCACTCTATAGGCTATAAATGAAATTGAATCCAAAGTCGCTGATAGAGTTTAGAAATACTATTATATGGTTAGTCCATTTGAAATTGTATTAACATCCTCAAGGGAAAGAAGTAATGATAGTGCATGTTAGGAAGTTTAAAATGTAAAAGCAGAAACAAAACCACACCTATGTGTGTCTGGAAGCTTATGATAAGAAATGGGAAAACCTGATGATGTTTCTGTTTAAGAAATCATCCTCCTTTTAGCATGTTCTCAATACCAATAAACTTTTCTTGTATCAACAGCTGTGATATAGGTCAGCTACACCACCTGCCTCCCACTGAATTTGGGCTGTGAATTTCATGGCTGAGCTAAGAACTAGATTGCAGGAATTCAAATAATACTATTAACCTAGTTTCACATTGCAGCAATCAGAAAGACGAAGTAAACCAACTATCAGCTCAGCTCAGTATTTTGAATGTAGATTAACCAGTCTTTCATATCCATTTACTTTTGAGAACCATATTTCATTTCAAGACCAAATAAATGCATTACAGAAACTGAAACTTTTAAGTTCCCCTACCATGGTCTACATTTTTGTTCTCAGCTGAACTTAAAAATATCCAAGATGATGATTCTTTGCATAGTCTCATGTGCTACAGCCTCTGTAACTTTGTGCCTTGAGGCAGGAGGAGCCACGATCATCTATTTAAAGGAAAAAAAATGTTCTTTGACCTAAACTGGAAAACGTCTTGCTTCCAAAGGTAGCATATTAACTGGAGATTTTTCTTCAGCCCTGTTGTTGTTTCATTAAAGTTATTGCAGTAGCTTAGAGTGAACTGTGGAGGTAATCTTTCCTTCCATCAGGAACCAAATACAAAGACTGGATTATCATGGTGCTTTTCCTATAATATTGGACTGACCTTTTCCCCGGGGACCTATAAGGAAGCTCAGACCAATAAGAACATAATAGGTTGGTTTATTCTTTATTACATGTTAGTACTTAAGGAAATTTAGCCATGACTGTTTCTTTCCTGTCGAACACTGCAGCAAAACTCTAGCATGATCTATACCATCTTACAACTTCTGAAATATTAAAGCTTGTCATATTGATGAAACTTAAAACCGCGTTCAGTTTTTATTACGCATATTTAATCATTTTTGTCCAGTAGTTATTTATGCTGTACTTGACAGGAAAACTCCTGTTTTAGTTTACCTTGAAGTAGTGGAGGCAGCTCCAAGCATTGTCTCTGTTGAGGTCTTGAAGGTCAAATTATTTTTAAAGCTTATGCTGCAGCTGAAAAACAGGTCAGATCCTATAATGGTGTTGTTCAATGGTGTGGTAAAATGGGTTGTGATAACAACAGTAGAGTAAAATAAACACATGTCACTTCCTCCGCTGAACCCCATAACTCAGGAGCTGTTTGGGTTGCAATGCAGAACCGTGTGCCTTCTCCTTCTCTGGCTCTCTGCTTTACATCTCCTGCCTGTAATCCATTAAAAACTTTCATTATTTCAGCATGATCGAGGTTAACTTCTAGACATGATTTATTGCTGCCACCTCTTACAGATAGGGCCTGTGTTTTCAGCTAAGCTGTTGCCTGATTAGATACTTTTTGTTGTTGTTGTTCCTGCAATTTTCACTTTATCGTGTTGGGCTTTATTGCACCGAACATAAATTGATTTTTTTTTTAATTATTGTTTTCATTTGGAAGATGACAAAAAGCACTGAAGCATTAGTTTGGCCCTTCAGCAAAATGCACCTATAATGTGAATTCCCTCCTTCCCACCTTTCCTCCATGCTTCAGCTTCTCCTGGGACACATGGTACCCTGCTCTCACAGCTGGCCAGCAGGTCCATGCAGTACCAGTATCTTGCATCTTCCCACACCTCAAAGTGGAAAGCGTCACTGGGAAATGTGGCTGCAGTATGCCTCTATGTTGATGGGTTCGCAGGCTTTTCACTGTTTGCCAGTGTCACTGCTGTGTAATGTAAGTAAGATTGCTGTTTGTGTTTTTAAGAAGAACAAGTAATGAAAAAATCCAGATCTGATGCCACCATTTATTTATTTATTTATTTATTTTCAGCCAGGAAATGGCAGTTGCAAATCTCACCTGCTGTTATTTCTCAGTAAAGGGAGAACTGTATGAGTGTCTTCTCTTGCATACTCAAACACCTTTTCCCATGCATCACCTCCTAGGAGTACTATATTCTTTTCTTACCTGTGCATTATTGACCTTCAGTATATTTTGTTGCCTTATATTTTTAAAACTTTGTGCCTTGCTCAGGCCAGATGCCCACATTTCAACTATCCTCAGTGCAAAAATAGACCGAAGGCAAACTCATGATGTATTGAATCTTCGACTAAATTAAGGAGTCCCTTGTAAGGATTCAGGGGAGTGTAGTGCATAAACTCTCCAGCACTGTGCAGTTGTAGAAAAGTCATGATCTGTCAGCTTTGTGCACTTGCCTTGATTCAAGGACATTAAACCTCATAGTTACTGTGAAAAATTAATGCAAGATTTGCATGGGAACAAAGTTCTATAACACACAGAAAATCTCCAATCTTCTTATACTGTGAGAGTTACCCTCAGAAGCTATTTTTCTGTAAGGTACAGACAGCTGGCTACAAGCAGTAATTTTTCTGGTGCCAGATCAGACTTCAGAAGCTCTGTTTGAGTCTGTGACCTAATGTGACTCTCTTCAATTGCATATGTGATAGAGAAGTTTCTGAGCCCTTAAGTGCTGTTCCCCCCCCCCCCCCATGTCATTATCAAGATTAATCAAAGATTTGTTTGCATGCATATGTTTATAGACTTTGGCTGCAGTTAATCCTTAATGCAATAATGCTGACCTCAGCTGAACTATATTTAGTGTATATTTGCCTCATTATACACAAATTGCTACCAAAAATTACTAAATGTTACGTTTTAAGCATTTGCATACTGCCACACTAAGGTGAAGAAAATATGAGGAAGCCCTAAACCTAGAATATACACTGCTCTGTTCCGTTCAGTAAAATTAAGCTGATTTTCTTGGCCTTAGTGTGCGATGCTGCACTTAACCAGTGAGCTTTAGCTGTTAATGAAAACAGTGATAAAAGCAATTATTTTTCTGAGAAAGCTCTGCTGTGCTATGTAGACAATGAAGTACTCCAGTAACTCCTGTAATTAAGACTTTTCTCCTTTGCCTTGGAATATATGAAAAGATCAAAGTGTCGTCCCCCTTCCTCCTTCCCCCCAGTGGACATTTCGTACCACAGAATAAATTTAAGTGCTCAAAGCCTAGCATGGGTAAAGGTTTTACTCTAAATAAATGTTGTCATACAAAATTTGACTGGGCACTCTAAACAAGTCTTCTTTATGGACAAGATACATGTATATTTCTAGCCTTTTCCTCCTTGAAGTTCAAGATAATCTTATCCAAGGAATAAAACTAGCTACAAAGAAACTAAATAACCTGAAGTAGCCAGCAGCAAACTATGTATAGTTGAGTTAGAGAATGTTTATTCATGATGTATCAAATAAATAGTCCTTACAAAGGAAATCCCACAAACTGTGGGGTATCTCTGTATGTGATTTCCTTCCAGAACTGGTAATAATATAATGCTGATGTCTAGAAGGTCCATAATCTTCCATTCTAGTGGACAAAAATGAAAGCTTCTGCCTCAACCACAGAACATTGTATTTCACAGGTGAGTCATTTTCTCACATTATGGAAATGATCAAGATCATCTGTATAAGTGAGGACTAGTGATTTCTGCTGCTACCTCAGTGGTGCTGCCATCTGTTCAGCTCCCTGCATACTCAGCGAGCTGATTTAACAAGTCTGTTCTTATAGCACACATTAATCCTATTCATATGAGAGATAAAATACTACGTAAATAAATTCTGTCTGCACTAAGAAATTCCATTCTGAAAACCAAGTTTTGTTTTATGAATTTCCTAACTCCTTGTATATGTTTTGTTTTATCTGATAGTCAGATGTTTGCACTGTGTTCTAAATATGCTCTAAATTCTTAAGATATATAATTTATTCAAATTTACTGTAATCAGATGAGATTTTTTTTTTCCCTAATTGAGAAGTTAAGGAGCAGAGGCTAAGGTTCTTATATTCAATAACTGGATGTCCTCTTGCATTTGAAGGCTTCTTTTTTACACTTGGTGATCTGTGTTGCATCCTAAAGCTCAGAAATTCCTGGGATGCTTGTATCCCCAAGACTAACTGAAACACGTTGATTTCTCTACTGAAGATTCAAATACTATAATCTGTTTCCCAATGCTCCTGATTGGTTTTTAACTGTGTTGGTATGAATCTGTGAGGTTCTTCTTGATATCCTGTAAGAGAAGATACAAATCATCATGTAGCATCTTTCTTTCACATCTGTTTTGTGCTCACACACACAAAACACTAGCAATGTTCTACATTTTCCCTGATGGAGTATTTAAATAACTTAACTTGCTTTCTGGTTTTCTGATAAATTATAGGATCTTCCAACTGGCTTTCTCTTTAAAAGAAAGCTTTTCAATTTTCAGGAATTTCTTTCTGCATCAGCTCCCTTCTTCCATTTCCCAGTTACTCTCAAAGCTGTGTACTATTGCTAAATCCAAGTTTCTAATTGAGATTCTAAGCAGCAAAAATTGCATCATTGGCTTTTGTTCCTCCATGAAAGCCCATGTTAATGGAGACTGCCTTATATAAAGCAGTCCTCTTTCACCTTTGAGAACAAAGAAGAGTTCCTGTCTGAAACAAGTACTGTGACATTTCAGTGTATTGAAAGAGCTGTACTGAGCCAGGAGATGCTTTATCCAGAGCTTTGACCATTCTTATCAGTGCAGTGCACAATCAGCACCAGTGATGGTGTGACGAAGTACCTGGTACAGTCAGGAGCTGAATCTCCCAGGGCTGAGAGAAGAGAAGGCCTTGGTCTTGCTCAGAGCCTTGCAGAGAGCTGGTGCTTGACCTCAATGCCACTGTAAGAACATAGCTGAGCCACAGACCAGTGTATGCTTTGCGGTCTGCTACTGTCTTACTCAAGCCTTGCAGTCCCATACTTGTGAGAAATGTGGGGTCTGATTTCAAAGCTCACCAAACTAGCAGAATTTTTAAATTTCCCATCTGAATTTTTCCACTGGTTACCCTGGATTTGGATCAGACTCATGATTTCTGTAGAAGAGACAGGGACTGATGCCAGGGCGTCTGGCATGCAATATCTCGTACCCTAGTCTGTTACACCTAAGTGAAATGTGTGCATATGATTCTGTAGTTGGAAGAAAATCAGATTCAGGTGTGATTAGTCAATCTCTGACAAATCTTAACTACTACTCTTAATTTCAAGAAAACACTAGGGCTTTGTCAAACATAAATAAAAGACATTTTTCCCGGGTATTAGTGGATAAGTATAAAAATCCTTATAGTGACACATTACAGTATTAACACCTGGTGTGGCTGAACTCAAGCATCATGTAGGGATATTATGACTTAATTTCTTTGTTGTATGGTTTTAACATGTTAAATTAAAACATGAGCTAATTCATGGTCAGACATGAATTGTCATCTTCATCATCTTCATTTGTCATCTGAACTGTGAGGTAAAAAATTGTGTCCACAGAGTTCCTCAGCCTCTCTTTCTGAATGCCGAGAATATCCAAGATGTTTTATGGACATTTGGGTATTTATCAAAGTGAAATTTTGTTTTATTTTTCTTAATTAAGTTTCCCTCATGAATGTGAGAAAATAAAAGCAGAATTTGGGAGAAAACTTTGATTAAAAAAAAAAAAGAAAAAAAGGAAGAAAAATCTTTGTAAGAAGGTATCCTCAATTTCATAAATCCTTGGGGAAAAGCAGCACTGAGAGAGACTGGCCTGTTCCTCTGTCCACAAGTCTGCACCATGGGATAGACTGCTGCCAATTTCCATTTCTGTTTTTTGTTACTGGGGTATAATACTTTTCCTGTTTTATAGCAAATAAACAGCTTGAAACATTTGCCATCACTGGGGTACTAATGCACTTTATTGAAGAATTATGGCAAATAAGCAGTATGCAAGATTTTTTTTTTTGCTATTTTAAATTTAGCTCTTATACATGGCATATGTATGTCTTTCATTAACCCCTGCTTAGCTGAAATGACATATTTGAGAGAAATTAGTCTTTGCTGTATGTTAAGCATACTCATGCCTCTAGCTAAAGAAAAGTGGACTAAGGAGAGAGGATTGGAGAGGCAATAAAAAGATATATTTTGGCGGTCTTCCATCCACAGGTGGTAATGGAGAGAAAAAATCCCCTGGGAACCTTGAATTTTCAGTGTTATTAGGCAGTGCAGGATGTTTTTATTGGTGAGTTTAGAACAAGTAAGGGCAGGAGAAGCTTACAGTATGGTGTTTACATTTGAGACAAATGATTAGAAACAAGTTGCAGGGCTTTGTCTGGGTCACCAAAAAAACTCTACCAAGGGAATGATCAGGAAGAAAACTACAGAGTTTGGAACAGTGTTTAGTTTGGTTTGAAATCCATCTCTTTTGTTAAAAAACGGATGTGTCTACTCTTAAGTACATAGTTTGCGTAGTAAAGCAGCTCCTAAATAAAATCTCAGCTTAGTTAGTGTCAAACAGCAGCCCGAAGGAACAGTGCTACAGCAGTTGCAGTCCCTTAATGAGACTGAGAAAAAGGTTTAGGCTTTGTGTCACTTCTGTTTATGAAAGTAAGCGAAGTACTCCATATTAGAAGGAGTCGTGATCCAACGGTGTGCCAGGCTAATACCAAAGAATACATCTGAATTGTGCCTAGGTACTCCTAAAACTAATGTGATCTCTGAGTGTGGGGAAAATATTTAGGATTTAGTGGCTGATGTTGTCCTCATCCCTTTGTTGCTATATGAGAGCTGTCTCCAGTGGTTTCCCATTTAGCGGTAATAGCTGGAAAGATCCACAGGGAAGTAAAATTCCTGCTTTCTTAGGACACAAGCAGGAAACAGATTTTTAACTTGAGTCTTTGAACTGCATCTAGGTTGAAGACTGCACTTTATTAAAACCCATTATCTTCCATGCTGTTAATGTCTACGATTCCTAAGCGCGAATGTTCTTTGCCTAAAGCAACTCAGCTCTTTTCCCTGTGCTTGCTGCAGCTATGCCGCTCCTGCAGCAGACGCCAAACTACTGCAAAGGGATGGTAGCCATTCTCTAGATCACCAAAATGGGTACCATTTACATTTCATAGGCAGCATTTATATGGTGTGGCAGTTCAGCCGCTCAACCACAAGGAACCTCCATCAGTAGAGGCAGGATCAGGGCGAAGAACTGACAGGTGCAGCTGTAAGGTTAACTTTTCTTCTAATTGCTGCAGTCTTTCACAAGTGGTGCTTGTACTCTGTACAAGCTGAAGCAAAATCATCTGTGCTACAGAAACTTCCATGTGATCAAAGGTGAAAGGTAGAGACTATTAACTAAGTGTGCAGCCCCTGACAGGGGTAATGTGTTGCAAGAAGTTGTTATACCAGAAGCTCTGATTGGAGGATTTTTCCCATTCTGCCAATGTATTTGGTGGCATCATACGTTGTACTGCACAAAGAGCATGGTGCAAGTGTGCAGATATGATGCATATTCCATGTACCATGTGTGTATTTTTATGTAGGCGTGCAATGACCAGGAAGATGCAAAGTCAATTCTCTCGTCAAGATGCTGGGTGAATTAAAGCTCAGTGTGATAATTAAGAGCACAAGGACCAGTTAGCAGCTGAGGCTGTTGTCTTTAGAGACAAAGGTAGCTGTATTTCAAAGAAAAAAATGAGAATGGCCTGCAGCTGTGGGGCTATATGACGGGAAATATATTGATCAGTTAACAAAGGGAAGTTCATAAATATCATCTTATTTCTGTTGCTTGTCTGAATTTTGACCTAGTTCAAGTGTGGTGCTGATTTTCCCCCATGAGGATGGCTGTCATTTCACTATATCGATTATTCTGCTGCAATTTTGCAGTGCATACCTGAATTCAGTTATGCTGTATCTAGCCATAGAGAGTACAACAGAACTGAAAAGCCTGCGTTTAAACAGTTACATGCTCAAACTGGGTTTATATTTTATTGGAGTACTTTAAGAAAATAGGGAAATTGTAGAACTCAAAAATTATCTTGGAGCCTTCCTCCAATATTTTGTTATGTTTTATATTAAAAGTAAGGGGGGAAAAAAACCAAACATCCACCACAAATGGAGCAAGAGCTATCAATCAGCCCTGTCCTGCTGCAGTATTAGAAAACTGAGGGAGCAATTAAGACTTTGGACTGCAGTCCTTTGCTGCCACGGAGGTTTCTTAGCAGCAGCTGGAGCCCAGCACTCCCGTGTTGCAGGGGGGCACCTCGGGGGGCTGAGTGGGGCAGCCAGGCTGGCACCCCTGTTTCATCCTGCAGACACCAGTAGGCTGGCAGGCTTAGAGTTCAGAAACACTGATGTTGAAGTAGGTAAGGCTTAGATGGACCTGTCTTTGGGGAAAAAAAAAATAGTTTTCCTGTCTACTTGTTGTATGGGTATGTTTTTTCTGAATTTCCATAAATCTGGAAAAAGAGTAGGTCTTCATTTGTCAAGGTCCTTGAGCACAACTTCAGCAAGGATGGAGAAGCTGCTTTGCTATCTTGCTGAACTGTGGATTTTACAGTCCAAGAGATGCCGAGTCCCTTTGTCTGTGTGTGCCCTAACAATCATGATGGTCACTCCGTGTTTGTTCTAAGACACTGTCCTCTTCATGCTACAAGGTCCTCAGGGGCAATCAGCAGTGATTTAGTGAACGCTATCTTTAGGTAAATAAAGGGTCATTTTAAGTTTCTGTGGGCATTCCCAGTTCAGTTCTTTTAACCACATCTTATTAATAATTTAATAATCCTTCTCAGCGGAAGGCTTCTGTTGTCAGCCCAACAGCCATCATCAGCTGTATGGAAGTCAGATGATAGTCAGTGGAAACATGCTGAAAGGAAAACAGCAGTGTTTTTAAAGAGGAATACAAAATCATAGGATAAATAGATATATATAAAATTAATATCCAAAGTCAAACTAATATTTTACTCTCCGAGAATATATGGCATTTATGGTATTTTATGGCATTTAGTTCTGTTTTGGTGCATTGCAGGCACTGCAAAATGTTCAGTGTTTATTCAATTTCCAAAAGAATAATTTAATTCTAAGGTTGTGCTGCCACGAGCGACATGCTTGAGTAACTCTCACAGAGAATGTCGTTAATAGTCAACCCTTGGACTGTATTTTACATTTGTGTTTCTGTCCTGTGTGCCAAAAGGCAAGAATCTTGTGTGCTCAGCCTTTTAAGGACAAGATAGAAAACTGTCCATGTAAAAATTACCCGTGTAGACTGTAATATGTATATTAAGTGGATCTGTGTAATATCCAGTCTGCATTAAAACAAATAAAGGAAAGGTCAGATTATAAGAGCCAAGATTAAGCATCAAACCAATTTGTGTTGAACTGTCAAAAGCAGTGCGATGTTTGAGAGACACTTTTTGAGTACAGGTATTTTCACTGTCCTTATCAATAAATTTAGGTAATCTTTAGTGCAGTTTACTTTATCAAATCTTTCACAAAGGCATTTGTACTCATGAATTACCATGTTTGCCGTAATGAATTAAAATTATGTGTAAAATTCAGTCCTAAAGAATTCAGTTTATAGACAGATGAGATACTTATCTTTGCTTGTTTCCACGTAAGTCACTCAAATTTATAACCTAAAATAAAAACGCCAGGTCTTTGAGTAAAAAGGCATTAGTCATCAAGTCAATTTTCATCTTTTTAATATTAATCAACTGCTGTTTCTGAATTGATGTTTGTGCTACTGTTACAAAAATAAGCGCGTGGGGGTTGGTGGGGGTTCTGCGCACAAGGTCAAATTTGCTGCAGAATGCTGTGCTTGTTTTAGCAGCAGCTGGATAACATTACATGGATTTTAATTACTGAAATTAATCCTGACTTTTAGGAAATACTTTACCTTATTAGTGACATAATTGGCCACATGATAACATTTGAATTTTGTGGTACAGATGCGTTTGTTAAAAAAACGCCTCTGTCCTGGAGAAGAATGAGAATTACTCAAGTTTTACTTGCTTGTTGCTGCTCCTCTCTTAGCAACCTTTTATACCATATAGGTATTTTTCAAGGATAACTTGAAATAGTCTGTTGTCATTGTGAGGGAGATGGGCGCACATTCACGAGTCCCTTTTAAAAAAAAATCTGCAGCTGGCACACTGTAAGAATAATTTTAACAAGGGAAGCTGTGCTATAAGCATGGGCTTTTACAGAGCTCCTTTGATGCTGAACTCTTGCAGCTCCTCTGCAGCACAATAGAGAATGTCTCAGGAGATGATTACTAGAAACAGGCTTTTTTACCTGTGAATAGTTTTATTTATTCATTGTATCCTTTAGTTATTTATTCATACTATATTCATACTGATTTCTAAAAGGTATTAACAGTTTCTTTGCTTCTTTCAATATATTCCTCCTCTCTCAGTAATTTGTGAGGAACCATGCACTAGAAGGAATATAGAGTGTTAATTGGGGTCTCCTTTATTTCCCTCGTATCTAGTTACCTTTATCATCATCACCCATCTCTCCGTGTTCCTGCTATATTTCATGCAAGGACATCTTACAGGATTTCTCTGTTGTAGGAGCTATCTGGAAATCTTCACTTTTAGCGTGCTTTTCTGTTTGTATAGGAGAGGTGGCTGAAGATGGATATGGTGGGTAAATGGAAGGTTCCTGCAGAGAGGAAGAGATGTATTTATTTTCCTGTCTTTTGTGGGTAGGAGAATTGTTACTGTTTTCACATTGCAATGTGAAAGACCTAGGTCCAGGTTAAATATTCAAAAGAGTTTTCTGAGAATGGCAAAAGTGAAGTCATGAAACATGTTTCTGGGAAAAGTGATGGGATTCTATCATTGGAAGCGTTTAAGAGAAAATGAGACAGATATCAGGAATGACATAGATGTAGTTGCTCTATCTAGAGAAAGACAAATGGACTAGATGCTCTCCATAGGCCCTTTTGAGATCAATTTTTCTGCGGTTTCCATGATCTTCTGTGAGCTGTGAATTAGGATTAATTACCTGCCTGGTTAATTTGAACTCAGCCCCCTGCTAGCTTAGATGCGCTCTCCCCAGGACCAGATGTATTCATTCTGCTGCCCAGCGCTGGGTCTGTGTGTCCACAGGCTCTCAGCTTCCTGGGCTCCACCACTGCAAACCGATCTGCTCAACTGGAGAAGGCAAAGGCACTTGTCAGCCGTCATTGTTACTACAATTACTAGCTGGTATTTACAAGACTGGAGATCAGCTCGGCATGCAAATTGAAAGAAAGCAGAGCTTGGATGGTATTGTAATGCAGTGCAGGGTGGTAAAGCCGAGCTGAGAGCCCGGGCCCCACGTACACGTCCCTTGGCAGTGCAGCTGGGTTGCTGGAGTAAGGAATATGAGGAACATAAGATTAAGCTAGCAGCAAGCTGTAATTAAAATAGCTCCGAGTCCTAAGGAGGGGAGGCAGTTGCCATGGGGAATGGAAAGTGTACAAGGAGTGTAGCTCTGTGCCTGCAGCACGGGAGGTTGGAGTTGCTGACTGGCACGCTCAGAGAGAGGTTACAGCACGGAGCTCTGAAAACATCCTGACATCAAAAGGTAGGGTAATACAGCAGAGAGCAGTGCAAAAGTAAGTAGAGGTATATTTTTCTGTACCAACCAAGCATAATGGGTGCTAAAATAGTCAAAGCTCATCCCCCTTATTTAGGTGCTTGTATGTATCCACTTGAGTGTCTTTTCTCTTCCTCCCATCCTCAGCAACTCACTTTATTCCACTCCTCATACAGTGAAATCTTAGTCCTGCTGGAGGCTATATAAATTTTACAATTTACATTGATGGGTCTGGGTTTCTACCTCTGGAATTTCAAGTATGTTATGCATTTGTGGCAGAGCAGCAAGAATATCCAAAATAGAGATGGTACATGTTCCAGTTGCCTACCTCCTGCTAGCACACGTGTCTCTGTGTTCACCCTGCCAACAACAGCAGGGAGTAAATACCATGAAAAATAACTTTGTTTTGCTTTTGGGGGTGGCTTGCTGCCCCCTGATCTGGCTGATGGTGTGGAAGAGAGTGCTGGCCCAAGAAGGGGCAGGACCAGGAACAGCAGCTGTCCCCCTGATGAGCTTGAACAGTGGAGTGCAAATCCACACCCTGTTAGCACAGCTTTTCATTTGACGGTCAGCCAGTGCCCCATTGGGTCTAGAAGGAAATTTGGCACTTCGCACCTGACAGATGGCCTGTCAAAGGGACAGTGTAGCTGGCAGATGCCTCTCCCAAGTGATCTGTTCAGCTTTAGAACCAGCCCTGGGTTTCTTGACAAGCTTGAAAAGGCCTGTGTGAATCCTTCATCAAAAACCCTGCCTTGAGGCATTGTCATGTAGAATCACTTCTGTTGGGTTCTTTAATTGTGGCTAGAAAGTAACAACACTCATAGGAAAGTCTGTAACTGGGGGGAAAAAAAGGCTATGTAATGAATACACACACCTTTTTCCTTCCTGCCTGCCTGCCTGCCTGCAATTTATTTCTAATATCTTTATAATAGTACCTACTCAGGCATGGAATAATTGGTGATGTAGGGTGGGCAACGGGGAGAGAGCAGGACTGGACTTCAGGCCTGGGCTGGTCCCTGGATGGCTGTGGTCCATCGGAACCAGTGGAAGTTTGAAGACCAAAATTGGTCTGAATGGACTGTGGAAAGACTCCTGGCGGAGAGCCCTGAATCAAGAGCCCTTGCCTGCTCTTGTTTTGTGGGATGTTGTTATGAGCCTACTCCAAGGCCCAGGTATTTCATTCTTTCTTCTACCCAGCCAGTGTAGCATTTAGAAACAAATACTCCCACTTCTCAGAAATGTTTAATGCCACCAGAGCTGCAGGAGACAGATAAGTAGCAGAATTTTAAGTTGAAACAAAAATGACCTCCACAATGTCTTTCTCATGGCAGAACTTTTTCTCCCAGCCAAATATTTTAGTACTTGCAATGCCTATGTTTAAATGCACGACTTCATTCCACAGATATGTGGAAGGATCATATGAACTGAACTGTGCTGTAACCCTGGAGTCTGAATTTCCTCATACATTGGTTTAATATGATTTTGTTAAGTGAAGGTTCTTTTCCATCGAAGGAACTCTTAGGAATATTGCAGTATTGTTTGTTGAAGGTGCCAATATAAAATATGGAGTGCTACTAATGCAGGCAAGATCAAACCATTATTTTCCATGTGTTCACCAGATAAATAATATATATGATTAGACATTTATACTTCATTTATACAAGTCCTTATAATATAATGTACCCGTACTACAGAGAAGGAAAATTAAATGCCTAAATAATAAAAACATTTGTTAATTTTATATTTATATATATACTTATATATTAAAGTCAATAAAATAGGTATTTTATAAGGATTTATATGTAGTAGGGTTTAAAACATTGAATGTTATTGGTTTCAAACTGTAGTAACTACATAAATCGGCCATTTAATTGCTTTTGATAGAAATTCACCTTTCTTCTTTAGATTTATCTATCCAATTAAACATGTTGAAAATCTCAGACGGTGAAATTATTAGGTGGATTGTAAAATGCTTTATTTAAGAGCCATTACTGGTGAAGCAACTTGAAACATGCATTATCTTAATCTTGTTTCTATTCAATATGCTATAGCTAACAAACATACGGCTTTTTTTATCTTTGTTTTTCATAATACTGTCATTGTGCAAGTAAGTGCATAAGAGGGAAAGATTATAGGTACTTATTATTCTACAGATCTTGTTCACCATAGTATATCTTTTTTCCTTTTTTTTTTTTGAGACTGTATAGTATATCAAAAGCTAAGAAAATTATTTTAATATCAGAATCAAATATTTCAGCTGTTAGTGGTTCCTGCTCTTGGTTACTTGGAGAGGTGTTTGTGCTCTTAAAGTAGTGTGCTAATACAGATGGTTAGATCGTGTATGATATTATGAACTCTAACAACCTGGTTGAAACATTTTGAAGGATGAAATCAGATAAATTCAGATTAAAAAGGAGGATGAAGACTTTTTACAATAAAGAAAGTGAATCTCTGAAGTAATTTATTTTGGGATATAGAGGTATCTACATATTGAAAATGAAGAACAAATATTTCTATAAGAGATGCTCTGTCTCTGCTCTGCTAGGGTGTCTACATCTATGATTCATCAGCAGGATCAGGGGTGCGAAGTCTACACAAGGGTCAGACCAGGACAGACTAGGTCATCCACAAAATCCCATTGTATTTTTTGTTACCTTCTGAAACACTGAAAATATCATTCTTTCAGTTCAGAGTAAGTATTCCTGTATGTGAACTAGAGAAACTTCAAGGCAAATGTAGACGACCTCATCTGGGGACTGAAAACAGTTGACAGTAAATAAAAGAAAAATGGTCCTTAATCTTCTGTTCCCCTTTTTGTCCTCTCTTCTCTCTGTCCCCTTCAGAATGAAAAATCAGGATGTGCCAGGGGCGAGCTGGGTATGTCTGGATGCCATTACTGGCTTTCCAACACTTTCAGATGCTTCATTGCCCCGTTGCTTCAGCCAGTGAAGTTAACAAGATTACCTCTCTCCTTATTGCACAGCACTATTTTGATATCCTACCTGATAAAGCATTTTCTCTTTGTCCATTTTCTTACTGGCTGGCAGTTCTGCTTTAAACCTCATGCTTTGCCTTTATCTGGGATTTTCCAAGGCTACAATGGAAGCAGCTGAGGGAACTGGGGTTGTTTAGTCTGGAGAAGAGGAGGCTGGGAGGAGACCTTATTGCTCTCTACAGCTACCTGAAAGGAAATTGTGAGGAGCTGGGGATCAGCTGCTTCTTGCAGACAACTAGCTCTAGGACTAGAGGGAATGGCCTCAACTTCTACCAGGAGAGGTTTAGGTTATCAATCAGGAGAAATTTCTTCTCAGAAAGATTAGTCAGGCATTAGGACGGGTTGCCCAGGGAGGTGGTGGATTCACCGTCCCTGGGGTGTTCAAGGAAAGGTTGGACCTGGTGCCTGGGGACATGGTTTAGTGGGTGACACTGGTGGTAGGGGGATGGTTGGGCCAGATGATTTTGGAGGTCTTTTCCAAACGTAATCATTTTCTACTTGCTAAAAGCAACAAATCAAAGATAGTTTAGGGTTTGATATTTTTTTCCTCATTAATTTCTCATGAATTTATTTATTGTTTGATGTTGCCAAATAGATGCAAACAATGTATTTAACAAGAAGACAAAATGATTTATAAATCGGATTAGTTTTGTGAATGAATGATTCTGAAGGAAGACCCAAACCTGTTTTTTGCCAAACTTGTGCTGGTAGCCCTCTAAGGCATTTCCCCATGCAAAGTCAACCTGTTTGTGATTAAATTTGAAGCTTTGTTAAACTTTATTTTCTAGTATTTACTTATTGTTGTTTTTCCAAAAAAAATGCACCTTTTGTTTTCCTCTGCAAAGGAAAGTCAGACTTGTCAACAAACACATGAGATCATGGATATTAGTCTAAGCATAAATTTTCTGTTAGATTCAATTTACTGCTAGTGCAATAAAACTGTCATCAGATCGAATGAGATTTTATACTGCATCAGCCATAACACAGTGACATTAAATCGGAAGTATATAATTTTTCCATTGTTCTCTTACTCATGAGTTATGAAAATTATAAAGTAATGCACAGTATCATGCCAATGCTTGCATTTTTTCCAGCAGATAAGTAGTGATTTCATCAGGGTAGTTTGGGGCACCTAATTAGTTTCTGATTACAAGGCTGTTTTGTAGGATGAAAAATAGCACAATTTACTGCAGTAAGGATCTGAAAGCTTTTAATGAAAATGTGCATGAGAAAATGTAGGGGAAAAGCCCAAACATTAGCTCCCCGATTTTCGAACTGGAGCCCTCTGTTTTTCATTTCTCATGGTCTGTTCTGTTACGTTAGACATGCGTTGAGTGATGTGATTGACATCTTCCACAATTACTGTTCGCATATAATTAGATGCGATGCTGACAAGGACTCTGTTGTTTGCTATAGCTTCACAAAAAGGCCTTACCCTTTTTTCTTGTTTTCCCCTTTTCTGGCACGGGTCCATTAGAACCAATGCACTATGTTCTTCTGGTGACTAGGATCAAAAATAACTTCCAGACATTAAAACATTACTCATGTTGTCAGCTCCACCTCTTGGATTAAATTGTTTTTTATTTACAGATGCAGTAGTTCATAGGGGAATCCTCTCTGAACGTGTAAAAGCTACTGAGTCCGTGCCCTATTAAAAGTGCATGTATCAAATGCCCTGTCCTGGAAATTTAACATTCAGTGCTTGATTACCAGTTAAGTTTAATTATGAATTATTTTGCTGATTGGAGAATAAGTTGGGTCACATTGTCCTCTAGTGGTTCACACAGATAACTGCCCCTGCTGACAGACTTCTTTTGCCTTGTGTTTTTATATCCTCTCCTGCTGTTCTCATACAAGTCCAAGTCACTTCAGAAGAGGGCTGATACAATGACCAAATAAAATTTGACACGTTAATGACACTGTGACAGTACAGCTAGATGTCTCCTATAAATGTATATTGTCTGCTTGAGAAAAATGTATTTAAAATATTTCAAAATAGCCATAGACACTCAGGAGAAGGTAATGTATTTAGCCACAGCATTTGATGGAAATAAATATATCCTATTTCCTGACAGTAACAAAGTATAACCTCAGCATGAGATATTTGTATAGATTGAAGAATAGCTTAGCTCCACAAAACACACAGGGATTCCATATGAATGAAAGCAGAGTGGGAGTCTGCCATCTCCTGTGGCTACTCACTTGTAAACTGTGACAACAGCAGGCTTTTGCCCTGTAATGTTGAAGCACTCACTGCCTTTCATACAAAGCAGTGAAAGCAACCGAGCACTTCTCAGCCGGGCATCTGCCAGCGCAATGCAGACATTTACAAACAGAAGGAGAGATCTCGTAGCAGGGAGAATAATCACAGAAACATTAAGGTTGGAAAAGATTTCCAAGATCATCTGGTCCAACCATCCCCCTACCATAATTATTACCCACTAATCCATGTCTGTTTTTTCCATGACCAAATGCACTTTCCAATAGAGAATATTTCATCATCTTTTCAAAGTAACATGATGAGATTTTGTCCCCTGTGACAGAGCAGTACTGCAGGCAGAGCTGGGGCAGGCAGGCATGGAAGGGATGCTCTGACCAGCGACCCTTCTCCTCTATCCTGTTTCTTGTTTGACCAAGTACTGTGAGTAATGAAAAATGGAGGTTGCTCTGTAGAGAGAGCTTCTGTGTGTAAAAGGAGAAGTGCTATAAATAGTTTGGTTTATACTTCTAAGATGATGTAGGAGAGGAAAGTGTTACAAGTGACAAAGAAATGTGGTTTCTGTCTTAAAGAAATAGTGATGCACTCCAATGAAGTGGTAGCTGATGTTTTGTGTTGCTCTTTGCAGTAACAGGAAAGGCAAAGGAGCACCTTGGTCCTACAGAGTACTTTCAGAGTTTTTTTTGGAAGTGTTGTGCCTTGGACTCTTTCAGGGAAGTAATATGTCAGGGTTTAGTAACAATTCTTGACTTGGATCCTCCATCCCTGACTGCCTTTTTTCTTCCTCAATTTTGATGAGGCCTTCCTTTTGACCACTGAAATTGATGGCAAACACCAGGCAGGGAACTGCAGAATAGCTTGATTATACCTGACGTGGCAGAGCCGTGCATTCAGTGTTGCCCACCACCAGCCTCAGTTTTGCCCATATCCTCACACCTAAAAGCATAAATAAACACTGCTGCTGCAGGTGTGCCAACAGAAACGTGTATGAAAACTCTGTGTATAAAAAGCCTTCACCTTGTGAAATAAGCTGTGGTACCGTTTTTACAGTTCACTCATGAGTTTACTAGAAAGTGAAGGATGCAAGAGTTACTTTTATTTCATGCTCTGTCACTCTTTTGCCACTGGGGATCTTTTAAACCAAAGGCGTGCTTCCAGTTAAGAAATCATGTTGATTATTTCTTCTTACACAGCTGCCAGAGTGGGGATGATGATTTTTTATTTTTCTTTAATGACAAGGCTTCATTTTAGAAAGTCACCTTAATAACTCTTGTATCAACATTTTTTTTTCATGCTTTGCAGTGTTATTTCCCAGGATTTTATTACCATTTATTTAACCTAGATGCTAAGCAAAACTCTGTTTATCACCAATTCAGACCACATGGATTTATCTTTAAGTATTAGAGGGTCAGCTGTAGAGATGGATATATTCAGAGCTCACCGACTCCAGTTTCTGCTGTAATGATTTCTTAAACATTCCACGCTTTCAGGTGGATATAAGGCCATATATATTGCCCTCCCTCTGCACAGAAACCTTTTAGAGAAACCTGTTACTGCTTCCCACACGTGCTCCTTATTGCACCCCAGCAGAGAGGAGGCCCTGCCCCATCATTAGAGACCCAGCAGTGCTTCCCTCCAGGAGCTCCGCAACAGTGCTCAGTTGCTGCTGGAAGCAGAACAAAGCTGTGACCAATTACACCTGTTTCTATTGATCAGGAAAATCCAGGCTGCTCCTCACAGCAGAGGGGCAGGTCGCTTCTACTGGCTGTGTCAATCTCTGTTCTCCTCCAGCTGTGTTAACTCCACCTTCCCACAGTGCGTTCTTATCAGGGTTATATCAGCAGATTCAGGGGGCTTTCCCAAACATCCTGACTCTCGATGTAAAAAACACTCAGGCCTGGAATCTGTTGGAAATGATCTTTTGTGCAACCGATCCCTTGTGACCTCTCGTAAGGCTGTCCAGGAACTGCATTTGCTAATGGGAAGATGAAAGACGTGACCTTGTGTGTTCCCAGGCCCTGCGGGTAAAATCATGCCCCAAGGCTTTTGTCAGTTTTGGAGGCTTGCTTTCCAGCAGGCTGCATGGCGAGTCCCCCACCTGCCCATGCTGCTCTTTAGTGCCTGTAGACAGGAGCGAGAGAGTAACAGATGTCTCTGCAGAATAGATGCTGTAATTCATTGCTTTGCTGCATGAATGTAGGGAGCATCTTTTGGTGGAAAACAGGTGGTAATTTTATTTAGATCCAACTGTAGCGCTGAGCAATAAAACTAATGAGATGATAAAGCCCTGCCAGGCTTCTCATTTCAATAAACATCTAATCTTGAAATTGTTTTAATCAAGCTTCCTTATCGGATGTTCTCATTACTGTGCTGCCAGCACACACCTGAAAGTACCGTTTTGCCTCAGTTCAAAGGGTGATGCTGTTTTGATTTGGACTCTTAAATCCTTTCTATTTCAGGATTAATTTTTTTGTGTGTGGCCTTTTCCAAAGGCAGTGTGTATCATTAAAGGGTCTGAGCAAATGGTAACATACTTGCTTTTTCTCTCACCAGAATAATGAAATGGTAGAACTGCAGAGGATACGAATGAAAGACGAAATTCGAGAGTACAAATTTCGAGAGGCAAGGCTCCTGCAGGACTACACTGAACTTGAAGAAGAAAATATCACTTTGCAGAAGCTGGTGTCCACTCTGAAACAGAACCAAGTAAGCATTGGGAGAC
Organism: Oxyura jamaicensis; assembly: GCF_011077185.1. NCBI lineage: Eukaryota > Metazoa > Chordata > Aves > Anseriformes > Anatidae > Oxyura > Oxyura jamaicensis. The sequence goes on along the minus strand of NC_048893.1, from coordinate 61,704,982 downwards.
TCTAGGTGCTGTGCTGTGCTGGAAAATGACAGTATTTTCTCAGGTTTCCATAACATGATAGAAGTTTCTTTTTTTATTTTTATTTTTTTAATTATTATTATTATTTTATTTTTTTTTATTTTGATTTTGGTAGACAGTTATTCTGCAACAGTGTTATTGGCCTTTTTTTTTTATGTTTGGGGAGGCCCTTACTTCGGTTTTAGAAAAATCCTGAGAGAATGCACAGAACTTTTTAATAGCGAGATAATTATTACCATATCCATGATTGCATCTTTTTCCTTTCTGTTTTCTCCCCTCCCTCACTGCACACTGACCTCCATGCCCAGCAGCAGGAGTAGGTCAGCCCTCTGTTTCCTCTTACTTTGTTTCCTGTGTTCCTTTTCCACTTCTGAAGTGGAGAAAAGAGAAAATAATCTTTTACCCATTCTCCTTTCCTTTCTTTTCACTGGGTTTTCCTGTACCAGCGCTGCTCTCTGCTCAGCAGTGCTAACCTGCACGTTTGGCAAGCTCCAAAAATAGGCAAAGGGACGTCAGATGCTCCTAGTTTCTTTTATATTTTCCCCATGGCAGTGACATGCAGCTGGCAGCAAGGCAGCATGCTGTAATTCTTGCTGCAGTGCAGGATGTGCCCCCAGGAGCTGCTGTAAATCAGAGCCCCGTTACATCCAGACGCAAACAGAGGTTGGGTCTGTCCTCTTGCCTTTATATCCAGCAGCTTCCTTTGCTGCTGGGTATAAATACTGCAGAGGAAGTCATCAGACACACAGTTGTCTTTTAAACTGAATGAAAGAGATTTGTTCTCATGTCAGAAAACTGAGCTTGCCATGATAAGTCAGTATCCAAGCTGGATGATTAAAGAGTTTCTTTTATATACTTCCCAGACCAGCATAACATTGTGCTCTGTAACAGCATTTCCCCAGCTTCCAGCAGATTGCAGTCGTACTGCTCTGGAGACCCTGTTTTATGTCCTAACCTACTGAATGGTTCGTTTAGGGTATTTATCAAATAGCCAAGACTGTCAGTTTCTTACGGGAGTCTGTTAGCAAGGCTGCCTTATTCCAGCAGGAATATGCAGCACTGTTTCATCTGTCTTTGCTATTCTACCCCACTAGCACAAATGCAATTGAAGCATGTAGAACAATGGAGCAGTGCTGCAGAGAATGCACAAGTAATGCAAGTGGGTGTCATTCCCTTATTTCACACTCCTAAAACTGAATTTCTAGCAGAGCATCTTTATGTCAGAGTTATTTAACAAGCCAGCAAATTCTGCCTTTGAGGAATGTATTTTTTCCACACCAACCTCATAGGAGGCATCTTCATGGGAAAAATAAATATAAATACCCCTTTATGGACCATCCTAGTTTCCCCCAGAAGAAAATCTGTTTACTAGTGTTTGTATTTGTCATAGTATTTCATTCTTAATGGAATCAAATTCTGGCACTCTGGGGACAGAAAAAGCATTGCCACATTTTGAATGACATAAAAAATCAGTCATTTTGTATCACATACCCATGCACTTGTGATTCCAAAACCAATTTCAATCTTCAAGATAAAATATCAAGAACATTTTATATTTTACTACTTTAATTTACAAAACCATACGTTACAAGTATATTGTAAGCAAGAATCCATGATATGGTTACTGCATAGATAATGTAGAACTTTGGTTTTCATATGGATTTAAAATGGAAGAAAGTGTATGATCTTTGGTGGTTTTTTGTTGTTGTTGTTTTGTTGTTTTTTTTTTTCCTCTCCAATTCTTTAAGTTGTAAGTGTAGCTACTTGATTGGATTTAATAATTTTTTTAGATGGATGTCTTTCTACAATCAGAGAAAATACCAGGTACCTAAATGCAAATTTCAAAATACCATAGATTTTTCTTTTATGTTTAAAATCTCTCAGTATGACTTGGGAACTTTCTCTGTTGTTCAATATTTTTTCATTCTCTGGGTTTGATTTTTAAGCTTGCCTTTCCAAAAGCTTATGAGTACAAGACTTTTGACAGGTTGATTAACATTCTATTCTAAAAGGAATGGTTGATGTTTCTGTATTCACCAGAATCTTATAGTTTGTTTAAAAATATACATATATACATACATATCAAATAAAAACTATTTTGAGACAATGGATTAAAATTGCACATAGTAATGCACATTAATTTGAGTTAGAAATGTCTCAAATGAAAAGTTTTTAATTTTTTTTTTATAGAAGCACAGAAGTTCAGCGTTTCTTTGCTAAACCATCAAACCAGCGTTTCTTTGCTAAACCATCAAATTATTTCACCTGATACAGGGAATTTTTGGCATTTAGAAATGAAAAGGTGAATGACTAACATGCCTAGAATTAAACTAAAAATCTAAGATGATCTATAGTAATTTTTACCAGTCTTCCTTTTCATTGTTTTGGGATGTTTTAGCAGTGAAAAGGAAGATGAGAATGGCCAGCAAGGGAAGATGTGCCACACTGGGGAACTCCTGCACTGTCTTCACATTGCTGAGCAATTGGTTTCATGCTAGAATGGGTTTCCCTAGGCTTTGCTTCTTTTTAGGTGCAATAGAGAGGACTGCAGTTACCTCCTTGTTGTGGGAAATGTCAGAGTTGCCTTTAAAGAAGAGAGATGATTTCCTCAGCCCACACTGCCCATAAATACACTGATAAAATCCTGCACTGTGTGTGGGGCTGTCAAAGGCACAGGACCCCTGACTCCCTCCAAGGTTGGTGCAGCAGTGCAGGATCAGTGGTGGAAGTGTTTCAGGCAACAACAGGTTGCCACATGCTCCAAAGTGGCATCCCTACACGCAGTTCAAGGACTGTGTGGCTGAATGAGCTATAGTTTAAGCACCTCAGAGTTTAAAGTGATTGTATGAATAGCTTGATGTCCAGTTTTTAAAATTAAATGCTTTCTGAATAAAGGAGAAGATCACGTAACACAGAGAAGAGTTGAGGCTCTCCTGCAGTTTCTTGACCATCAACATTTTTGACCACTCCTAAGACACCAAGGTACTTTAGAGTAACCATGCCTAAGTGACTCTACATCTGGTAAGAATTTAGATAGGAAGTAATCTTCAGAATATTTGTAATTAATAAATCAGACTATATCAATCTGAGACCTATATGTACCATGATATACCAACATTGCTAATGGTAATTCATAATAAATATATGGTTACCGGCACACCTGCTACTAAACATATTTCTTTCCATAAAATACATTTTTTATTGTCATAAGTTATTTGGGAAAAAGTGTAATATTTCCTGTTTCTCACCTGCTGTAAAAAGTACGCAGTGGGGTCTTCAACGAAGAAAGCTCCACTTGCATTTTCTGTACAGACATTTCTTTGCAGCTGCAGGCAATGCCTGGTATTTAACATTTTATTTTCTGTAGTACCTATTTCAATAGGGCTAAAAAATGGCAGGTTTTCATGACTCAAGTTTTAGTATTATGAATGTTCTTTGTCTTGTCTAATTCAGGTTGAATACGAAGGCTTAAAGCATGAGATTAAACGATTTGAGGAGGAGACAGTGTTGCTTAACAGTCAGCTAGAAGATGCCATCCGGCTGAAGGAGATTGCAGAGCATCAGCTGGAGGAAGCCTTGGAAACTTTAAAAAATGAAAGGGAGCAAAAGAACAATCTGAGAAAGGAACTCTCCCAGTATATCAACCTCAATGATAGTATGTATAATAACCATATTAATATATCAGTAGATGGATTAAAGTTTGCAGAGGATGCGAGTGAGCCCAACAATGATGACAAAATGAACGGACATATCCATGGGCCTCTTGTGAAACTCAATGGTGACTACCGAACTCCCACGGGTAGGAAAGGAGAATCTCTGCACCCCGTCTCCGACCTCTTCAGTGAACTCAACATATCAGAAATACAGAAACTGAAGCAGCAACTCATGCAGGTAAGAGTTTAATTGAATGTTCTAAAACTTGTGGTCACGCATCATATGGACCCTGGTGCCAGTTTTTGCATTGACCTCAACTTCCCTCAGTGTTGTTCTTGACCATGTATTTCTACTTCAGTGTTTCTCCATATTCAGATTTTGCCAGAAATTACCTTAGAGGACGGAATAGCTGTCTGTGCAAAGTCAGCATCATCTGAGCTGATGTTTACTGGGAAGAGTAGAAAGGGACTTAGTTACTGTAGTTGCAGGTGGCTAGATTCTCTTTTCCTGGTTTAATAATGGGAAATACCCCTGAGGTTTCAAGTAGAATAAAATCCTCTTCAGCATGACCAAAATTATCCAGGAAAAAAAAGGAGGGGGAAATGCAGATAGATTTGATTATGATCCTTGCAAGTCAGAGGGTTTTTTGCCATTAAACTTAGCATGCAATCAGGAGATAACAAAAGGGGAGAAGAATACCTGTGTACTCAGAGCATCTGAGGTGTCATGCAATGGTCTTGTCCATGTGGGCGGTCCCAGCAGATGCGTAGGTGAGTGCATGTTGATCATTTATTTTCAAGTTATCTGGGCTCAGCCCAGGCATAACCAGAATAGGAGCTTGGGGTGTGACACAAATTAAAACTCAAGCTGATAGCCCAGAGCTGACATTATCTTAGAAAGGAGTATAGTGAAGGGGTCCCTCTGTCCAAGCTGTTGAGCATCAGCTCTGCCAAAAGAGCTTGAAAGGTTTTGGCACCTTCAAAGAAACATCCAGCACGTAAAAGGTGATTTGCGGTAAAGCTGAGCAAACCCAATTTTCAGCTCTTGCTGGAGAACAATAAATCCCTATGAGTTTGTCCTGTATTAGCTGAAGTGTTGTCTTACTTAATCACCAAACTCACCATGGGAAGTTTTCATTTGAGCTATGACAAGGAAAATGTTAATGACATCTAATGCGGGTAACTTTGATGCAGAACATACATATTTTAACTGGAAAAGCTTGAAATTTGGAATTTTATTTCTGTGAAAAATTCTGGCAGAGACTCTTCCAGTATTAAGATAGAAACAACATGTATATTTTGCTTCCATATACATATTATATGCAAGTTGTGATTTTATTCAGAGATATGATGTTAAGAAAAAATACCCAACTTCCAAAAAACATGCTTTGATATGTTCGTATTTTAATATACGGCTTAACTGTTTATTTAAAAAGACGGGTTGTTTGGCTAAGTCTTTTCTTGATTATATTAAATATTAAGCTTTTTGAGTCAGCAAACTTCTGCTTGAAAGATACTGCAAATGTTTTTATCATCTCTGATTTTAACATTACTTACTTCTTTTACGCTTCGTAAACAAAGAGTCAGCCTTCTGACAGTCACTAGCCACTAGCTGTCCATCCTAGGACTCTAGAAGGACCCTAGAAGATAGATCTAACCATTTTTTGGTCAGAGTGGCTTCTTTGGGCCCCAGCAGCTCATGGAAATAGCCTCCATTGTTGTTCAGTATTCTAGTGAAGGTTTGAAAAAATGAGACTATACCTAGCTGGAAACCTGATTTCTTTAGAAACTGTGAAGGCTTACTACAAACTGCTGATGTGTACACTTTTTAAAGCAATCATCTCCTCTGTTTCATTGTATCAGCTCACCTTGGGTCACACAAATTAACTGTGAAAAATTCCATCAAAAGTTTTTCCTCATGGTAAGAGGGAGATTTAATTGGGTTCAAGCTGACAAAAGGTAATTCTTCAGCAAAATTGGATTTTTCCTCCTCAGCAGCATCTTTGCCATGTGGTGTTCATACTGTCATATCTAGATACTTGGTACATGCTCCTCTTCTTCACTCAGACGAGGTTTCTACTATGACTGCTGCTGAAGGAACTGACCCTCTCTTTAGGAAGCATTTTCATGTCTATAGGACGCGTTTCTTGTCCAGTGGGAAGAATTATCCATCCCGGTTTTAAAGCCTAGGACTCCTCTCTTCCTGCTGCTTTCCCTATTCCCAAGGCCAACATTATAGAACTTAGATTAAGCTTTCTTTTAAAAAAAGAAAAAGTGTCAATCAGCCCAGGTTCTGACACTCCTCCAGCTGCCTCTTACTCTCTGGCAAAAATGATGGTTCTTGAAATGTGTACTTTTCATTTATTCCAGCCTCACCAGGAATTGGTCACTGATACATGTTTTCAAACGTTATGTTTTTAAACAAAAAAAAAAAAAAAGAAAAAAGAAAAAGGTTAAATAGTAATGCTATAATTGGCTTCCATGACTGCAAACTATAAAACAAATTGAGAAGGAAAACTGCTCAAACTGAAATCTTTGAAAGGAAGGAAGGATACACATCAAAATGGGTACAAATGCTTTTGAATTGCTTTTATTTTCATTTTAAGATGATGACAAGAATCCTTTCCACAGCTACTAATTTAATCACAAAAGCAAAACAAAACAAAAACAAACAGAAAACAGATGGAAGAAGAACAGCCTATACCCAAATGTTTGTTCTGTGTGGAAAAAAAGACTATTGTCTAGAACAATAAATATAACTACTGTCCTTAGAAACAGCAGAGCTGTTAATATTCAGAAGGTGCACTGTGGGCTCAGTTGGAGCTTCGTTTTTTATCCTTGGAAGTAGGAGCACGTATTTATCTTCAAACAGAAGTGGATTAATGTCATCCATAATTACTGGACTAGAATGAGTAAAATTCAGTAGATCCATGTATTTCATTTTACCTACTGTACAGAAGGGTGTATGGGCTTTAAATTTGCATGTTTTCTCTAGAAATAATCCTTTCTATTTGAGAGAAGCATTTGTTTCCAGATCCCATTTAAGTTCAGCAGAAAAATGATCGTAAAGATCCCTATTAGATCTGTTGCAGTTTTTCTTCATTGTAGAATATGACAGCTGAGGTCAATAATCTGGTAGGATTCTGTCTGATAAATTTAAGCAGACACTGAAACACAGTACTTCTTTAGCATCAAGTTTTTTTGTTTTTTTTTTTAATGTAGGGAAAAACTCTTTGGCTGTTAATTTTTACACTGTTGGAATCCACTGTTAATTGCTTCCATGTGAACATACCCACACATGCGGGCATATATACTTCAAAAAGCCAACTATCTTTGCTGTGTGCATCGTTATCCACATGTCTCACCATAAGGCGAGGTGGTCCTTTAAATTACCAGAAGCTCATGTACATCTCACCTTACCAGGCTGAAGAAATAAATACCTCCAGTAGCTGGTGAGGATAATGTAATTAACACTTCAGCCTGCTGTGCCAGGTGGTAGCAACTAGAGTTCAGCTGAGGGAGAGCAGCCAGGGAGAGCAGACCTCAGGCAGGCTACTCAGTGGAAAATTCATAGGGAAGATAATGAAAATGCTTTTGCTGGTAGCTCTGTGTTGGTCCCCAGGATAGACCAGGCAGGGAAATCTGCACAGAGAGCCATCACCTTTTAAGAAGATGGGTTGGTAGTAGGGAGGATTCTGCTGTTTTGTGTTTTCTCTCAGTAAACCAGATGCTCAACAAGAGTGGGATGACACCAGTGGTGAGCTGCAGGACAGGCTAAAGGCAGACTGGGATGGCAACTGGGGAACAGTTGTACTGGTATACTCATTGCATTCAGCTGTCCTCTTCTGCATTACAGCACAGGCTACGTCGTGCCTAAATGGAGCTTCCTATGTTTAAGGAGACAGATTCTACTTGGGTCATAAAATAATGATGTTTTTTTCTTCTTGAGTAATCAGTCAGCTGCATACAAGAAAACTAGGCAGACTATTTACATGTTTTTAACATGGCTTCTATTTTTAATCTCATGGTCTTTGCTGCAATCAATTGCAAGTTATAATTGAGGCAATGTTTTGAAAGCCTTTCTGTAAAGCCAGGAGATCATCATATGCCTTAGTACCTTAGTATTTCTGAGCAGCAGCTACTGCTCAAAAGCCCCATTATGAGATAACAAAAGTCTGAACCGCTGCTTCAGACATTTTGTGAGACAACATTAATAAGCTCCAAGTCTCTAAAAAGCTTTTCTTTTCCATCAGTGAGTTTCATGGTGGCTGCTTTGACTCTTCCAAACACTACCTGGGGGGATGCTGATAGGGAAGGCAATGCTTTTTTGAAGGGTCTTTCAGAACTGACAGCTTTGAATTCTCTGAATTAGTAATTCAGCCACGCACAGTGGGAGTGTGGAACATGTCTTTGCACGTGTAAATACCAGGCTGAGATACTGCAGCAGAGGGAGAGTAAGAGCAGTCAGCCTGATAGGCTCCAGATCCTGCTGCAAAGACCATGAGAGTGAGAATCATGCCTTGTCCCCATGCCTTCCTCTGCTTCCCAATTCACAGCTCAGAATAGGATGAAGGCAAAGAAGAAAAGTTGGAACATTACACAAAAATTTGAAATGAGAACCATTCAAGGGTGTTATGAGCAGTGAATATCTGAGCAGGTAGATTTTTCTTGTTTGCTTGTTTTAAGATGCTGTGCTTTAAAACTTCAAGAGTCCTCTAGGACCTCTTCCACTTTTCAACAACCATGTTTCTCGGTGGCTGTTCAGAAAGGAACTTAATAGGTCAGAACCAGTGGTTTGTTAATTATACTGCAAATTCCACTTTTTCTGCATTATCCTTAGAAGGATGGATTTTGCTTTCCTTGAAGTGCTGGGGATGGGACATCCTAGGAGCTTCATGTGCTCAGGCTCCTGATCTGTGTTGTATTCACACATGGTGGGTTATTTGATCTAATCTGAGAAATGTATACAGCCATTTGTTTACTGTTTTTGCATTCAGTAATCAAGCCTTCCTTTATGAAAATTTGCAACGGTCCAAAGATGTAAATAAAAATTGTGGAGGATGGTAAAGCTATTCACAGGAAATGTGAATTTAAACTCCACTGGGAAATGTGTATGTATCAGTGTAACATGTTATAGTTGACAGTGATGCAGTTATGCCTATTAAAATTCAGGGAACATATGTCTTGATAAATCCAGTATCATCACGCTAGCTAACTATGCACTTAGTGCTTGGGCACTAATTCTTCAGTGGGCAATGTGTGAGATCCTGCATATGGCAGCAGAAGCGGGGACTTCATAATCCTGTACAAGTGGCATGTATCTCTTTGATTTAATTTTATGGATTAGGGTTATATGAGTATAATCTTTTGGAAGCCCTCAGGTTGCATCTGCAGAATTGGAGAGTGGAAGTGGTGAACATGATTGGCAGAGTTTGGTGTTCAGCAGAAAAGCATGGGTGGGATCAGGTGCCAGGTGTCTAACTTTGACTCTGTTGCAGGTGGAGAGAGAGAAGGCCATTCTCCTGGCCAACCTACAAGAGTCTCAGACGCAGCTGGAGCACACGAAGGGAGCCCTGACTGAGCAACATGAGCGAGTCCACAGGCTCACGGAACACGTCAATGCCATGAGGGGGCTGCAAAGCAACAAGGAGCTAAAAGCAGAGCATGACTGTGAGAAGGGCCGAGATTCTGGCGAGGAAGCACATGACTATGAGGTGGACATCAATGGCTTGGAGATTCTAGAATGTAAATACAAAGTAGCTGTTACAGAGGTGATAGACCTTAAAGCAGAAATCAAAGCCTTAAAGGAGAAGTATAATAAATACGTGGAAAACTACACTGAAGAGAAGGCCAAGTATGAGAGCAGAATCCAGACATATGATGAACAGGTGACAACCCTGGAGAAGTCGACCAAGGAAAGCCAGGAAAAAATGGTCCACATGGAAAAGGAATTACAAAGGATGACAAGCATAGCGAATGAAAACCACAATACCCTCAACACCGCCCAGGATGAGTTGGTGACATTTAGTGAGGAACTGGCTCAGCTCTACCATCATGTCTGCCTGTGCAACAACGAGACACCAAACAGGGTTATGTTGGACTATTACAGGCAAAGCAGAGTCACCCGCAGCGGCAGCCTGAAAGGACCAGATGACCCTCGAGGTCTCCTTTCCCCGCGGCTTGCCAGAAGGGGAATGGCATCGCCCGTAGAAGCCAGGACCCCAACCGAGCAGGTGACAAAAGAGGCTGTGGAGCCTGGCAAGGAGCAGAGCCCAACTAAAACACCTACAATTTCCCCTGTCATCACAGCCCCTCCTTCCTCCCCTGTCTCCGATACCAGTGACATTCGCAAAGAGCCGATGAACATCTACAACCTCAATGCCATAATAAGGGACCAAATCAAGCACTTGCAGAAGGCTGTAGATCGGTCGCTGCAGCTGTCGCGCCAGCGTGCTGCAGCTCGGGAGCTGGCGCCCATGATTGACAAAGACAAGGAGGCCTTAATGGAAGAGATACTGAAGCTGAAATCCCTCCTGAGTACCAAGCGGGAGCAGATAGCAACCCTGAGAGCAGTGCTGAAAGCCAACAAGCAGGTAAGGTGCCAAAAAGAGAGTCGGCCAGGAGTGCCTGTTATTTAGACAGGTCACTTGCAAGGTTATCCATCAGTATTTCAGGGGGAGAGACTTTACTGAGCCTCTCAATCACAGTGAGGGCAGGCCTCTCTTCCCTACCACTCCACCTCCTCTCTAAGCTCTCCATCTCTGCTTTTTTCCAGCACCCACCATTCAACAAGGGCTCAGGCAGCAGAGAGTGAGGGAAAAGCAGAGGAGAGGGGCAGGGAGGGATCCACAACAGTCAAGCACCACAGCAAATTTAACGAAATTAAATTAAAAAACAGAAAGCTAAAGCACATCTCTTGAAGAGAATGGCAGGTGCAAGAGTGCAAGTGGGCAACTTGGACTTTATAGAGCTGGGCATTTTTGTGATAAAATACCAGGTGAAATGCTGAATTATTTTCTTCATAGGTAGTTGGATTTTCTAAAAATTGTTTTTCTTTTATTCTTATAACTTTTGCTATTGTAACATTTTTTATCCTTTAGAATATAAGTTCTGTTGCTTTGTTTTTAAGAAAGGGGACAACATGAGTATATGATAAAGCAACCTGAAATAGTAACTGCATTTTTTTAGACAGATTCATTATAAAGTTATATTTTACAAGAATAAAAAATTTCAAGTGAGTATTTTGAAAAATTAAACAGCTTAAAAGTCATAGAATCATACAGCATCCTGAATTGGAAGGGACCCACAAGAATCACTGAGTCCAACTCCTGGCTCCACACAGGACCAACCAAAAAACAGACCATGTGTCTGAGAGCACTGTCCAAATGCTTCTGGAACTCCAGCAGGCTCGGGGCTGTGACCACTGCCCTGGGGAGCCTGTCCCAGTGCCCGACCACCCTCTGGGTGCAGAACCTTTCCCTAACCCCCAGCCTGACCCTCCCTGTCCCAGCTCCATGCCGTCCCCTCGGGTCCTGTCGCTGTCCCCAGAGAGCAGAGCTCAGCGCCTGCCCCTCTGCTCCCCTCGTGAGGGAGCTGCAGGCCGCCATGAGGCCTCCCCTCAGCCTGCTCTGCTCTGGGCTGAACAAACCCAGGGACCTCAGCCGCTCCTCATACATCTTGCCCTCCAGACCCTTCGCCATCTTTGTAGCCCTCCTTTGGACACCTTCTTATGCTTTTATAACCTTCTTATATATTGATGCCCCAGACTATAAACTGTACTCAGGGTGAGGCCTCGAAAGCTCAGAGCAGAGTGGGACCATCCATCAATGCCATGCAGCCCAGGGTGTTCTTGGCCCTCCTGGCTGCCAGGACACACTGCTGACTCATTCAACACCATCAACCAGCCCCCCTAGATCCCTTTTTACAGGGCTGCTCTCCAGCATTTTGTCCCCCCAGTCTGTGCATATACTCAGGGTTGCCCTTTCCCAGGTGTAGAATCTGACACTTGCTCTTGTTAAACTTCATATTGCTGATGATTGCCCAGCTCTCTAGTTTGTCCAGATCTCTCTGCAAGGCCTCTCTACCCTTGATGTAATCAACAGCTCCTCCCAATTTAGTGTCATCTGGAAACTTACTAATTACACCTTCTAGTCCTACATCCAACTCATTTATGAAAACATTACAGAGAACTGGCCCCCAGATGGAGCACTGTGGGACCCCACTAGTGACTGGCCACCAGTCTGATGTAACCCCATTTACTTATAACCCTTTGAGCCTGATCCAATCGCCAATTGTTCACCCATCTCATTATGTTTTATCTAGCTGCATGCTGGACATTTTGTCCAGCAAGGACACTGTGAGAAACAGTATCAAAAGCTTTACTGGAATACAAAAATATTACATCAACTGGCTTCCCTTGGTCAACTAGGTGGGTGACCTTGTCATAAAAGGAAATTAAGTTCATTAAGCAGGACCTTACCCTCATGAACCCGCCTTGGCTGTGGCGAGTGACCACATTGTCCTTCAGGTGTTTTTTAATAACTACCAGAATAATTTTCTCCATAATTTTGCCAGGCAGTGAAGTGAAACTGACGGGCCTGTAATTATCAGGATCTTACCATCAAATCATCAAACCCACTTTATTTTTGATGATATACCAATGTAAATAGGCTGAGAATTGCAGCATTCTATATCAAATGCCAAAAGAGGACCGCATAATGGCGTGTTTTTCAAGAATACTCACAATATTTTTGCATGGTATATACTCCCAAGCCCCTTGTATCTGATAGATTCTGGGTCTGCAAATAATTTTAAGAAGTTAAATTCGAACATGCAAACAGTTTTATTTATTTCAAATAGTCATCTTATGCACAGAATTAAGTCTGAATGCAAGACACTGCAGGGACAGAGTCTCTGTTCAGATTGCCCAGGACTTTTCTCATCTTAAAGGTGTGTAGTTATAACCACATGGGGGCATAAATCCTGGTTAATAGCTTGGGATCCTATTCTCTAATGACAAAGATAGGATCTCAGTGTTAAGATTCCCCGAAGTTGATTAATCTGACATTAAAGTTTGAAATTTAATTGATGATTGGGTCTGCAACTCTATTTCTAGGTAATGGGGATTTTAAAATTGCATCTATATTTCAGTGTACATTGAGTCATTTTTACCATGCCCACCTCCCCCCCATACAACACATGTTAAATATTAATTTGAGTAATTAAGTACCATCCTTAGCTAAGTAATAATAGCTCTGAGCAATTACATAAGGATTTTCCATGTAATTAAGATGTAATTGAAGTACATCTTTATATACTAAAACAAAGATTACAAAGATTTTTTTTATTATTTTTTTTTAATTACTGTCAGAAGTAACACATCATCCTGAAGCATGCTCACTGAAATGGGAAAGATAGAGTTGCTGAGTAAGAAGGTGCTATCAGCTAAACTTTTCTTTGCTGGGTAACAGCATAAATGTCAGTAGCTATTCAATTGGGTATCAACTCTTGTAATGCTGTTCATGCAAACCAAATACCAGTATCCTCAAACTTTTAAGTTAAAAGGCATAATAATATAAAAGGGGTGGAGAAATTTAAAGTTAGAGAGATGGGGGTTGAGTTAATTGTGGTGTAGCAGTACTGCCAGCCTCTGGCAATAAGTGTATCCCAAGGACAAAAAGCAGCCAAAAGCACATCTCATGTTCAGAAAACACGAGTCAAGATTCATCCCCTTGAATTTTTCCTCTCCAAAATAATAAGTTTCTAAGCAGCAAAAGGTTGGGGATATTTTCCTCTGTGGGTTCAATTAAGACAAGCCTACAGAGGACATCTGATTCAGTTTTTTTTCATTTTCTCTAAAACCACAAAAGTTTGTATTGCAATTTATTAAAAACATCCCTTGAGCCCTAATGAAGCTGATGTTGACATGCAGTGATGTCTTTTCATCCTGTACATCGTGCTGTGAGACAGTTAAGGTGATTTTTTTTTATTTTTTTGAATAATTTTGGAAGGCAAAATTAGCACAGTCGAATGCACTGGAAAAACAATGACAATAACTGGCCTTTCTAGAGCATCCCAACATTCAAATCCTGGGGGCAGATCAGCAGCCGGGCACTGGGTATTTGGGGCTGTATTTCAGGGGCTGTATTTCAGTAATGGAGTTACACCCTTTATTGGGGAAGCACTGGTGCTATCTAGTGACCACCAGAAGTATTGCAACATTCCACTGAAAATGTACAGCTTTCCTGGCCACACATTTCATTGCAGTGTGCTAACATCCTCTGTTATCCAGGTACGGCTCACTGGAATTAAAAAAAAAAAAAAAAAAAAAAAAAAGAACAAACTTGAACTGTGTTCAGTTCTCCTAACAGGAAATTGTCTGACTACAGGAAATTAACTGACTGCAGGAAAGCACTGAAGGAATCTCTGTTTCTTGTTCCTTCTGTTGCAGTGGGCTGGGCATTCTGGCAGTGCAGTTACAGCTTTTAAATCTCTAACAACATGCAATAAATTTCTGTTTGAACCTGATAAGCTATTGCCTAGCTTTCTGCATTTGACAATATCAGGTGCTAAAGTCTTTCTTTGTATTCTAGCTGTGTTTTCTTTAGTAATATTTTCACACCAGCATTTTAGCATTAGGCTGGGCCAGAAATAGAAGACACCAAACACTGTAAGATAGAAAAGAGGACATAATTTGCTCTAAGAAGCTGCAAACCTAAGACCAGGGAAATTGATTATTAAACAATTCAACGGCTCAAGATAGCAAGTCACAACATGTATCTTGCTAGCTTGCTTGCTTACTTCAGCTTGATTTATGTATCCATTTATTTGTAGCTGTAATTACTGTGTCAGCACCAGTTTCATAGAGCAAAAACCAAGTAACGTTAGGATTAACAGGGAGCATAAATTGTGAAGTAATATCAAATTAATGATATGATAACTTTCAGGACCAGTTCAGTAACGGTTTTGATTTTGGTTTCTAATAACTTACAGAGAGCAAACCTGCCTGTGAGGGGAACTTAATATCCTGTTATTGTGACTGAAATATGATCAGTCATTCTTGTAGGTAAATAATTGAATGGGAAGGAGCTGTATGAGTAAGGAAGACTTTCACATCCATATCATTGGCAATAACTGTGGTGTCTGCAGCTTCCATAACTGAGATATTGGTAAAAGTCCTTCAGATAACTGGGCTGAGTAACACCACATGTGCAGCACCTGATCGATAAACAAAAGCTCGCTTGTTATATATACACAGTGCAGTGGAATTTGTACACTGAAGCTAGGTGGAAAGATTCAGTATCGTGTGATTTCTGCACTAAAATGGCAAGCTGCTGATCACCTTTTTTCTACACACCACAGCAGGAATTAATATTCTTTCAGCAACATTTTGGTTTTATTTGGTTTTCTTCTTCTACTCTTAATATAAAGTAAATGAGACATAAAGTCTTCCTGGAATATGAAATCTATATAGAGAAAATGGGGTATGTTCATGGCTTTCAGGAGGGCAACCTTTAGGAAGCTGGATTTGACCATGGATCTCTTCTGTAAGGATAAGGAGAGGCATGAAAAAGTCTTTATTAGTTCTGGCAGCACCTTGGGTATGTGTTCACCTCAACTCCTGAAGGCCCAAGCTCTGCAAATGTGTTCTGGGGGAACAGGTATGATGAGCTTGGTGTGCCCTAGCTTTCTTCCTTACTAGTGTTTCACACTGGCAGGAGTACACTTGTTGGAGCTTTCTGCTCCCTCCCTAGATTATCCTAGATTATCCCCAGAGCTGGTTCCAGGCACAGCCACACACGTGGTTCAGTGGGCACAATTTTGGAGATTGGCTATGAGGAAGAACAAACAGAAATAAATCAGGTTATAGCTTCTGCTGGAGGAAGAACAGCATGAAGCTGTGTCTTCAGTCTGCCTTATCCTGCCTTATGCGGTACTCACAGCACAGCCTAGCAGTGCAGCAGAGATGACCAGACACACGGATACTCTGCAAGAGAGGGTCCAACCACCCCTTGTACCCTCAGCCGTGCTCCCTGTCATACATCCTGTCTGCAGGGTGCTTCAGGCTCATTTTCTGCCTGTTCAGCTCCCTAGACCAGCTCGTGGTAAGCACAGAAGAAAACCATGCGGTGTGCAAAGGTTAGGGATGGGGAAAGGCTGGGTAATTATTCTTTCAGTGGCAGCTAGCCAATATAGATTGATATAGCTATGTTGTAAAACGGCATCCTCCGAGCCAAGGAGTCTGACAGCACTCGGCCTCAGTCAGCATCCAGGTCCCAAACTGATGAGCTCTGGGTAACATGAGCATCCGCACAGACCAGTGCATGCTGGCTCTTACAAGGACTGATTGAGCAAGCTGAGCATCACATTAAAGCAATGCCCTTCTGCTCCACTGGCTGTGGTTGCCTGTATGCACATTTCTAGCAGAAGCATCCCCTGATTTCTCCCTTCTACTTTGTCTTGCTATTAAAAACACATTTTGCTCAGTTTTGCTTTGCTGATACTGCACTTGTGCTCATGATTCTTCACTTATGAGAATTTCAGAAGTGAGACCCTGGGCAACCTGCAAAGGAGCATGTTGGAAAGCTTGTTGGGTATATAGAAAGAACCTATTACGATGGTTAACAATGAGAGAGTACTGTTGAAGTCCTTGTTGTTTTATGATAAAACACATATTTTGTTATATTCTACATATTTTCAATTTTTATTGTAAAACAAATAAAAGCATTAGTGATGGAAAAACACAATTCCTCATGGCTCTACCATACCTGAAAAATAAATTACAGCTGTGACTACATAAAAGCTACTGGGTAGAAAATTGTTGATTGTCTATGGGAAAAGTAGAAGTAATTAATTAGTATTACACCAAGATTACATTTTTCTAATTTCTTCAGAAAAAAAGGCAATGATAAAGTGTTGCCTCATCTTGAACTGTAATACTTAATGCTTTCCAGCACGCTTTTCTGGTAATGCAAAACAGCCAGAGCAAACAGGTCAGTTGAACTGCAGGCACTGAAACTTTGTTTTGCTAGATCAGCACCACCAGCCAGAACATGCATACTGAGTTTCTGCATAGGAGGTGATCTTCGTGAATTTCTGCAGAACGACATTTTCCCCTTCAGTTTCTGTTGAGACAGAGAATTTTGGTTATGAAGAATAACTGCAGGAGCAAGAGGAAAGGGATTTCTGTTAAAAAGGATTGCTGTTAACTATTTCTCTCTAGTCCTTGCACACAGTTCCCTGTTGTGTAAGCTACTAGATTTACAGGGAATATGTATTCCCAATACTGAAACAAACAATTTTTTAAATAAGTCTAGCATTAGGTGGCACAGCACGTATCTTTAACTCATTTTTATTCCTAAAAAAAGAAAAAATCTGAATACATGAATTCTGTATTTGAACTGCCATAGTTAAGGGCAGTGATCTGGAATTCTCTTGCAGAACAAAGACGTCTGAATTCCTGCTTTGGGCCAAAGCAGAACTCAGTTTGAGCAATGGAGCCTAGCTCTGTTCTCATCAATCACTTCTGCCTCATTAGTGACCTGAAAATTCTTAAATTATTCCGATTTAATCATACCTGCTAAGAAGGAATTTGTCTGCTGACTCCCTATGTTCTAGATTTCTTTTCAAAAATGTATCTTTGTGAAACATAATTAATCTTTCTTCTCCATGTTAATTTATGTGTTAATTTTTGCTCATGGCTGGAAACGTAGAAAGCTGATGATTTCTGTTTTTTCCTGCTAGGGCGTAGGATGGTGTCTACCATCCTACATTATACCAAAGCATATGTCATAAAGGCTGCTACAAACCCTAAGTGTCTTTTATTTTGTTTTGTTTTACAATGTGTTGCTGATGATTTCACGTTTGACATGAAAAAAAGAATCTATTTAAAATTATATGTAATCACTAGCAATTTTTTAAAAAGTTCTAAATGTAAACTAGTGTGAAAGTGGAAAAAAAAATATTGCTGGGTATATAATTAAAAAAAAAAAAAAAGGAAAATTTATTTTAGTGTGGCCAGTTGTAACTGCTATTTCCCAACGCACAAATGAACAGAGTTGTGTTTTGATAGAATAAGTTAATAATGTCCTTTTCTTAAGAGGCGTTTTTAGTGACAAATCCAGCAAGATTCAGAAAACTGAGTTTAAATTCAGTTTCCAAGTGTTTGGTCATTAGCATCCCTTTGCTGGCATCTTTGAAATTATGTTTCCCAACAATTCTTTCCCCTGCTGATGGCTCAAGAAACCACAAGATCAACAGGGGAAACTGATGGCTGATATGCAATGCTACAACTTATTCTGCACTAAGTGAAGTGAAAAAATACCACCCCCTCCGCCCACCCCCCCCACCCTCTAGGTAAATGCAAAAGGAAACGTTTTTTCTTCAGGTAATTCAATGGCAATAATTTAAGATGTCTCACAGCAACAGTAGGTGTAAAGCCTCTATAACAGTATGTATTTTGAATAAATTCAAAATGATACTAAATTTCATAAGTACAACAAAAGATTCTACTCTTGCAAAAATAAGACAAATGTAATTACTAAAATGTAATTATATGGTCAGGAAATTAAAGAAATCTAGTGGAGGAAATGGGCAAAATAAAAGAAAGAAGGAAGCAGAGAAATAAAGAAATAGCTATCTACAAACCCTTGCTTTCCTTTTAAGTGAAAATTGTAGTTTACGCATTCTTTGTTCTTTTTTGTAGTCATTAAAGCTGACAGAATAATGTAGTTTTGCACAACAGTAGGTACTGACAGTGCTCAGATGTGAAAACCAGCTGTCACACCCTAGCAATCACCTCATGCAAGGAAAGCCATGGCAGAAAGCATGAGGAAGACCAAGTCAGTTCAGCCCCCAGCTACCAAGGCTGAGTCTAACGTGCCACGTGTGTCCCATTTGCAACGTGGTCAGAGATGCCCCTGGTAGCTTACTGCGGCTCAAGGATGTGGTAGCAACTCCTTAAGCTGTAACTTGCTCACTTTCCTGAGCCCTCAACATGCAGCTGCACCATTTTGCACAGACAGTTAAGGTGCTGAGTTGTAGCCAGTGCATTATAATTGGCTTTGTCCTTTCAACTGCTTTCTCCTTTTCCTGGCTTTATGGAGTACAACTTAAAAGATGACGTTAAAGGGCACGGTGCAGGTCTAACCTTCTTTTGCTGTGTGAATGGAGAAGGAAATATAAAATAAAATCAAACACGGCATCTGAGCTATTATCAGGTATCTTTGTCATAAGCAAATATCCTTGTCTGTGTTTTCAGACAGCTGAAGTGGCATTAGCCAATTTGAAGAATAAATACGAAAATGAAAAAGCAATGGTGACTGAAACCATGACCAAGCTAAGAAATGAACTTAAGGCTTTGAAGGAAGATGCAGCAACCTTCTCATCCTTGAGAGCAATGTTTGCAACCAGGTAAGGGAAATGATTTCACTGTCTGACTCAACACTGTAAAAGTAAATAAGCGTGCTAAGCGAGAAC
>NC_048893.1:61368003-61385434 GCF_011077185.1 Oxyura jamaicensis | reverse complement strand
CCCGCCGCGCAGGTGCCAGGCACGGCCCGCGCCCCCACCGCCTCCCCGCCCGCCGCCGGGGCTGGGCCGTCTCCTCCCGCGCCTCCGCCACCGCCTCTCCCCCTCCCGGCCCCGCTCGTCCCCTCCCTTCCTGCCTCCTTTCTTCTCTGACGGGGACCGGGACGCGGCGGCCCTGCCCGGCCCTAGGCGGCGGGGCGCGGTCACTGCCACGCCGCCCCAGGCAGCCGCCGCCCGGTCCCGGCCTCAGCTCCGGACCCGGACCCGGCCTCAGCCCCGGCTGCCCCGCAGGGGCCGGGGGAGCTCCCGGAGGGAAGCCCCTGGACGTGACCGCTGTTGTAAACACGTACACCGCTCACACGCCTTGCACTGTAGTTATTTGGCATTACGCTGGCTGGTTTAGGCACTTCTACGTCTTACACTAAGATACGAAACTGCTTTACACACAGCGGGCCCGCGCTGTAAAGATAAAAACTTTCGGGCGGGGCTGTGTTGGGAGTAGGCGCAGGGCTGCTGGTGGAGGAGTTGTGCCGCTCTCCGCGGTTTCCAGGCTGCCCCGAGGATTCGCAGAAGGGTGAACTGAAGCCGTCTTCTCTCAGTGCCATTGTAAAAAGGTGGCAAGGGATTTTCGCAACTAAAGACTGTGGAAAAAACAAACCAAACCAAACCAAACCAAACAACAACCAAAACGCCCGGCAGGCTGTTCTGCAAACATCTGTGCTGGTGTTTACTGTCCTAAGTGTCCTTACTTGCTGAAATAGGGCTCAGTGAAGGGGTGCAGGATGGAGGCTCAAGCTCCCCCATGGTCTCAGACACGACATGGAGTTACTGTATAAACAAGCCCTGGGTTCGGGTTGGTTTGAGAGGTGGAGGGAAAAGGGAACATGCAAAGTCTTGTGGATAGGAGAGTGTGGACTTGTGCACTCTGTTTAGAAAAATAAATAGATGAAGCAGGGTTTCTCAATTTAAAAACAAACAAATGAACCAAACCAACCGAAGAAACACAACCACCAACAAACAATGTAGGTATTTTCATGGAAAATCTGGTATTTCTTAAAAGCAAATGAAAGGTGAATATGGCTTTTTACTTCATTTGTTGCTATATTTCTGAGGGCTACTGGCACTCAAAATGAGCTGCGTGTGGCTTTTATTTTTTTAACGAGTACTTCAGACAAAGTGGTGAGGGCACAGGGTGGCTGGGAGTGGGATGATCCTTGTTTTAGGGTACACCATAATGTAGGAGCAGTTTCCTGCTTATTCTCTGAAGACTGAGGAGTGGGGGAGGAACTGGCTCCATGTGTAGGAGTCCTGCTTGCCGACACACATTGCAGCAGCGCAATCCTTTTGCCTTTGATTCACTGTTTGTCTCTCTCCCATTTTTCTTTAAGAGAAGGAGGCAGTTCTGTCCTGTCCTTTCACTCGGTCTGGCTCATGTCATCCCCTTTTGTTCTCATGCGCCTTATCACAGGAGAGGTCATATTAATGGCTGCATATGATACGCAAAAATAGTTTCACTGGTTAAGAGAGATGGAGCGACACACTCCTTCATAATGAACACGGAATGGTGATGCATGGAAGCAGAAAGGCTGGCAATAGGCTGTGGGGTACCAGGTGGGAAAGAACAGGGATTTGTGAAGAGGAGGAAGCTGGAGCTATGTGGCAGAACTATGACAGGCTGGCCGAAAATGTAACAGAGAAGTGGAAGGATAAAAAATGGAAGAAGGGGAAGGATAAAGCAGGAAAAACAAATGCGAAGACACATCACAACTCAGAAAGAATGTAAACTATGTTAGATCCTTTTAGTAAAATACAGACAGTCACAAAAGCATTTGCAATAAACAATAGATACTATGTTCTTGTTGGGCGTCAAGAACTGGCAGGCACAGAGTGGGGACTACTGAGGAGATCAAAAAACATTTTTAAAAATGTGAAATATTTCCCCCCCCCCTCCCTTTTTCTGCCCTCTTCTCCATTCCTGAACTTTAGCACAAACATGAATTCTGTATAGTTTCTATAGTTTGGTTTTGTGCATACAATACACCTGAAATGGATTCAAGATTTAGAAAATACTCTTGTATAGGGTGTCCCCAGATGCCACTGACACCACATATGGTTTTGTAAGCTCTTCGCACATTGACATTACTTCTCTTGGAATTATTGAATTCATTAATTAACTGAATTATTTAATTATGAAGTTATTGATATTTTATTTTTAAATTATTTATTGCATTATTATTATTAACTTCATCGTGCAAATATGTATGTTTGTGTTTGTGAGATCTGTGGCAACAGAAGTGTCTGTTTTCTCTGGGCTTTAATTTTTTTAATGAGATTTCTGGGACAGATTGCTTTCCTTGTAACTATAACTGCTAACTAGAAAGCTGTGGGGGTGGAATAATTTTGCCTGCACAGCCATTCAAACAATGCTTAGTCAAGAAAATAATAAAATAAAAATGAATTAGGACACTTTCTTACCCAAGGAAAATAACAAGATACCATGTAAATGATTGTCCCATCAATTCAAAATTATTCGAAGTTGACTCATGTGAGAAGGAAATATGTGTCATTTGTAGATTCAAAGCAATGAGATAATTCAGGGATTATCCTTGAATGGATGGTGACTTGTGATGGATGATTGATCATCATTTTTTTTGAACAAGAGGTTTAATTATGACACATATAGTGACTAAGGGGTGAAGAATCACAAAAGCATTCATTTCCAGTCTGGTGTCTGATGGAGTCAAGGAGCTCAGAAAAGAAAAGGAAAAAAAAATTCTTTGTAAGACTTGTTTCTTATTCTATCTGGGTGTGCTTGGCCTAAACCATGCAACCTATCCCCATTAGAAGTCTCAGACAAATAATATATATGTACATATAATACGTATAAGATGTATATCCTTTCACTCTTTTTTCTCTTTCCTACTACTTCCCTCTCTCTGTGATATGACTTACAGAACAAGCTAGTTTTGATGGTATGCTGAAAACAGATTATTTCCAGCTTAGAGAAAACTGATGGTAAGTATGGACACTGCTGTGTTCAGCCGAGGTGTGAAAGACCTCGACAACAAAGGCATCATTTTAAATACAAACAAAATTATTCCTAAGTAGATCTCTAGGGATACCCGGAAAATGAAATGCTATTCACTCATTTTTATTTCCTCAGTTATTTATGCAAGGTCTGGATACCATGGTTGAAGGTGTTATGTACAAGTACAGGCTAGTCAGGAATAGCTGGATTGTTTCCACATCTGGCCTAATCATTTGAATAACCCTGCCGAGTGAAAGCGAACCAACTCCTCCCTGTCTGCAAATCCCCTCCGAGGACAGAGCAGCCGCACTGCCACCGCGTGTTCCATTTGGGGAACACACAGCCCAGCGACACCGCCTTGCTGCCTCTCCTCTCCGGGGTAAAACTTGCAAAGCAGATTTATAGAGTACCAAGGAAAGAGCTAACTTTATACTTAGATATCCGAGGTCAGTATTTTATTGCAGTTTTATTTGTCACAAGAGATAAAGCTGAAGTTAAATCCATCTATCTTTTGCATCAGGCACAGATAACCTATGCTCTTATGGAGATATCGCTCCCTTTAATCCTAGCATAATTTCTGGAAGCAGAGGAGCAGAATATCGTACTTTTTTGTTCTTTAAGATAATTTAAAGATATTTTTCAAAGCCACCTAGGCGAACAGTGTTACTTTTGCATTATTAAAACAAGTTTGAAAGCAGTTCTCTGAGAAAGTTGTGACAAGTAAAAACAGTAAGGTCTTTGATAGGCACTCTCTACCTGAGCCAAACAAGGTTCAAGGGAGTGGCAGTTTGCATGACAAAAGAAAACAAACACACACACACAATAACAATGATCCGCAGCCAGTTCTAGGAACATCACAAATCTTCCATCACTGCATTTCGGGAAGGTGTGTGCGCTAGTGCTGCTCTTGGAAAGTGAGCCCATAGCCTAGAGCTGGCTAACCTTCCTGAGTTGTGAAATGTCAGGTCAGAAATGCCAGATGGCTGTGAGACTTGTTTTATATCTCAAGAGAGCCAAGGGTTGCAGGAATTTAGGATGGACCTCAAGATGCAGATAACAGTGGCTCCTCAGGCATATGGCTTTTTAACGGTGCAGTATGGCAGGACCTGTGGGGTAAATCCAAGTTCATTTAAGCAGTCTTGCCTCTTTTTGTTTTCTCCTGTGTCTGGAGGTATTGTTTATTTAGTCTTCGTGTGCCAGAGTGGCAGCTGACATTGGATACTGTTGCTCCCAGGCAAAATCTCTGCTTGAGCTACTCCTGGGCCACAGACCACTGAAAAGATTTTTTACATCCCCTCACTGCCACACTGAGCTTGATCTGATGGGAATGGGATGCTACTGCTGGAGGTCTGCTAAAGATCTAAACTGGGATGCACTCATCCAGGGGATATTTTGGGATGTTCTGCCCAGCACACGTTGTGGGGTTAGATCGTGCTCTGATACATGAAGCAGATAGAGATAGAGCTGTGTTTGTGTGCTTGTGTGTGTGTTTGTGTGGCTACCCTTGTGTAAGATGGCACCCAGCCTTCGCTGTGATGCTGTAAAAGGATTTGACACAGTGATTGAGACAGCAGGACCAGGGGGACCTGAGACAAAATTTTTAGCAGGCCTGACTAGGAGTGACCTCTGTGGAGTCTTCCCAGCAGTTCCAGGCCTGTTTTACTTGCTGGTGGGCTCCTCTTTGCACAGCAGGTACGGGAGGCCTGGTTGCACAGCTCCAGTGGGAAGAGATGTTTGGCGAGCAAGAGAGGAGGAAGAAGGGTTAGTCCAGGTTTATCAGAGCTGGCTCAAGGCTTGCTAGAAAAGCAGGTGAAACTGAGCAGCAAGGAAGCAAGGGCAATGCTGGTAATGTTGCATTTAAAGATTAACAAAGTAAGGGCACAGCCTGTGTATGCATGGGACCCTTTGGTGCTCCAGCACTGGCTGCCCTGGCAACAGCCTGTGCCTGGGGCCTGCCTTCCTGTCCTCATTTCTTTTTCTTCCAGGTCCCTGAGCTCTTGCTGGTTTATCCTATCATGCCTAGTCTCTCTCTTTTAGCAATGAAGTGTAATAATTTAAAAGTGTGATTTTTTTTTTCTTTCTTTCCAGGCTCAGAGCCACACATAGCCAGTTACTGGAACAAAGGCTGTGCTGTGCATCTGTCAGTTCTTGAGTGATCTGGGCACTGGGGAGACAGCCAGGAAAGATGCAGGAAGGCATAATCAAATGGTCTCATCAGATGCTGCCCTAAAAAGAGGAGCAATGTGATGTGACTTGTTTGCAGGGTTTGGAATGAAAGGAATGAAGCAGGGCTAAATCAGTAAGCTACAATCAATGCTTTGAGTAACACTCTTGTTTTGTTGTCTCAGATGGTGGTTGTTCTTCCATATATTAGCATTTTGGTCCCTGTAATAAAAGAGCATGTTGTATATAGAGGTGGAGATGTGAATACTCTTAAGCTGTTGACACAGGAGCACAACACCAGTATTTATTGGAGTTGCTATTGCATGCAATATCACCTGGAGGCTATGAATTTTATTAGGGTCTTTTTTGCTAGGTTCTGCATATAATGAGAGGTTTTTATCTTCATCTTGTAGTACAAGTAAGCAATATATCCAAATGACTGATGTTTCATCTTTTTATACAGGTCAGGGATAGAGGAATTAAATGCAATTCCTGAAGAAATGTGGTAACACAGAAATTGAAAAACATTTTATTTTATTATAATTTTTTAAATTATTTTTTTGGTTGCTAATTTTGAGATTTATGAGATTTGGTTATTCAAGATATGATAGACCATCATTTTAAAACAACCTTTTTCTCCCAGTATTAGTAGAAAGATTTTTACTGGTCATGTTTCCCATCAAAGCATCTTCTGAGCTAAAACTAAAATTTTGTGGTTTATTATTATTTTTTTTTCTAATATCAGCTGTCAACACCCCTATAAATGGGGGTATAATAACAACAACAAAAAATAATGTTATTTTCATTAAACTATCTTAGTTTCTTCTGATAGTGTAATGAAGTTGTAGAAAACAGAGATGAATGGACTTGGGGGGGACATCTACTAATTTCATGCTGTAAAATAGGATTAATTGTATATAAATATCACAGAGATACCTAATCTTTCAGTATGTTATTTAATGGGTGGCTATTACTGTATGATACTGCTTTTCCACAACCTGCGGATACACACAGGAAAGATCTGTTATACTACATTAATGCATCCAAACCAGTCACCCTTAGAATATGACAGAAAGCACTGAAACATACAGGAGATTAAGTTGGAAGAAAACCAAAGTGCACATGCATATTCATTTTGGGCTGGTTCCTTAACTTATCTTAGCAGCTGTGTGCACAAAGCAGCCACAAAACTGGCCAGCTTGTCTCCTTGGGAAAGGGAAGTCTCAGATAGGCTCTGGTTGCCAGAATATTTATAATAGATTTGTCTATGAATGAGCAGGTCCAGTTGGCCAGCAAGAACTGCAGTTGTGAGCTGCTCTATGAATACAGTAATTTCCCAGTAGGTCTGTAGATCAGTCCTTCCTTCCTTCCTTCCTTCCTTCCTTCCTTCCTTCCTTCCTTCCAATTTCTTTTCTTTGTTCTTTCCTCTGTTTCTTTCTCTCTCTCATCCGTTTCTTTCTCTCTCTCTCATTTTCCTTTCTCTGTCACACTCTTTCCCTGTCTCTCTGTCCTTCTCTCTCATGCTTTTTTACCTCCCCTTTCTCCTGCATCCTTCTTCCCTCTCTTTGTCTCTCTCGTTATGATGATGATGATGATTATTTTTTCTGTAAGGAGTCAGACTTTTAATGGATGCATTTTTTTGTAGTAATTTATCCCATGTGAAGCAGGACAAGAAAAGTACAGTCCAACCTGATCCTGGCTCCAAATAAATGCAACCAGTTCTGTGGTATAAATAGCTGCCTTGTTTCCTCTACTTCTCTGTTCCCATGAATCTCTCTATCTCTCTCTCTCTATTCTCAGAATAGACCAAATATTACAATGAAAATTCACATTTCAGGATTTCCACTGCAGTTTAGGGAGTGACATAAGAACAGGAAAATGCCTGTCCTGGATCAGACCAAAGGTCTAGGTAGCATGCCCTGCTACAAAATGTGCAACAGTAGATGACTAGCACAAGGTGAGCAAAAGTAGAGCAGTACTCCCTTTGTATACATTCGCAGCTTCCAGCAAAGTGCAACTTAGGGATATCTTTAGTCAGAGGCAGTACCTTTGTGTTTAATTGTCTTTAATGATTTCCCCTCCATGAATTTGAATAATGTCTTTTTGCATCTGTGTCATTTCTGGCATCTCTATTGCCCCTTTGTAATGGGTTATACAGCTTAATTATAGGGTATGAGAATATATATTCTCTTTTGTGTTTTTTGAACGTGCTTGATTATAATTTCACCTGATACCATGTATTTTCAGTATTATGAAATAAAAGAGAATAAGCTATTCATCCTCTCCATACTACTGACTTTGCAGTTCTCTATCCTTTTCCTCTGCAATTGGTTTTCCAGCCCTAACCTTTTAATCATTCTTTGCATGGAAATTGCTTCAGACTTTAGATCATCTTTATCAGCCTTCTCTTTTCTAGTTCAGCTTTATCATTTTAGAGATGGAACATCAAAACTGCACACAGTATTTAAGATGCTGAGACATCCTGGATTTGTATAGTGATATATTGATTATATCCCATTTTATTCTCTATTCTGCACCTAACAATTCGTTAATGTTCCATTAGCTTTTTTTTGACTGCTTCTAAGCCGATGTTTTGAAGTTAAACACTTGTGCAAATGGTTCTTTGTCTTGCCTTCATGCCTCATGCAAGCATGTTGAGTATAAACACATTTCAGTTAATATTACAGAGTGACAGCAACCTTGTGACAAAAGACAAAAATACCTCTCAGAAGAAGGTCAAAACCGAGTTCCTCCCTTTGAGTTCTCAGACTAGCTTATCCATGAAACAGTCATGTGCAATGTCTAAAAATACCCTACTGTGACATTTAATACTACACAATAGTAATTAAATTATCCTATTATTATGGTGTTTCCAGTCTCATTTGTCTCTTTGAATCTTATTTTTTCTCTAGTTTATCACGATTGTTAACTCATTATCTTGACCAAAATGGTGGTAAGGTGGTAAGGTCACTGTGCCTTGGGAGTTGCTTTTAAATATTTTGCTTGACACCTCTAAATGATATCTGGGTTTAGCAGCTGGACATCTAACCACTGCTGTAGCTTTGGTTAACTCACAAGGTACATAATGCTGTAGAATATACCTCAGCTTTAACTAGGGAGGTCAAGTGTGCAAACACACACAAAACTACATAATTTTTACTTGTAAAAACAAAACAAAGCAAAAAAAAAAACATAAGTCAAAAGGAACTGAAGCAAAATATTCAAGAGAAACACAAACTTTACCTGTAGAGAGTAAACTGGGAGAAAACCAAATCACGCTGGCCCATCTCAAGTTTTTTCAAACTTCCACCAGTAGTGTCTTAGTGTATATATATAGTTATGTAAAAATTGCTCAATATAAAGCTAGTCTTTATCTTATATTGACTTAAAATATCTTGATATGAAAACTCATTTGATTCTGTTCTAGTAATAGCAGTTGAATCGCTTGCTTACATTGCCTTTGTTCCAAAGATTGCAAAATATTTTACATGTATTCATGAACTAAAACGGAAAACATTAACCAAAACAGAATGTTTGGCAACTAGTTCCCTACTCAGGACCATCTGCAAAATGAAATGAAACGTAGGGGATTTTTCTACAAACATGCTCTAGCTGGGGCTTGATCAATATACCTAAGCACTTTTATATCCTCCCTCCCCTTTGCTGCTTTGTTGCATAACAAATTCATGTTTATTTATCAGTACCACAGCATTTGCCATCTGTTAATCCAGGTGCTGGATCTAAACAGTGCATGTTCTGTAAGCCAGTGGACAGTTCTTTGCTATGTGCTATGTCTCTGAAGTTCAGTATCATTTTAATATCAACAGGAGATTGGAAAGTTGTTGCCTCCTTTGCTGGTTTGTGGAATCTTTTAGAAAAATTATACAAGTGTATGCACTCACATTTTGCTCTCTGTAGTATTCTCTTTAATTTTCAGCTTAATGAAATTGTAACTATAGGAATTTCCTTCTCTCATATGCTTTTAGATAACTCTGAACATGTTGTGCCAGCAACCATTGGAATTTACACCCCTTTGTCAACTTTAGACAATAACTCCAGATGGGATCTGGGAGCTTTGTAAAGCACTTCCTGAAAATCTGAAGAAATCCAGCCAAATGTATCCCTGATGTGAAGCCACTGGTAATAATGGAGATGCAACAAGAATAAACATTGGTTTGGTGCCCACTAAGTCTGTTTCATTTTGTTTTGGCAGAGTGTTTATGAAAATTTTTAAAACAAATCAGTCAGTCTCTCCATAATCTGAATCCAGAGTGGCTATTCTTAGTCAAGCTGTGCTTTTTTTGACATTCACTAAACTTAATTTATCCCTAGAAATGTTGCTGATAACTTATTGTAATGATAATGATGATGATGTTGATGATAACTGTTGCTGCAGTAAGGTCGTATCTCAACAGGCATTTTAAACTGGACTGTTTGTTCAGCTGAAGAGCAAGTGAAGCAGACAAAGATATTTTCTGTCTAGATTTGAGCTGGAAGAAGGGACTGCATGCAGTTAAGCAGTGTCTGCCAGATCCTGGCTGTGCAGTAGCCAGTAATTTATCTGGAGAGGTCACTGGGGGCATCTTCTGTTACTGACATGTCTCCTGACAGCCTCTCTAAAATTCCTGCTGAAAGTTTTCCTTGTGAGACCTGGAATCAGCTGCAGCCAGGAATTGGAATGTCTTCCCCAGCTCGGTTTTTTAACATCGAAAAGACACCAAAGACTCCCAGTTGTTAAATCAATGTTTTGTAATGAATATAAAATAATAAATCGGGGCATGACAATTATTTAAGATAGTTTTTTCTCATTAAAGCAGATGAAATTTATTATATATATATATATATTTCTGGATTAGTTTTCTGTGAGATTGGCAGCTTCTGGCAGGCAGGTAATGTGAAATGGCCCCCTGAATTTTGGCTGTGGGTTTGTTCTCTGCTGCAGGCTGCCCCTCACTTATTTTCCCAGTCCCTGTTGATACTTCATGCTGTTTCTCAGTACACTCTGTCCTATTTGCCCCTGTGCTCCAGATGCTTCCCTCAAGCTCAGCATTTTCTCTTGCTTTTGAGGAAAAAGGCACCTCTTCCTTTCTCCATCTCTTCAAAGAGTTCAGTATAACTCCTGTGCAGTAGACCAGAAGAGATGGACCTTTCTTTTTTTGTGAGCAGCCAAACACAACAAAATGCACACAATCAGAAGCAAATTAAGTAGTTTTGTTAAAAAATATGTGGGCCTACATAGAAGTAAAATACACACATGCAACTGCATAAAAAAAAAAAAAATAATAAAAAAAATTAATGTCTGTGCAGAAGCTGCAGACAGCTGGAAAACATGCATGAGTTACTTTCCATTAGCTTTCCTCTCACTGCTGGGATCCATCCCCAGCAGTTTGCTTATTCCCTTCTGCTCCGAGTCACTTAGTCACTCTTCTCTCCATCACAGGGAAATATTTGAAAAAATGTCTTCACAGTATCTATGCTATGTTCCATAGCTCTGAAACAAGATCTTGGCAGTATTTCAGATGAAGAGTTGCACACAATTTATGTAGATCTAGGGTGCTGCAGCTTTCTAGGATTTTTTTTATTTTTTATTTTTTTTTGGTCATTGTTTGGTTAATTTTGTTTACATTTGTGTTCTTTGCTTCTTGTCCTACCCCATTGTGCAGGCTGCTCTGAGGTTTTGGATCTGTTGTTCAGTGCTATGCCATGTTCTGCTTTGAGGAATGGCTGTATGGTAGTAAGGGGTAATGTGACTCTTCTTTTTTATGCACACACAGAGGTATGCACAGATGTGCACAGCCTAATGCTCTCATTCTTCCACCCAGGGGAGTTCACTGGGGAGGAAGAAACTCTGGATTTCTGGTCTTCTCACAGCTATGAAACAGGACTGCAAATACATTTTCCCATAGACTTTGCGCTTTTAACCCCTTGCTATTTTGCATGATCAAAATATGAAAGAATGAATAATTTATCATTAAACCATTGTTATTAACATATTCCCAGAACTGCAGTGCTACTGTGCTCATTGTTACACATTCTCATAGATTGTTGTTTACACTGTGGGTGGGGAACAAAATTGTCCTGGGTTGCTGCCTGGTGTTCTAACGTACCGATCATTTGGTTAGGGAATTTGGCCACAGAATAATGCTGCTGCACAGTATAACAGTTAAATTTGTGTGGCCACACTTCCTTCCTCTGAAAGCCAAGGTGTGAGGAGGGAGACAAGGTGGGACTATTGTGTCTGGCATCCTTGTACAAGCTGAATTTGGTTATGGCACAGGCTGTCTCCACCTTAGAAACTCTCTGCAGTCCACCAGTTCAGAAATAGCCAGAATAAGTCAGTCCAGCAGACAGGGCAGAGAAAAGCTGTATGACAACTCCTATCTTGCCAGTCAGAAAATGATAAAAAAATAAAAACCTCCAAAAGATCTGCTTCAATTTGCCTGAAGTCACACAACTCTTGCATCCTGAGCTCCGGTCCAGGACTTCAACCCTTCTGCCGGCAATTCGTTCATTTAAATTATGAATTTCCTTGGTTCTTTGAGATATTCTTGTTACATTCAGTCATCAAAAGACTCCTTATCTTGTAGTAATAATGTTGTTCAGCTAGGTAGGAGAATCTTCTGTTTGTATTTTGGGGTCTTACAGAGGAGAAGTGCTTAAGAAATAAATATTATCTTCTATTTTGTAGGGATAACAGTATATATTATTAGAGGCTTCAATAGGAAATAAATGGGATTAACAAAAAGAAAAAGAAATATGCATCAAACACTGAATATTTTGCATAAGCACCACTACAATTGTTAAACAGAAAGCCTTGCGTGTGGCCTTTCTCCAAAACTGGTTTATAATTGCTGGAGTTATTTCTTGGTGATTACTGAATGTAGCAGAAAAGTGTGATGGCGCTTGTCAGCCACTTTTTCTACACAGTGATATTCTTTTTAGAAATGATACAACCTTGTAGCCTACTGAGAAGTAAATTAAAAACACTGAGATTTATTCCCTGAATTACTGATTGAATTACTGGTTAAAGTTACAGTTGCTCAAAATAATGTTTATTTTCCTCTTATGAAAAAAAAAAAAAAATGGAAAGGACTAAGAATGTGGCTAGGGACTTTTTTATTTATTTTATTTTTTATTTTTTATTTTTATTTTTGATTAAATAATAAGAAATTGTGCTTATATAACACCTGACTTCAAAATCACATAGAAACACTACAGTTGAGTTATGCGAGTCTGATGATACTTTTTAGTTCATTATGTTTTTGTATATGCAGATTAGAGACCTTATTCTCCTTCACTACTTGAGTCATACGTAACTCCACTCAGGTAGATGGAGCTGCAGTGCTGTTGTACTGTTGTCAGAAGAAACAGCAGCAAAATGTGAGTGGAGACTGAACACCTGGTGAAATTTCTGCTGTAGAGATGCCAGCAAAAACAATCGTCGGACATGATAGACATGGCAGAAACTGAAGACTTGACTTGTGGTTGGCACTGATTATTCTTTTTACTGAAAGCAGCTGTCATGCTCTTGATGAGACAGAAAAGGATGAGATTGAGATGTGCACAGCTGAAGATTAAAAGTTATCACCAAAAGATAGGTCAGTAGAATATAATTACTTTGACGTGAGGAGTATGTTTCATTACATCAGAAGTCCAGCTGAAGTAAATGCAGGGCATGTTACAGGGGTTCCAAATAAATGTAAGGCCCACAGTAAGTGCAAGGGCTAATTTTCAAATTGCTGGATGGAATCCACATGGAAATAGCTGATAGGAACAAAGAAAGCTTTTATATATTTAGGAATATCTTAGGGGATGCTCATTGAGAACAAATGGTAAGAGCTATCAAGGTAGTCCTGAGGAAGGAAAAAGAAAAATATAGCATCATTGGCACTATCAGTGATGTCTGGTGTTCAAGGAATTTTGCAATTGTGTTCTGTAAAGGGACAGTTATGATCTGATGTCCTCTTTTTAGGTGAGAAGCATGAGCACGGTGGATCTGCTTCTAGCATATGGAAGGGGAAAGATATTTTCTGTTCTCATCAAGGGGAAAGAATCTAGTAAAGAAAGAGGGAGAAAGAATAATAAAAAGAGATAGGAAGAGGGTATAAGCTTTCATTCACACTGAAACTGCAGCCTTCACATACTGTGTAATAATAGCATGAACAAAATGGGCATGAAATATTTGAACTTTGGGTTAATTCAATCTGCTTGAAACTTTAATGAACTTTGAAATGTGTCTCTGTATTGTTAATATCTCTTAAAAAAAAAGAAAAAAGATTGGAAATATGGACAAGTTATATGTTACAATAGGCATAGTGATGGGACTATAAACACACTAAACTGTTGTAATGAACACAAATCTGAAAATGTAGAGTAAGTTTTTGAAATGTGTTGATATATTACAAAATGCCTCATTAAAATTCTGAATACTTTATTTTCAGATTTCAATTTCTGTACTTTTTAATGAGTCAAATAATAAAGAAAAATGACGAGTTCTAGTTGGTCACACAGGCTTGTAAAACTTTTAAAAAGTTGTTTTATTTGAGAAAGAACAAAGGGTAGTTTGAATTTATCACGCTCTATACTGAAAAGGAGATTCCTAAAGTAAAAATGAATTTTACTATTTCATATCTACCATATTATATACTTCAGAAACAGGAGATTAAATCTTCTGTCCTGATGAGACCAAGATGATACAGATAAAATTTCCATAAGGAATCACAGGTTTACCTCTGGATACACACTATGGGATTGAGGCACATAGATTGTAGTACCATATCAATACGACATGGAACTAAAAAAAGGTAATTATATTCAGAGATATTATAAACCATCCAAGAGTTTACAGATGTAGGAAGGGATTTTTACATAAGCACAATGGCTCAGGAGAAACAAGGATAAAATATGATGGCTATTAAGTAATGACTAGGCAGCATGACCTAGAGGCCACTGAAGGTGGAAAGATTGCTGCATGATTAATTTTGAGCAACAATGCTCTTTCCTTTCCTTTCCTTTCCTTTCCTTTCCTTTCCTTTCCTTTCCTTTCCTTTCCTTTCCTTTCCTTTCCTTTCCTTTCCGCACCTTTCCTTTCCTTTCCTTTCCTTTCCTTTCCTTTCCTTTCCTTTCCTTTCCTTCCCTTCCCTTCCCTTCCCTTCCCTTCCCTTCCCTTCCCTTCCCTTCCCTTCCCTTCCCTTCCCTTCCCTTCCCTTCCCTTCCCTTCCCTTTCCATCATTGAATTAATTGAAATAGGATTGATAACTCATAGCTTAAAGGAACACATTTCTTGCATGTCAAACAAAATGATAGATAGGAAGACATGAGCTTTAAGTTTGACCAGCAGGAGAGCTTTTAGCTTTAAATTTAGCTTCTATGAGATGCATCTGTGGTAACGTAATCATGAATGGTTTAAAAAACCTGTCACAAAGGTAGATGGCTTCTGTAGAGAAAGATGAAAGGGTCACTTTGGCCATTCATTTATCAGAGATGCTTCAGTTCACAGAAATAACCTATACTGTGGCAGAGGCTAGCTAAATTGAGCTAAGTCATTGGTATCCTTGAAGATTATAGCATCTTGCTCAAAATATCGATTTGTAATATGGAAAACCACAATACAAATAATTGTATAAATCCTTAAGAAGGCTTCTACCAGGTGCAAGCACTAAATAGTAAAGAAGATGCAAGGATATGTAGAAATTAGCAACACTGACATTACCAAGTAACTGCTTGTGTTACAGTGTTGGAGCCAAACTAAAGTGATAGTAAAGTAGAGACTGTAGGGTCAGCCTTTATTCTTTTTTAAAAAACCAGTTTAGGTTAGGAACCACTGTAGTCAAAATGAAACCATAGTCCATGAAATCAGAGGAACTGCTATATTATTGTCAAGCACATTTGAGGAGAAGCAAGCTAAGTCATTGCACGGAGACTTCAAATCCATGCTAATTGTGTTGTACTCGCAGTTCTTCCTCCTGCAATTTGACTTTCTGCTCTGTTGCTCTCCGTTCTTTCTGTGTCACCACACAATGCATGTATGATTCCCCCGCTCTTTTTGGTCTTGATGAAACATGGGATTCCTTCTCTGAGAGTGGTTGTCTGGCTTGTTTTTATCAGATTCTGTTCCTCTCCAGTCTGTACAAAGTCTACTACAGCATTTCACCAAATTTCCCCCAAAAGCAATAAACAAAAGTAAGTTCTTACAGGCTGTTGAGCATTTAATTCTCTGCTTTGTGTGTACAATATGGGTCACAACAATTTCACACAGTGTGCGTGTGACTCTTCCATCTCTGCAGGTCTGTATTAAACCACGAGTCTGGGATGCAGTGATTTTCAAGGTTTTATTTTGTATGAGTAGACTGATAGGGATTAGAAGCTCCAAAGGGAGCAGAAGAGTGACTGAGAGAGACTGTGAGGAATAGCTGGTTGGGCACATGTGCTGGTGTTTATTAGCTGTGCATTTGCCATCTGCTGAAGGAAAAGAAGCAACAGGGGACCGTTCATGCTGAGTGGAAAAGATGTTAGAGAAGTGCTATGGCTGGCCTAGATGGCTCTGCTGAAAGGGAAAGAGAACTGATCAGGATGGAGGGAAAGAAGGAGGGGGTGGCATGGCTCTATGAATACACAGATGCTTATCAGCTGCTTTTTATTTATTTATTTATTTATTTTTGACTGTTACATAGGACTAATTGCTGAAACACAGCAAGAGTGCATGCAGTGTTAGGGCTGGTGGCACTACTCACTGGATTTCAGCTCTCCCCTTTCTTGAGATTTTTCTGTGAAACTGCCAGAGCAAAAAGGACCTGAAATCACTACATCTAAGAGATTACAAAACATTGGTACGAAGGCAGGAACAGAGTGCGTAATGTTTTAGCGTGGCCAAAAGATATCTGGTAATAAATAACTTGGACTTGGAATGTAACGGCTAAGGGTAAATAACGAAAGGCAGTGGTTGTATTCAATTGTATTGGGCAAGACGGCTAACAATGGGAGCAGTAACAGCATAGGACTGTGAAGTGACTACTCTGAAATATAACTCCACTGTTTTTTTAAATGTCTGTCTTTATGATAAGAACTTGAGATTTTGATCAGTACACACAACTGAAGGAACCATTATATGAACATGAGTGCTTTAAGAACAGTTTTCAAAATGACTTTTGCAAAGGATTGTCCAATCTCACCATTACACTCCAGATGCTCAGGAAGTAAGAATTTAATGCCCACTGTGACATTAATTTAGCAAGTACATTTTTGTTCCCCAGATAAAATTGTAGAGAAGGAAAAGGCACTACAATATGAAGGAATCGGTTTAAGAGTTAAAATGACTTTGTCAGAAAACATTTAGTGTGACTTGTTCTGTGTGTATTTTTCAGGTCTCTGGGAGCTAACTGAGTGGCCAAGGGGGGCTGTTCTTAATATCTTCATTGACAGTCATTTGGAAAGTATAAATCAGAAGACTGATTTTATTCCTACAGATAATAATTGACTTGTAGTCTTTCTTTACAGTCTCACAACATTTTTAAAGTGAAATAGGAAACAGTATAAAATGAAGACACAAGTCTGTGTTCTGATACATTAAATCTTAAAGAAGCTATTTCAAAACAGGGTGCATAAAAATCTCAGTACTGAATGTAGTATGTACTAGGAGCAGTGCTAAAAGGAGGACATTTTATTACATCCCTTCTGTCTCAATGTATGTTAACAGCAATCTTAAAGCAAGTCTTTCATTTTTGTCTTTCATTCTGTTCTACATAGTTCTGCTTTTGCTGGATGATAATATCAGCTGAAATAACACTTCTTATCTCTAGTCACTTTTCTGTTGTCACATTATACTTACATGTTCTGACTTATGGTGCTTTAGATTATCTTATTCCCTAAGACTGTTTTTTAGTATAGCAACCCACAGTGACATCAGGAACGTCTGCTGGAGTGTTAATGTTTATTTGCAAACATGGAGGGAGGGTGAGGTATTTTAATTACTTGGCAATAGAGAAGCCATCAGCATATTTCCTGTCTGAAGATTCAGACAGTTTAAAATACAGATTACTTGGAACTTTCTTCTGATATGAAACAAATGGTAGCTTATTTGCTCTTCTAAAAAGACACCCTATTATTTTGAATAAGTTGAATTGTACAATTATTTAAAGACACAAAGAGAAATATGTTCTCTCTCTTTCTAATCTATTCATTGGTAATAGCATAAAAAGATTATCATCCCATGGAACAAAGGAAAAAAATAAGGAACTGCTGCAA
>NC_048893.1:61340740-61367603 GCF_011077185.1 Oxyura jamaicensis | reverse complement strand
TCCTTCCTTCCTTCCTTCCTTCCTTCCTTCCTTATATGAACCATGATGTGCAGTCTGTCAATGCTTCTATGCTCCTAGAACAGGGAACATTTTTCGTTCCATTGCTGAATTGCACACCGAAGTGATGAACATAAATAAACTTAAGAAGGCAGAAAAACACATCTTATAAAGATAGGCTTACAGGCTTACTGTATACTTTTTATTATTATTATTATTATTATTATTTGAATTAGCTCAAAATTTAATTTCCTATGTTAAATTAATTTTTTGTAGCCATCTTCTTGTAACTTTTTGTTTAGTTTCTGGTTCTTGATGTTTCAAACAAACACAAGAAAATTTCAACTTAGAAAGCTAAGTTGTACTATATTAAAAATAAAAATTCAAAACAAATAAACATACAACAAACAATGTGGCTGGTTTAACTATCAATTTAATCTCATGCTCAAAGATTATTCAACTATCATCTGACAGTTGCAGAAATGCTAATTGCCCTGCAGTTGACAAAAAAGAGACATTTTACAAGTGTTATGTGGGATGTGCAAGCTAATATAAATTCATATGTTGTCTGGCTATAATTTTTAATTGTGCTGAGAATTATTTCATTGACTTCATAATTTTCAGGTACAAAGAAGTGAAGCGTGCAATCCAAAATCATGCCAGTAGAAAATCTCAATTGGTTGTGATGGACTTTGTCTTGTATGTGTACAGCCATGGTTGTTAACAAAACTGTAGTTAAAAAATAAAAGTTGGAAATTAGATAGATCTCAAAGGACAATCCTGGAGGAGCCTGTTGGGAGAGGGAGATGATGTTAAGTTTGCTGGGTGGATCACTGATGTCACTAAACTTGCAAATGCCTAAGTCAAAACTATAATTCAACATGTGTTATACAGAAGAAAACAACAACAACAAAACCAGCAAAGTGTTTCAAAGAACAGCAAAACAGATCCTCAGGAGAGTACTGTTCTGTATAATAATCACAGCATAAAAATATTCTGGAAGAAGTGATATATGGTTGTGGCTAGTGATACAATCGTTTTTCAGTTTTCTCTATTTTCAACTAAAAGTCTGGGGGACTCTGTTAAATATTGCTATGTGCTATCCCAATATGTGATGGAAAAAGATAAAGTTAGGAAAGGGCTAGAGATATTGTTGATATTCAAAAGTCAGTCACAGCTCCTCTACCATAGGATTCCAGAAAAGGATACTACAGAAACTGTATCTTGTATAAGGCAAAACAAAGAGATGGCCAAAGCTAAGGAAATGCCAAATATGCCAAATATGGCATTTCATATTTGTTGTTACAGATGTTGACCCAGGAGGTGAAGAACTCTTCATTCATGTGTCCTTCAGGCTGTGGTGACTTTCACGGAGCAAGGGAAAGGGGAAATCAAAATCGTCTAGGGATGACAATTCAAGGAATTTATAATACCAATTCAAATCCCAGTGCTGTCCTCTGAGAGACAGGAATTTATTGTTCTGTTGTACTAGGCTGTCTGTATGAGATAAGATGAGGCCATCAGTCAAGATTTTAATTGGATCAGGGTAATTTTCACAAATCATTGTAAGTGACCTTTATTTTCTGCCTCAACAGAGATCAAAATGCAGTGGGCCATCACATCCTTATTTATATTATTTTCTTTGGAACCAAAATCCTCTAAACCTTGGTTAAGGCAGATGATAAGACTGTGATGCTGGATGATGTTATGTTTCAATTCTGTATGCCAAACCATTTCTGTGATAAAACAGGGGTCCTGATCTAAAAGCACCTAATTGTGTCACTGTCATGCGTAATTAGAAAATTTCAAAACATAATATTACAATGATAAAATAAATCCAGATTCATGATGCCTCAAAGTATTAGCTACCAGAAGTGATACATTTTGTCAAATGCAGTTATCCTCATCCAGCAATGAGTTAAAAAACAAACAAACAAACAAACAAACAAAACTAAAAACAGAGACAAATTTCCCTAGGGATCAAAAGTACAACTTATAAATTAGCCTAGGACTCGTTTGTAAGCCAATGAAATCCAGACAGACAATTTCCCCTTCATTTTGTCAAGTCTTCCTTTGGTTTGTGCAAAGTAAGTATGAATGTTCTCTTTTGACATATTCTTGAACTACTTTTCATTTCACTATGGATTTTATTTTCCAAGTGTGACCAACTGTTAGAGCACAAGTTAATGGTCTACTGCCTGAAACAGTTGCAGGACAATATAAAACAGTACAGGGAGAAAGGATCCCTGGTGTTCATTGTTGCATTACACAACTGGGAATACTGAAAGAAGAGTGTCCTCACCCTGCACTTGGAAGTGTTGTTTTGACATGTCCATGAAACATCTGAAATACCTTCTTCAGTCCTCAACAGGACTTAGTTTAGTTCATCATACTATTGGAAGATGCTCACAGAGCAATAAGGCTTGAAGACTTTTGCTTCCGTGGGTGTTTTGATATATATGATATTCCACATACTTCCAGGTGTGCCCAGAACTGAGAAGATTCTACAGTGATGCCAGAGCTCAGGTGAGACAGCAATGTGGCAAAGGCACATAGGTATTGCACACTTCGTCAAAACACCCTTTGTACTTAAGTAAGGGGTTGAGATTATCTAAGTTCTATCTTGTGGCACCAGGAAAGGGACATGGGGACCAGAATAGGTTTGTACAATGAAGGTTGCCTTATACAATGAGGAAAGACTTTGTTTTAGTGTCCTTTCTCAGCTGGGCAGCAAGGAGTGGAAAATGTCTGTGTGGCACCCACCCTGCCTTGAGCATGTTTATTTTCTTCCGTGTATTTTGCTTCAAAACCTGACCTGAAAATATTGTGGGTATCTGCAACCTTAGACCTTAGGTACTGAAGACCTTAGGTATTGAAGACCTTAGGTATTGAAGGTCTTTGAGAGCTGTGGGAAAGTTTGGTGCAATGAAGATTTATGCTCAGTAGAGGAAGATCATGTTACTGATCATTGAAACAGACTGGAAAAACACAGGTCCATGGGGCCTGGTGTGCACTCACAAGTGTTGAGGGAGATAGCTGATATCATTGTGAGATCACTTTCTATTGTCTTCAGAAAGTTATGGTGATCAAAGGAGATTCTTGAGGACTGGAAAAAAGTAAATGTCACCCCTATCTTCAAAATGGGCAAGAAAAACAATCCAGAGAAATATAGGAGCAAATCCTCCTGGAAATAATTTCCAAATATTTCCAAACAAGAAGGTATTTAGGGAGTAGTCAGCATGGGTTTATGAAAGGGAAATGATGCCAGACCAGCTTGATAGCCTCATATGACAAAACATGGAGTCTGAGGACAAAGCACTTGATATTATTTGTCTTGACTTTAACAAAACTTCCATAACATGCTCATAGACAAACTGATGAAGTAGTCTAGATAAGAGGACAATGAGACATACTTAATACTGGTTGAACTGTTCGACTAAAAGGACCATGGTCTTCAGCACAGAGTCAAGCTAAAAGTCAGTCCAAAGAGGTGTACTCCAGCAGTTAATACTGGGGCCAAAGCTGCTTGACATGCTCATTAGTGACCTGAACAATGAGGCAGAGTGCACCTTCAGCAAGTTTGCAGATGATTCAAAACTGGGAGGAGTATTGATACACTAGATGATTATGCTGCCATTCAGAGGAAAATTGCCAAGCTGGAGAAATGTGCCAACGTGAATTTAGTTAAGTTCAGCAAAAGGAATTGCAAAGTTCTGGACCTGGGAAGGAAAAATCATATGCCCCAGTCTGGTCTGGGGCTGAGCAACTGGTAAGCAACTTTGCAGAAAAGTACCCAGGGGGCCCTGATGGCAAGCTGACCATGAAGCAGCCAAGTGCTCCTGGCACAAAGCCCAGTGGCCCCTCTGGCTGCTTTAGGCATGGCATTGCCAGGAGATCAAGGGAGGTGACAGTTCACCTCTGCCCAGTGCCGGTGAGTCTGTATCTGGAGCATTGTTTCCAGTTCTGAGCTCCTCGGTGCAAGAAAAACATGGACATACTGGAGCAAGTACTGCCAAGGGCTATGAAGATGATTATGGAGCTAGAGCATGTAAGATAGGAGAAGACCCTGAAAAAGCTGGGACTATTAACTCTATAGAAGAGAAGGTTCAGGGAAGATCTTATCTATGTATATGAATATACGCACATACATTAATGGGGGGTAAGGAAGACAGAGCTAAACTCTTAGATCAAGTGGAGGTATCTGGAACAGGTTCCCCCAGAATGGTTGTGGAACCCCCATCCTTGGAGAAGAGCAAAACACAACTGGACATTGGCCTCAGCAGCCTGCTCTGAGCAGGGGGTTGGTCTGGATTATCTCCTGAAGTCCTTGCCAACCTTAACTATTCTGTGAGTCTGTGATTCTGAGAGCCCAGGTATCAGCATGTCTAAATTAAATTGCAAAACTTAATTGAAATAATGTTGCCTAATATCAAGATCTAATTTGCCTGCAATTTAATTTCAGACCCACCTGTTCAAGGCATGGACACATACCTATAGGAATTAAAATGGAAAAATGTTATGTCTGTAGCACAAATCATATGTCATAAACATTCTTGCAAGACTCAAATATATGTGTCTTAAGATAAAATAGATGAACTTAAGTACCTAACAGCAGAAAATAATGTGTTAGCAGGTAATTTTGAAACAATGCCATTCTTCGTTATGTTTATTAAGATTTGTTTACTAAGCTGGTCTACCTATTTTCTTCTTACATAATTAATATTAATTACAAGAGGAGTAATTATACTTGCAGTCAGACTTGCACTTAACAGATTATTTACTTGAGCTCTAATTTTACAGCTGCATCTGATTTTGCAGTATTGGATTTTAATATGTGGATGCACATCTTCCATCTTGTACAGTATCTAAAATGAAATTACTTATTTTGTGTGTAATTACTGTGACTTTTGAGAGCCATTTTGATCAGGAGTGAGATAATTTGCCACTTTACCGTGGAAAGATGGAATTTAAGCTGAGGAACTGTGTTGTAAATATACACTTATCTCATGTTATTGTCCTTTCTCTGAATAATATTACAATAATAATTTTAAGAATTTACATATGTACCACTAGCTTATGCTGGATACATACAGAAATATGTATTTATTGGAGAAATAGGACATTTATCATCTGAACAGGGTACAAGCATACTGAATTTCACAGGCATGGGTTCAATATATTTCATGTAAGGACATTTTTCTCTCATACAAGTATTTGTTCTTGCCTGTTTATAAATACATATTATATATTTCATTAAAATATTAACTATTTAAAATATAGCTTGGTTTACCTGAATGAAACAGGTTCATCAAAACAGGTTCATCATTTTAACTGGAAAATAAACATAGATGTTTCTTTCTCAGAAAAATATGAATTTTCATCTTATAATCTGAGCTGGAATATAGAAGTCAAAAGCTTTAAAGATTTTTTTCTTTTTAAATCTGCTAATATACACATCAACCTCAACCTACAATACAAGACTGACATCACAGTTGATTGAGTAGGTTGGTGTTGTGTTTTTAAAACCTTCCAGTGCAAAGTGAGAGAACAATGTAAGTACCAGATCAGCTGCTCGGGGGCTTGCATCACAGAAATGCTCTAGAGAAGAGCACAACTCAGGCTGCTGTTCTCTCTTTTTGTTTTTGCTGATACCATTTAAGAGACGAAACATGCACTTTGATTACTTTATTAAAATGTAATACAATAATTTAAAGAACTAATTGGCCAGTGTCTACTGTGCACCAGTGATGAAATTAATGGGCCACAGCCATTGAGAGCAGAAACTGAACTTTATTATCTGGGGCAGTATTGGCTGTATAAACCAATAATATCTGAACAGAACTAACCTATTCAGAAACAGCAGTTGGCCAGGGAATGAAAGCAAATATTCCAGCTTCCAAAGCAAGATCCAGTGCAATATATGAATTTCAAATTGCTAAGCCAATTCTTTATGAGAGCTCCGTAACTGAAATACCCATTGCCTATAATTATTTATAAAATATTACTGCAAGTCTAATAGATACACATGCTAAAATTAAAGGACTGTTTTGCCTATTGTGCTTGCAGTTACTCCTATATCTGTAGCTCCTATATAAAATGGATAGCAATTTGCTCATGTAAGCTGATATAGGTCATTAAAATTTGAAACTATATAATAGATTTTTTTGTTTCTTTGGTTGGTTGGTTTTGTATATTTTAATGTCTAGGTAATGTTGCAATGCAGGTGAAAATAAGCTAACAAGAGACTAATCAAAATCCCAGAAAAATATTTCTCCTTGATTGAATTTTCTGATTATCTTACACAATCTCAGAACATGCTAGACTCTTAAAAATATGATGCAAAGCAAGAAATGGAGCATTGGAAATGTGCATACATATCATTCATTAAAAAGGATCTAGAAGCAAAATGTAATTAAAAAATTTACAATTAAACTGCTTTAAAATTTCTTTAATGGTGCTAATTCAACACATTTTTCTTTTATTTGATGAATATCCTACTACACTAAGAATGCTCCAAGCATTTTAATATTTAGTCTTAAAAGGAGAAAATTAATTCTGAGACTATGTTGAATATACATTTTCATCTATAGAATTTTGATAATAAGTTTAAAAAGATTGAAAAATATCATGCCTTAGATATATACCTAAGAACTACTACTCATTTAACCAAGTGGTTTGTGTTCATTTCCTTGAGAAAAATTGGGAAAACATAACGAAAATCAGCATTATTTTTTTTTTATGATAAAAAACATATTTGCACATCTGCAAATACATAAAGTCTATTTTAACTTTTAACAATAAAAAAGAGCAAAGACAGGATGCCATCAGGGGAGCTTGCTAACATTCTTCTTGAGCAATTTGGCTTCAGAGTTGTTGAAAAGGGTCCTTAAATGGGAAATATATTAAATTGGAAATTCGTGCATCACATTGTTATTTCAAGAGTGCCTTCAAATCTGCTTCACCATCTCTTAGAAAATTTGAAAACAACATCATTTAGTAAAGTTACTAGACCAATCTTTTTTCAGATAAAGGGAGAAATCCAGCTCAATAAAAAGTGATTCTGCTGAGATTTCACTGGCAGTTTAATGCCC
This sequence comes from Oxyura jamaicensis, assembly GCF_011077185.1. NCBI lineage: Eukaryota > Metazoa > Chordata > Aves > Anseriformes > Anatidae > Oxyura > Oxyura jamaicensis. The sequence continues at coordinate 61,360,515 of NC_048893.1, read as the reverse complement.
AGATTCTTTAATCTCAAGGATTTTGAAATTAATAGTTTTTTATCTAACTATTCTACTTTCCTGATTACCTTAAAAATGTAACTAATTTGCAACTAATTAAAGGACATTCTTCTGTAGTTCTTTTTTTAAAGTGAAAATTTAGAGACCTCACATTCCACAGGAGGGAGCCTCTCTCCCAGTGAGCTTGAAGCAGAAAGACTGCAGTACAAGATTTTTTCTCTTTTGAAATTGATATGAAAGGCAGTGCCTTGTACAGAAAACTAAAGCCTGCTGAAATAAGGTTCATCAAAAAAAAAAAAAAAAGAAAAAAAGAAAGAAAGAAAGAAAGAAAAAAAACCACAAACAACTCCACCCCTCCCCCCAATACCCTTCCCTTTTTTAATTATAAAGAAAACTTTGGACTTAATAAAACTGATGCTATTGAAGTATTTGAGATATTTATAATGAAACACTGAAGCTATTTTCAAAGCTACCATCAAAATTATTTTTCCTGTCAATTTCAACTGAAGACTGTTTTTCATAAAAACTGATAGTTTTGGTAGTGAAGAATAGGCTTAAAATATGCTTGTTCAGAAACAAGATGCTATTCTAGAACTGCAAAATAGAAGGGACTTTGAAATTATTCCTCATATGTGGCAATTACAGAATAGTTTTTTCATGCATTTACCACGAATAACTTGCTTGCTGAAAGAACAGATTTGTAATCGTACACATTAAAATAGTACTGTCTGAGCTATGTGTTATACAAGCACACAAGACATGTTTATTATATTGGTGGAGATTGTGGTGGCCCTGAAAACCTCTTATGCATTTGGAAGGATGAACCTAAATGGACTTCTTGTCCTGCAGACTGTTCTGAATTAAGAAATTAAGCTTAGACTGTGAGACTTAGTTAGTATCAGTATTTCAAAAGCAGCTGGAATGACCACAGCTTGCTGAGTCTTTCTAAAACTGAGGGCACCAGCGAGCTGCTCCACCTAGACCATGTGTACCACTAAGATCAACCAAGCCATGACTTTGTAACCTGAGACAGACACAGACCATGGGCTCCTGTGAAGAAAGAGTGGTCTGGAAGCCATCTGTTACTGTTAATAAGGACTGTGTTTGTCATAACAGTATGCACGAATACTTGTGCCAGCATGGCCACACATGCTGTCTTCCTCATCTACATAAAATAGAACATTACACCATTTCTTAGTGATTTACTCTGCTCCTCTGTCTGCTGGGACTCAAACTGCCAAAAGAGTGAGTGATGCCAAAGCTATTTCCAAGGGAATCCTTTTCTAGCTTTTTTTCACAGTTATGGCCGGTGTTTCCATGTCACGGCCTGTCTTTACCTGAGATCCTGTTCTTACAAAAAAAATATATTCCTCAAGAAATTCTTCCCAGTCCCCAGAGTTGCTCTGCAACTCTGTTCCTACCAGAAACACTGGAGATGTTTCCAGAGGAAGGAAATGGCAACTTTCTCTGGGCTTCTTGGAATATATAGACACTACACAATGCTAAAAAGCCCGCATCACTAAAGACTGCACCTCAAAGTCAAACTTCGCTGCTTTGTATTTAAAAGTCTGGGCATAATATATTTGTTGATATTATTCTATATGAAATGCTTAAAGAGCGGGAATGAAATCTATCCACTTTTTGCATAATCAGGGTATTCTTGGTGCTAAGGTATCCCTCACATTAGAAGTGTTGGCCAAAATGCAAAAGGGTTGCATTTTTCACATGATAGGACAGCCAAGAACAAGGGAAGGTAAATCATTATTACTATTGTTAGTACTACTACTACTATTATTATTATCAATATTGATATCAATATCAATACTAAAATCAATTTTAATATTATTACAATAACAAATATTATTGAAATAACAACAATAGCAAAAACAAAAATTCTGGAAAAATATTTGGTTCATGCTTCCTTTGAAAGGCTGTTTCCCATGAAAAACTAAATTGAAAAAGAAGTGTCTCAGAAGTCTATGAACAGGCTGTAAACAAGCTTTTTAGAGTGATGATAATTTTAATCATAATTTTAACTGTTACACATTAAAAATGCCTGTATTATGCACACGGATATGATATAGAATTATGATACTCTGGAAACTTTACAAATCTACAGATATCTGTGGAATTTAATGGGGTCACAGTTCCTTTCCTGTTGAAATGCACTATCACAAGTAATCCTTAAAAGGATTATCACTGAAGAAGAAATCTTTAAGGGAGAAAATCCAATACCTGATAAGTAAAATGTCACACTATTTGTGTGGGCAGTTCTCTCCCCCCCCCCCTTTTTTTTTTTTTTAAAAAAAATAATACCAGTAATTTTTGAGATAAACTATTTAAGACAAAACAATGTTGAGATCTAAAAATCTAAAATACAACCTGTTCTGGTAGCAGTATACAACACCTCAAAATGGAAGCTGTAGTGCAAGGGTGGAGCCATCACAGGGCAAAAATTGGAGAATATGAAGGTGCTTAGAGTTATAATTAGAATCATCTGTACTGAGCAATCCCCTTTGGTTAACAGGACTAGAGACTCATCAGTGCTGTGCTAATGAAGGCAAGGAGATCCCAGTTTGGAGCTAGGTTGGACATCATGAGCACAAATGAAAGAAAGCACCACAGCATTGTCTCACTCTGACATGGTTAGCTCTTATGGAAATCCTTAGTGTGGGTCAGAGCCCAAATACCTATAGTATAAGAGTCTGTAAGCTGCTGTGGAAATTGGAGCAACTTTTCTGCATTCCCTACAGAATAACAAATGGAAAGCTTTTGTCTCCAGAACACTCAGATTTTCTCAAGAATGAAGGAAATCTCCATCTTAACAAGGAACAATCTGGCAAAAACTCTGTCTGAGACCCTTTCTCCTCTGGAATTCAGCCTATGTTATCTCTGCCTCACAGACTGGGGAGAAAATAGTTCAAAGAGGTTAAGAGCCATGGCAGAGATTATGAGCAGATCAGTGCTGGAATGTGGATGAGAGTGCACATTCCTGTAAGCTGTTTCAGCCTAAACCACTATCTCACAAGTCTTTTGAAGATTTAATAAGATCTTTCAGAAGCCATCTAAATATTGAAAATGAAACAGATGCTGCTACATATTTTATGAGATATTTTTCAACCACAGCAATAAAATTTTAAATGCTATTTCATCTTCTTTTTTTCCTAGAACCACTGACACAATAATTGTTTTACAGCAATCTTAGACTCAGGATCCATTTAATAATGTGGCAAAGAGAATATAACATATGAGGCAGACAGCAACTGAATACTCTTTATTTCTCATGGGAAATTTCCCAGGAGGGCCATGTGTAGAAGAAGGGTTTTAACTCTTTGCATTTTTGTATGTTAACTCCATTCAGAAATTTAACAGTATATGATTTAGAACATATATACATTAGACAATAATATCTGACCACGCACTAAGACCTGTTATTTTTACCTTTCTGTTGTTTCCTTTTCATTCTTAAAACAATATATTTATATATAGTATACATGCAATATTCTTGCATGGAGGCTACATACAAAATGAGTTTAGTAGCTCATTTTGCGGAAGTAGGTTTTTCACATGTAGCCCAAGGGGAAAAAAACAAAACAAAACAAAACACAACAAAACATTTTGATGGAGCTCATTAAAAAATTCTTGCCTTGTTTTTTAAATCTGGGAAATCTATGATATTTATTCTTGGTATCACAATATCACAGCCCCAGTAGCGAGTGGGGATTGTACTTGGCTTTTTCAACTTCAGTCTGACTTGTCCCTTTTGTTGCAGTGGAACCTTCATAGAATCACAGAATGGTTTGGGTTGGAAAGGACGTTAAAGATCATCTAATTCCAACCCCCCTGCCATAGGCAGGGACACCTTCCACTAGACCAGGTTGATGAAATCTTAATTGGATTTAATCTACTCTGGATTAAACATGATGTTTCTATACTTAATGCCATTAACAAACTAAATCATAAGAGTCTAGAGAGAACAAAATTATATTTTACGTCCCCCTTTCAGTTCTGGTTAGCCTTCTCACTAAAGTGTCTATAAACAAGAATTACTTCAAAGAAATGCTGGAACATGATCACATAGTACCAAGATGTGAAGTTGTTAGAAATTAATTGGATGTTTTATACAGAAAAGGAGTGTTATGGATAAAAATATTTTCCCAAAATAAGTGTTGTAAAGAAAAATTAGAAGATGTACTCCTTACAGTGATGAGGAGAAACAGTTATTACAATTAAATCAAATATATTACAATATAGTCACAAAACTTTATTGAACAACAGAAGTTAGTTGACTATTGGCTGTCAGTGTAAAATAGATCACCCTTTGTTTTCCTTATTACCTGGGATGGACTACATTTGTTTGGAGAATATGAGCTGTGAACTGCCCTACTGGATTTCTGGCCGCTATAAATCACTTTTCCTCTCCAGCAAAGAAAGAAAAGCTTACCTGCACCTTAGAAGCTGAAATACAGAGTTTAATGTATATCCTCACTTTTTTCCAGTGGTTTAAGCAAGTGTTTAACCTATACTGTGACAGCAAAACTGTAGCTACACATTACCATTTGACAGCTTTGCTGTGAGACATCACCTGGCTGAAGGATGAGGAAGGCAGTTTCTAAAATTACTGTAACTAGATTTGCCTTAGTTTGTTTCAAATTCTACATTTAACTTTACAATGATTCTTCTTCCTGTTTTTTCACCCAATAAAATCCCTGCTTTTGGAGGAAGCTAGGATGCTGATGATACCCATAAGCTGTCTTGCTCTTTTCTAGTTTCATAATTTTTACGTCTATTACTTTTATAAAATAGGTTCTAAGTTTTCCACACATTTCTATTGGTGGTGAACCCACAGCTCATCCCTCAAAAGAGATTTTACGTTACTCCGTGTTACTGAGATTATTGTTGGCATTTCTATTTTTTTTTTTTTCCTAAAGAAAACTGCCATAACTAAGTTTACTATTTTAAATTAGTAGATACAAATGGCTCCCACTTAAAAATGTTAATAGGGATGAATGTGAGCACTGATTCAACTACATTGAAATACAGAGTATGCCAGAGGATTTGAAAATGATGCCAAAATCTAAAAGCAGCAAAGGGGATAACTGGTTCGTTATAATCCATTTGATATAGTGTCAGTGAAAGGTAATGGAATGGTCTCATAACAAATTTAAATGAAAGTAGTATGATTAAAGTTGATCAATATGAATTTTTGAACAACTGATTTCAAGTAACTCTGTTCAATCCAAAACAGTTTGGCTACCATGAATAACAACAACAAAGAGATACTTTGCCATGCTACCTACGGACCTGAACATTTCTAGTGCAGTATTATGAGTACTATCTGAACAGAATGGAGAACTGTGCTCTAATAATGATTTCTAAAATCAGACTTTTTTGGCTCCATCTCATCATTTATCTGGCCGGAAGGGCAAGGGTTCTGGCCGGAAGGGTTGTGGGATCTCAGATTCTTATTTCATTTTTTACCACTGATTAAATAGAAATAATATACATGTGGGTATGTGTGAAGAACCTGTAATACGTAAACTACTAGAAATGAACAGATTTTTGAGGAAGGAAATACTTTAGTAACTGTGATTTTTTCCCATTTTAGGTATGTATATGTCTGGTGCAGATGTTAACTGGATATACTCATTAAATACCTTTGTTTCAAAGGGGCAGCAGTCTAGGGCTGTGCACCTGAAGTTTGTGGATTCAGTGACCACACAGACAAGTCATGTCTCTCTGCTGAATCTTGATTTAATCTATTTAATGTTTTCATGGTTCAATCCATGCAAGGGACCATATGCAGACTATAGCAAAACCTTCCAGAATTTTGTTTGTAGAGATTTGTTTACCTGGAACAAAATGTAGGGATTGGAACTGTGAGGCAATGTCCATAGTAAAGCAATGGGGTTATGCACATTTTAAGAAACTCCTGAAATGATTAGGTGTCTGCCCAACTTTGACATTCCCAGGTGCTTGAATTTCTGTTTATGTTCCTCCCTATATGACAGCTACCTTAGCCAGAGCAGTTCTGATGGGAGCCTTAGTGTTTGCCATCTGAAATGGTCCTCAGGACTCATTTTATGATCACTGGAAAGAAATAGATACTTCAACTCATCCTCAGGCACATGTCTAAAATAAGGAAGTTGAATCATTGTTTAGACATTCCTGTTTCTCTCTGCTGACTGTAAAGGGATAAAAATGAAGACACATGCCTTGTAGATGGCTGAAGCTAGCAAGATGAATCTTACACTGGCTGGCTATTTCCTTAGAAAGTACAGCAGGCATCGAGATACTCTGTTGAGCCATGCTCAAACCCCCTGAAGGCCCAAGCTGCCTGATATGTTAAAGTATTGGGCTTCTTGCAGAATAGGATTATGTCTGCTTAGGAGACATTAACAGAAAGAGTGAAATAACTATAGTGTCTAAGTATGAAAGCTAAGAGGTGTACCTGCTACAGTGAAAGGGCTCACAGTGTTCTCAGTTTTAAGCAGCTGAATGATTAGATTCCTCTTCAGCAATGCACGGAAGCACATGTTTAGCAGTAATGTCAGCATTGGCCAATGCACTTTAACAATTTGCATGAAGTTACGTAGTGGATGAAGTACTTTGCTAAATCATAGCCAAAGGGCAAGAGGCAATTCCCATTTTACACAATGCACTGCTAATAGCATTTTTTGTCTCTGTAATGGAGTTCCAAGGGTACAAAAGACAATTAAATTAAAAAAAAAAAAGTAATAATAACAAAACACTTAGTGCTGCACTATTAAATCTTCCCATGATGGAATGAATTCCTGTAAAAGGGCAGCTAATCACTTTATCCACTTCCAGGAAAAAAGATCTTTTCAGAAAACAAAAACAAAAACAACAACCAACTAACCAACCAACCCTCTGCCCGCCCCCAAAAAAACACAACCAACAAAAAAAACCACCCCCTCATAGAACTCATATGACAATTTTGTTTGCTCACTATGTAAAACCACATGGGTAGCCTATATTCAGACAAAGGAAGGCACCGTCACACCCAGTTTTTAAATGGTGATGCAGTCATAGGAGATGCATTCTTAAAAGGCAAGTAAAGCATAAAGAGCTAGTTAAATAGATGAGACTATTCTGCTTCATCCCGTTATTACTAGGTTAACTGTGCATCAAAAAGGGAAGAAGATTTACTGACCTCGCTGAAGTCAGTGGTCAGATTGCCACTGATTGAACAGTACCAGAGTGTAAAATTATGTCTCATAAATATTTCTGAAAGAAAGATGTCAAGAAGAGTAGTAACAGACTCTAGAAGACTCTGAGTAGATTTCTATCTTCCGTATTCCACTCAAGTATTAGTTCCTGTAATGTGTTAATGTGTTAACGTGATATTTGTTAGAAAAGGGGGATAAATTTAAACTAACAGAAAAGGCATATTACTATGTTGATTCTATTATAAAGCCATTGTTTCTGACCCTCTTAATATTAACATTGCTATTAACATTGAAGCAGAGCCATAAACATATATTTGCAAGGAATAAGATAAAAAGTGTGCCTTAGCTAAATTGAGCTTTCTCTCAGTGTAGGAAATTGCAGTGAACACCACCAAAAAAATGCAAGGCAATGACAATACAAATAAAATAAAAACATTGCTCTATACATGGTACATACCACCAAGTATTTGTTAAATAATTTAGAACAACCCTGAAAATATTTACTAAAGTTTAAAGGTGTTGTGTTCCTCCTGGTTCTCACCTTAAATCTCTGCTTGTAATCTACTTTCAGTGCTGGAACATTATTTTCCCATTGACACTGTAAGGCTGGGCAGCAGCCTCACTGCCTGCAGCAGTTTGTCCTGCCAGACAGCCAGGTCAGCTGCTGGGCAGTGAAACTTTCCTTATATTCCCTATTTCTGTGGTTTTGCTTGCAGATACTGAGCAGAAATTTGGCCTCATGCCACTAGTAGGCAATGGATAATGCACATGATGCACTAGTGAGAGGTTAAATAGCCGCCAAAGTGAAATCCAGTTTCAGGCATTTATTTTCCAAGGCTTTTCATTGGGGCTCATTTTTAAGTTCACTGTTCAGAGAATAAATCTACAGAATAATCAACAAATCATTTCCCTGCTGTAACCAGCCCACATAGGAAAGGACTCATGCCTCATTTCTTTTTGATACACCTTGTTCTTCTCTTTCAAAGTCCATCTTAAACAGTCAAGCAGCAGAATACCCTGTTAGGGGTTTCAAGGCTGCGCCTCTCTTTTGCCTCTTCTGTTGCTATTATATGGCAATGTCCTGTTAAAGTTTAATCAGCCTTTCTATGGAAAGTCTCATTATCAGAGAGTAATATAATATTGGGGATCCCAGAAGTTGTTTGGATTATTGCAGCCTGTGTTTACTAACTAGTGCATATTTTACAGCAAAGTTATTTATTTATTTATTTATTTCACAATACTATCAATCATATTCATGGTAAAGTCATGTTTGTTGTTGGTTATAGCTGCACAGGTGCCACAGAGAATGCAACAGATATTTGAGGTGTTTGGGAGCTCCCCAGAGGAGCTATTCTTTCTGCAGTCACATTATGTCACTGTTCTAAGTAGGAGCTCCAGAGCTCTGTGTCCCAGTGTAAAGCTGACTCATATGCCCTTACAGTAGTCTAACTATCTTTCCAGCTTCAAAAACCCTGCTTGTGTACAGAAGAACTAAACAATACCCAGTCCCATTCCTCAAACCAACATTCGTTTTGGAAAGTCTATCTGGAAGTTATGTGTTGTTTTGAGGCAGTTTCTAAAAGCTGTTCAGGGCTGCAGTGCTAGAAATAGTTTGGATGAACCTGGATTAATGACCTTTATGCAGGTTTGGCATTCAAAGTCACAATGTACCATGAATCATCATCAGAGCTTTGGCTGTACATTGAGATAACATGTCCGTGCAGGTAATCTCCTTTCTAGGCTTGTAGATTTGATTTTGAATTCTAGTTTATATTTAGTATATCTTTGTTAGCTGTCATCAGCTGAATTTTGCTGGTATGCTGGAAACATTTAATTTTACACTTTGATCACTGGGAATGCATTGCTGGTGATTTAGGGCTTAGCTTCCAAGAATCGCTTTGTGTCGTTAAAGATTAATGGCTGCATTCAGTCAGCCTAAATTCTACCTTAGCCTCCAAGTCTAGAGTTTCTTAAAAGCTGGATCTTGAAAGTTCCTAATTCAATGCCTTTAACCTTGTGAATAGCTTTGTCCACCTAAGTAGGTGCACTTTTGGCCTTCAAATTATTCCTCTTTCTTCTTTCAAACTAGTGAGATGAAAAATATGGGCTCTACAAAAAGCTCTTTTGTGATCTGTGCATCCACCCTGAATAACTATGTCCATGCGATAGTCCTCCTCTGCAGGTCTTCAAGAGATTTGCTCCCAGGGAACTGGTAGTGCTGAGACATGAAGGCAGGAAAAAATATATACTCCCTCTTCCAGACCTGCAGAGGTTACCCAAGAAAGGCAATATGAGTTCGTTTCCCAGAGGCCAGAGTATGTGGTAGAATGTGTTTCTGCTAAATACAGCTCCCCTAGGGCAAAGTTTGTAGGCAATCATAGTCAGTCAGAGTTGATCAAGAAGGTAGAGTTGATTGGAGGTGTCTGCTTAGGTGGGTTTATCACCATGAAGAGTATGGAAGCAGTGTCAGTTATACTGGGTGGCTTTAACTGTGGTGTGGCTTACAGAGGCATTGATTGTTCTTGGAAATGTAAGCAGAATTTCTCAGTGGTACTAAGATACCTGAAAATGAAAAGATGTTAGTCATGTTAGGAAGTGTGGTATAGACAGGATTTTAGTTTCCTAGATTGTTTGCATAGCACCACATAAAGTAAATTCAGTTGCAAATGAGAACTGGCAGCCAAAATCTAGCCTTACTCCTGATTTACTAAGATTTTTCAGATGAACTTGTGTTACTAGTGGTAGGAGGCTTTTTGGTTTTGGTTGCCTTTTTTTTTTATTTTATTTTTTAACTTTTTAAATGAAAATTTTGTCTTACATAAGATAAGCCTGGAAAGAATACAAGGAAGCAGGCTGCTAAATGTCAGATGAGGAGAAGCAGAAGGTGGCTGAATCATCTATCAGAGTTTGTCCTTAGATAACCTCCAAATTACTTCTAGTTTTCTTAGGAAAGGACCATAAAGATGTGATTACTCAGTAAGAGGAAGATATTTAGAAGCCCAAACAAAATCTATTGTAAAATTTATGAAAAAAGTCTGAAAAATGGAAAAAGGATATTTTCATTAAAAAAAGTTTTGCTCAGTTATGGAACAATTGTACAGACATACAGTAGCTAAACTTCACCAAGGGGATAAAAAGGTCACCAACTTCATTACCAGGTCTCTTTTCTTTCCTTAATTTCTTAGTAGGAGACAACCCTCTGGTGAATACAAAAGTTATATAAACCAGCTTGTTGAATTGCAGTATAGGGTAGAGGTTACGAGTTGTGCTCCTGTGTAGTAGACCCATGTTGAGAAATGGCACTGAAAGCTTCAGAGTCTTGCCTGAAGGACATAGTGTCTTTGCCTGAGTCACAACATAGATGCTGGAACATAGACGTTCTCTGATTGTGTCGTTGATCATCCTCCCACTTTCTTCCCATGAACTGGTTTAATTGCCAAGGGAAACCAGGCAGAACTAGAGCTGTGTAACTTGCTTGGGCTTCCCTCTTTTCCAGCTAGCTGGAGTACACTACTGGGAGAAGGGCAGCAAACTATGCACATTTTCTCTGAAAGCAATCTGGGTGAGACTGTGCTAGGAGGAAGACTATTGGCTACTCTCTGTGGAGGATCATAGACAAGACAGGATTTTGAATCAAGACTGTTCCAGGTCACCAAGAAAATCATTCTGTAGCATGTACATGGAAAGAATTAAGGATTTTATGATGAACATTTCTTGCTTCTGCTTCTTTTTAGTGGCCAGAGTACTGAAACTCAGTTTTCTGTTAACTACATTCAGTATAAGTGCCTAATAGAAGACCTGGGACTGTAACAAATCTATGAAACTAAGAATGCACATTTTTTTTTGTTCTATACCTAGTGAAGGGAAGAAAAAAGTGACGACAAAAACAAATATAAAAAAAATGTGGGGAACACAGGACAAGTTATAAAGGAAAGTATATTCTGACCCACTGCTTCATTTTGTTTCTGGTTAGGCATGTGTAATTCCAACCACAAGATATTAAGGCCTCACTCTCTTCACTGTGAATTATGGAGTGCAATATAATATGCTATTCCCTCTTGCTGCCTCCTTGCAATTATCTGTAATTGTTTGAGGTCATTGAAGTAATACATTTTATGTGAATCATGGTTGTTCATTTGTTATACTGCAGTGGGACAAGATAAGGGTGATGCTTGTTAATCTCTCCTCTACCCCACTTTTACTCCCCTATGACAATTGATTCATAAGACTTGTTATTTAAAAAGTCTATGCAAAACAGGCAAGGGGACAGATATCACTTTTTTTTTTTTTTTTTTTTTTTTTGTTCTCTCTGCAGACAAGGAAAATACAGTCTTAATATCCACTGTGATCAGAAGGATGCTGACCATTGGTTTCAGTGTGAGCTGGGTTCAAAAACCAAGTGGGGACTATGAAGCAGATTTGGGAGCTTCTCCAAATCTCACCAGGAATCTTACTGCATCTTTAAATGCCAGATACTGTTGTAAATGTGGCCCTCAGTGAACTGCCCAAGATAACATAGGAAAGCCATGGGGTACCAAATATCAGTTCCCTTCTCCTGCAGCTTTAACAGCCTCATCTCCTTTAACACCTGTAGATTTGCATTGCATATGTACTGATATAAAAAGGAATTTACATTTATTTATTTATTTAGATCTTGGTTTAAGCAGTTCTTGCTGTTGTTGGAAGTGAGGTATGTTAGAATTGCTTGGTGATTAAAGCATCACAATATTATGCAATTTCTCAGACACAGGAGGTTTGCATTGCCTTGGTAACAGGTAGCTGTCAATTGCTTCCAACCAATTAAATGATTTCTTATTTTTCATTTGGTTTCCTTTACTGGATTGCTGCAGATAGTATGATTTAAAATCTACCTTGTAACTACACAGCTGAATGTGAAAGTAGTTGATATCAAGTTGATCAAGAAAGCAAGAAAACAGGGTGCTCAGCTCTGGTGATTAACAAACAGATGTAGCAGCTACCCTGGTGTCAATAAATGATGTTTGCTCCACGTTCAGCTGTGGTGCTGTGTAAATCGAGGTTATAAGCCAGCTGCTGTGAACTGAGCTCAGCAACCTGATGTGGTTAGATCAGTTTCCCTATAGTCATACTCTCGTTGGCAGAGAGGCCTGACTTTAGCCCACTGAAGTGTACTCAGCCATGGCTGCCAGTACTGGGTGCCAGTCCCTTTGAGCATCTTTCTCTGGCAGCTTTGGTGCTGCCAGAAGTCACCCCAGCAGTACTGTGAACTCTGTCTATACCTGGTGGAGCATCCTCTCTGTAGAGGGAACCTTCACTCAGCTACTGTGTTGACAGCATGGGCTGTGGCAGATAGGGACCCACACTTGGGGTGGTTGGTACGTTGTGGGGTATTTTCTCTCTGGAGTGAGGATGAGTGGATTTTAGGGAGCAGTATGTGCATGTTTAATACTGGAGCACTCACTCACAGCAATGAGGATTACTCACTGCTGGTTATTTTTATGTTATTAATGAATAAATACTGCTTCAATAAGTCATATGTATTGAACAGTTTTTCCTGTCACAACTTGCCTTCCAAGTCTGAAGATTCGGAAATTAGAATACATATAGAAATAGAAAATAGAAATTGATCCAAGATGCATGTGAGCTGAATTCCAGGGGAAAACACTGCTGACACCATTCAATTAATGAAAGTCTACAAGAATATGGAAAAAAATAACTAGACATTCTGTACAACAATGGTGGAAAACCACAATCTTATTTCATATTTATTGTATACATACAAGGCTAATATGTTAAAGTTCAGTCCTAAACTTAGAAAACAGATCTCTTTCCCTTGCTCACAAAAATGATTATTTCGTGAAAAAAAAAACACCACAAAACAAACAGATCAGAGTGCCAACTTTAACTGAGTAATTTTTATCCGAACAAAACTGCATTAAGAATGTTGTACGGTGTGGTTTGCACAACTTTATGAATTACATGCACCTTCAAAATATTTTCTTGGCATTCAAAGAACTTTCTCAGATTTGTTTTAAAATGAATTCCAGCTTCTCTCTGATAAAGTAATTAGGGAAAACATAAATTGTGTTAGATCTATCTCAGATTAAATTATCACAGCTCCTTGCTATGCTAATCATTTGTGTACTGTTTCTTGTAAATTAATTAAATTAGAAGACAATATACCAGAGAATTTATTACCTTTTTCTCTGACATGTGCTTTTGCAAATATTTTATTGTGTTAAGAACAATAAAAAAATGGATTGTTTTCTTTAAAAAATGTTTTATGAGCTGAATTGCCTGAAACAGTCATAAAACACAATGGAATAATATTAGTAAGGTTCCTACTGCTATTCACATGAGATCTCATTTACTTGCACAGACATACACCTTGTATTACCAATATGCCTTAAACACTGGCTTTAGGAAATGTTGTTGCTCTTTATTATTTAGAATTAATTGCCTTAGATCTCGGTGTTAGAGTTTGGGAGATATTTAGGTACTAGGTTTGGGTTTGCAGCCAGTGGGATTCACAAAAGTGCTTAATTATTTTACTTTCCTAACTTTTCTGTGTACTGTTTAAAAATCTTAATATTTCCTTCTCTGCAGCTTTAGTGACATACTGCTAAGTATATTAGAAAGTTTAAGTACTTCTTCTGAAATGTGTATCCATGGCTTAACTTCAGTTGATACTAGTCAATTTAGTATGCTACAGGCTTTTACAAATCAATAAATAAAACAAGGAATATTTTGGGTAACAATTGTCTTGGATAAGAAGGAATCTTTCATTTTGTGAATTACCCTGCAATAGACAAATCCATAAAATGTAATTCACATCTTTATTTGTTAATTCATACCCTTCTGTTTGCACCTCAGAAGTACACACATAGTGCTATCCCAGTTAAGCAAAATACTCTAAGCATGTTTAACCTTCAGGGCACTCTTTGAGATATAAGTAGAAGCATTAATAATTGGATTAGGGTGCTATGCCTTTACAAGCAAATTTACAGCATAATCTGCTGAATCAAGAATCAAAGCCAGACCAACTTTTAATTATTAGACAGCAGGGCTACTCTCCTAAATCTTTCCTCCGAGCTCCCTTGTAAAAGTGCTCAGGACAAAAACATCTTATCAGCATCTCTACAGTAGGTCACTGCAATGTTCTACAGGGATTTAAACACATCTACATCAAACACTGGATGACACATCCTTGACCTTGTCATTTAGACCTTGTAACATGCAAAGTGCTTCTAACATGTCTTCTCTTCAACTTGTTGAAAGTATTTGTACAGATGACCCAGCCTGGGACACTGACCACTGTGTATTTAGACTGATAAGAAAGGCTTGAGGAGAAGAGAAGGTATGTCTAGGGGACCCTGGTGTTCTCCAGAGGTTGTTTAATCTCCAAATCTGGAAAGCCGTCGGCATTATCCACTTCTCTGGAATGTGTAACAGAGAAAGATGGTCTCTACTCCCAAAGGGTACTCTCTGAACTTGGCTTACTGGCAATACTTGTCATCTCCATCCTTTCTCAAGGGACCGATACCTAGGTCAGGCCTTGAATAAATACTGCTCAAAACCTCTTAATACTAGTTGGAAAAGGTTAGTTCCTTTCAAGGGTTTTGTGTCCATGTTGGAAAGATGTGGAAAGTGACTGAGCTCTCCAGGTCTTTCTCCAGGGGACTGAATGTGGGGAAAAGACAAGTGAGTGCCACAGAGTACCCATAGCATATGGCCAGTCACATGGGAGCCAGAGGCCAGATGTGAGAGCAAGGAAAAAGTTGATGGATCCTAAGGGAGCTTGTGAGTGAAGCATCAGGGATGGATGATATCAGTGCCACTCTGCTTGGCAACAGTAGGGTGGGGACTGGCTGTGGCTCTGACTTTAGCACTGCATACATATAATCTTTTCTAATCATAGGCCTGGGAGGCAGTGAGAAGGGGAGGAACCATGCAGGAGGTCTGATGGTAGGCAGTGTTTTTACTGCCTTTTGGGAGAGGTGTTAGGAGACCGAGGCAGCTGAGGGCTGTGGTGCAAGTCTTCTGAAACACCTGAGGCACTCCCCAAAGGATATGCCAAAGATCTTCTCTTCATGGACTTCTCCATTGGTTTTACAACCCAGGTGCTCTTCTAGCACACAGAACCTGCTCCTGAGGCACGACAGAAAGGAGAGTTTACTTGAGGGTACTGCTTGAGATGCTGTAAGAAACCAGGCCACTTACAGCTACCCTTCATTTCATGTCATCTAATGCCCCCATGTATGTTTATGGCAACACGTCAGCAAAGAAGCTGCATGAGCAAGATCTGTTAGAAAGGGCTAAATCTCTGGGACTGTCATCAGTAATAGCAAAGAGCCTAGAGAGTGCAACACCTCAAGACTGGTCATTTGTTCTTCATAGATAAACAAGAATAAATTCTAAATTTTCAGTCCTTACACACTAATCCATTTAGCATTCATTTTTGTTGTCACTTTAGACCTGTTTTCAGCCAAAAGTTGCAGTCTAGATGGATTGATTTTTTGTGGAAGAGAGAACGTTTGGTGGAGTCAAATATCACATGCAGTTTTTTTCACAAAGAACAGAGAATTGGAGTCCTGATTCCTGGTGTGTTAAAACAAAACAGTTTCCATTCTTACTCTTCAAAAGTTTTGCCAGCAGTTTGTTTTGAAAGATTCCCCTCCATTATTTTACTCTTTGCAACACAGCCTTGCTTTTCCATTGCCTCTCTGTTGCCTCCATTAGCTCTCACACTGATTGACAAATACAGTGAAATCTCTCTCCTCAGAAATACCCTTCATGGGTCTCTATTATGAATTTGGGCTGCCAGTTAACCAGAGCTGGTTCATCCCTACCTAAAATATATATATAGTACAAGCAAAGTGGATTTCAAAAGGAAAGAAGTGAGCAGAACAGGTAGGAGACAGGAAGATGGTGAGACACCCGTGACCATCCTAGGCTGATGTTTATTTGACCTATTTTATGTCCTATGTCCTACCTCTAAAGCTATGTGATCCTGGAAAATGAATTTTTCCTTCCTTCCTCCCCTCCTTCCCTCCTCCCCTCCTTCCCTCCTCCCCTCCTTCCTTCCCTCCTTCCCTCTTTCCCTCCCTCCCTTCATCTTTCCCTCCCTCCCTCCTTCTTTCTCTCTCTTTCTCTTTCTTTCTTCCTCTCTTTCTCTTTCTCTTTTTCTCTCTTCTCTTTCTCTCTTCCTCTCTTTTTCTCTTTCTTTCTCTCTTTCTCTTGTTTTCTTTGTTTTCTTTCTTTTTTATTTCTTTCTTTCAACAGGTAGAATTAAGATCAACTGTTACACTTACCACTTACAGTGCTGTTTATCTCAAGCTGTAAAACTGCCTCATGTTCTATAAACACATTTCTTCATCTTTGTTTTTCCTTTTGCTCTCATCTCTGTTAATCGACTGCTCCTTATGTAACATATACTATAATGAAAACATATGAAACAGGCTGCTGTGAACAACAGATCATGAACCCTTTGGACCACTTGTCTTGCACTTGCCAGTCAAGAAGCCTTTTGCTTAAATAATGTGCATTGTGTTCATTCCCCCTTCAATTAGAGTAACCAGGTAAGGTAATTGGGCACCTAGCAGAAGTGGCAGCTGCAGGCAGTAATCATAGCTCCAGCAACTGCTCCCATGGCAACTGGTGTGTTTACATTGACAAAATTACACAAAATTTTCTTCCTTCTACACAGAGATGAAAGAAAGGTTTTAGAGCAAAAACAAAACAGGGGGATTTACAAGGATAAATGTTTAAGCAAGTGATCAGGAGGAATAGTGCTTGTTCTTTGGAGTGAAAACTTAAGAGGATAATGAGTTATACTCAGACAACAATTAAGCATCTTCTTGCAATCAGTGTGCCATAGGCAGCCCTTGGGAGCAGATCTCATGTCCCTTAAACTAAAATGCCTGAGAGAAAGAGAAGGCAGAAGGAATTACAGAAGTTGGTGGTCCAGCAGTACTTCTGTCCATGTGGCATCAGTGTGGCTTCAGTCACACCATGTTTATTACCAACATCTATTTAGAGGTCCCCAGTTTTAAAACTAAAACTATTATTTTCTAGAAATTACAAAATATTCCTTCAAAGGTACATTGTAAAAAATATCAGCACTACTAGCTTTGCCTGGGAGGTTTTATTAAATTTGAGGTATGTCTGCAGTATCTATTCTGTGTTGCCAATAGGTGGAGGGACAGTGGCGGAAGATTAGGGCCTGAAATCTGTGCATACAGGGAAATTACAGGACCTTTTACCTTTCCTTGCCTCCCCAAGAACTCAGCATCTTCTGCTTCTCCTGTGGTAGATCCAAAGATGGACAATACTTTAGAACAACTTTCCTTTTCCTGTCAACATGTTCTCTAAACAGAAGAGTGACCTGACCATGCTGGTGACTAAGGGCAAAGAAATGTCTTATCATGTGAATGGGTTAGGAGATACATGCAGTAAACAAACACAGCTGAAATTCCAGGAAAACTGCTCAAAGATAGCAGTTTATCTTGCTTAAATTCTAGGTGGGATGTGAGAATAATGTAGGTTTAAGCTCTATCACATTCTTTCAAAAAAAAAAAAAGAAAAAGGAAGGAAAAAAAGATACCATGAATGAGCATATCACGAAACCATAACTAAGCATTAAGAAACACCAGTCCTGTATTTATTAGACTTCTTTTTTCATTCTGGGCACTGTTCATCCTAATGAACATTTCTTCCTCCAGACTGTGGCTTTTGGTTGACTCAGAACAGATTCCTCTCATTAGAGCAACATACCTTGAACAAATAAGTTATAAATATTTCCTCACCCACAAATGTCTGCACTGATGAAATAAGCAGTTAAGACACTTCCGATGTTCTGTAATGAGCTGTGAATCCTCAAAGGAAATATTGAAACAGTGCCATTTAAGTCGAATACATCTTCTCATTACCATACATTGCTCAAGCTTGGAGAATTATGCATTTGACAGTTGGACTAAATTTAGCAATTCTGAACCAGAACAGGTAACTGAACTAAAGCTCATAATCTGTTTGTGGTGGTACGTTACTCCAAAGCTATAAAAGATACAGATACTATGGATTTTGAAATTTTCCATCCTAGCCTGATGAGGAAGGAAGAAATGGTTTGTCTTCTCTATATATCTACCTGTTAGCAGGATTATGAAGCAATAAGTTAAAATGTCTTGGTATAAGACTACGATTTATCATTTAAGTCCTGATAATGCAGGATTTATTGCATATTGCAGCTCTTTTTGACAGACTTCCTCTATGCACATGCAAATTCACTTACGTCAATTGGCCTCTGCTGAGGCACTGGGTTCTGTCTGCAGAGGTGTCATTAGCAGACTGTTTTACTTTTTCTGATTTGTTTCTTTAGATTAAAAAAAAAAAAAAAAAAAAAAAGTTCTCTTGCGGCCAGACAGATGGAGCACTTCAGTAGGAATCAGCATATCACAGTTTCAGAAATTACCCCTGACTGCCATTGGTCTGCTAGGTGAAGTTGTGCATGCTGTTTGCTTCTCTGCCTCTTCTCAGTTTCCCCATATGTAAAATGCTACTAGTCTAATTCATGTCTTTTAAGAAAATTACACGCACTATAAAAGTATTTGACTTCTTTGCCCAAATCATCTATAATTTTGAGATTATCATGATGAAAATTAAGCTCATTTTTAGATTTAATTTCTACTATCAAAGGTGCTTTTCTACAGCCCTTTCGAAGAGCTGTGACAACCCTGGGTTAATGACTGCTCATAAAATATCAGTTAAATAGAAGTAATATTAAATGAAAATTTTAGGTGTGCTACCACATGTAAAGGTAATAAAAGATGTTAATATATCTATCAGAAGACTTCCTTTATGTCTTAATCACCTCATAAAAAGATTTTTCTGGTGTTTTTAAAAAGAAACATTCACTTTGAACAGATTAAGTTATTTCTGCTCATTTGGAATATACCATTTAGTGCAGTCTCAGTGGGAATAATGTCACTGCACAAAGAAGTTCAAAAGTATTGTATGTTGCTAAAGAGGTCTGAATTTCTTACCCTGTGTAGGCAAAGATTTAAGATTGGACAAAAAACTCTCATTACTTCCTGATATATGATGAACTGATTTTTCATCATTTTCAGATATTTTTAACTTAAAAAAAATAAAAAATAAACCAACCCTTAAGTAACTACATTCCAAGCAGTCTGATTACATGGAACAATTTACTTCATCAAAATATAAACATTTAAAAAACTTATGGTTTTATTAGTTTCATTTTGGAACAAACAAAAGTCATAATAATTTTCAAAAGTATTCTTCCAGTATTTTCTAGATATTTTTTAATATAATGCCTATATAATTTAATTTCCAAAGAAAATAATTTTAACTCAATAACAAAGTATAAGAAAAGTCAACGATTGAAATTGTTGATTGACAGTCCATTTTCCTCTTCTGAATTTCAGTTTCAAGTAAAAACTACATACTACTGTAAAATTTTATCTGAAAAATAAAAATCTGCCCAAATGATTTATGGATTCTTCTTCTTCTCCTTCTCCTTCTCCTTCTCCTTCTCCTTCTCCTTCTTCTTCTTCTTCTTCTTCTTCTTCTTCTTCTTCTTCTTCTTCT
>NC_048893.1:61319306-61340730 GCF_011077185.1 Oxyura jamaicensis | reverse complement strand
TTCTTCTTCTTCTTCTTCTTCTTCTTCTTCTTCTTCTTCTTCTTCTTTTTCTTCTTCTTCTTCTTCTCCTTCTTCTTCTTTTTTTTGTAAGCAATTGGTCTTGTAGGTGGAATGAGAAGATGGTCCTTCTGTACCTGTGTTTGAGGAGTACAGACTCTGCCAGATCAGGGATGCAAGCTGCCGCTGGATCAGGACAAGCAAATGTATGCTGAAGCTACTATGAGACTATCAAATGAAGCACAAAGCAGATTAAAGAAAAAAAGGCAGTGTTTCTAGTACAGCTTTTCTACCAGCATGTACTTACTTCATTTAATGAAATCCACACTGGGTATCTGTGACTTTCCAGGATCTCATTATTCATGATACGTATCATTTGTAAATCTGTGTCAACGTAAAGCACCATTATGGGAGAGGAACCTCGGAAGAAAAATCAAAAGCACAAAACCAGCAACATTTGTGTAAGTGTCTTTCTTGCCAATTGAATGAATGCAGCCTTTTTCCTTCCTGCCCGTGGTGATTGACAGAAAGCATATTGAATCAAACAGGACATTTGTGTTATTCGCGAGTCAGATTAGTAGCACAGACTGCTCAATTATTGATGCACATCTAATTACGTACTAACTGAATCCCACATCAATATCCTGCGATACCAGCTTTAGCAATTGTTCAGTATAATCACAATCGACATCTTTTGAATCATTTAGATAAGGGATAAAGTTTAGCTACTGAAAAGCAATAACATTTCCCTATTCTGCTTAATATTCTCAGGGACCTGAAATCCCGTGCTTTAAACAGGGCAGGGAACAGAGAAAAGCTCTGAACCTGTCCCCCACCCGCGGAAGAGCTCGAAGTTGGTGGCAAGCTTTGCTCGATGCTTGCAGCATCGGGAGCTGTACAATGTCGTTGGACCGCCTGGATCTTCTTGACGGCAGAGGGCACCATTGAATGCAGGAATCACTTCCCTGCATGCTTGGGAAGGTGAAAGGATGGGTTTATTTAAGGTAAGGCCAAAAAAAAAAAAAAAAGAAAAAAACAAAACAACAAAAAACACACACACAAAAAAAACAAAAAAACAATTCTTTCTCCTTTCTCCAGAAGCTGCAGCCTGAGCATTTATTTATGCTTGTGTGAGATTCAAAGGTCTTATCAATAATTTAGCATTATTACTGTAGGTAGGCTAATGGGATCCAAGTTTAATTAAGGGCTGTATTTAATTTGTGTTGGTTATTATTACTTCAAAAACAACCAACCAACCAAAAAAAGAGAAAAAAAAATCCAGACAAAATACCCCTCAACAAATCCAAACAAACAAACAAACAATAAATAAATAAACCAGCCATCCATCAAATGTTCCTATTGAAAGTGGTATTTGCCATACTTCTGGAAAAGACAAAATACTTTGCAATCCAAACTGTGTCTTTCTGAGTCACTGCTGGAAATGACCTTTACAAAATCCTGTATCTCTCTGCTGCATACTGAAGTTTTCTTCCTTTTCTTACCTTTGAAAGGCTGTTCCACCTCAGGTGTGTATCTCTGCTGCAGTCATATTGGACCTATTTTATAGCTCCCCTTTTGACCTTTCCCCATAAGGTTTCCCTGAAGCTGTATAAAATAAAAACAAAACTGGGTGGAAGATGTGGTTTAGACCAACAGGCACAGCAGGGCACAGCAGCATGGGCAGGGCAGACATGGCTCTCTGGTGAAGCACCTCAGCAGACACTGGGATGCAGTGTGACCTTGCTGTGCCCATAGCCACAACACACACTCCCAAGGGACCTCTGGCAGCAGCAGCCCCTGAGGGCACTGTCAGCAAAGCCTTTCTATCCCTTTCCCAGCTGCTGGGAATTTGTTATTGGGAATCTGCTGTTTGTCATGGCTCTGAACCAAGAGGTAAGGCAATATTGTCACAGCCTGTAACTTTCCCTGGTGACTGTCCCATAAGGCTTGGTGGAGGAGAGGAAGGGGGGATGCCTGCACAGTTTCTTGAGGCTGATGGTGCCTGGTAGCACCTGAGTAACAAGGCATATAAGTATGCTCTCAGGAGACCAGTTGCTCAGTACTCATGGTGCTGGGTTGCTGGCTGCTGAGGGCTAGGACACAATGCTGGGGACCTTCCTACCTGGAGAGGCCCTTTGGTTGTGGAGGGGGCTCAGCCAACTACTTGATCATCAGCACATAACTTGGTTTCTAGATAGTTAGATGCTGGCAGGGTCACAGGAAGAACCCGGTATGCCATAAGGCTGGACACACTCTGCTGGCAAATTACTGAAGGGGCTCATCATATACAAGGCTGTAGGAAGGTGGAATAACAGGCTGGGGTACAGGTTCCACAACACTACCTTGTAGGGTATCTTCTGGTGGAGCTG
Organism: Oxyura jamaicensis; assembly: GCF_011077185.1. Lineage (NCBI taxonomy): Eukaryota > Metazoa > Chordata > Aves > Anseriformes > Anatidae > Oxyura > Oxyura jamaicensis. Next base: position 61,338,364 of record NC_048893.1, on the reverse strand, counting down.
GGTCACTGGTGCACATGCCAAGGAGGACACGGTCCTCTTTGGAGCCATCTGGGCCATGCTAGGCAAATGCAATAATGGATCCAGGAGGACCCTTCTGGTGGTGGTGTAGCAGAATGCTGAATGTGAAGCCAGTAGTATTAGCTAACTTTCAGCTGTTCTAGGAATTTTTCTTTGAAATATATATTATTTCTTTGCATCTGCAGCAGGGTGCAGGTATCTGGGGGTGGGGTGGAATTTAAACTGATATTTCCACACAGAGTCAGAGGAGTCCCCAGAACAGTATTTCTAAGCTCATGGATATCTTGTGTGGCTTGGTTAATATCCTGAACACGTTTTCTGAGGATATGTCACTCTGCAGGGTGGGGCCAACGTCACTGTCATTTGCCGATGCACAAAGGGACCAACAAGCACAACTGAGGTTAATTAGGCACACAGGCACTGTGATTTCTGCTTCACATCACATGGTAGAACTATTAAAAAGAAACTGAGACAGTGTCCTGAGCACGTAAAGGGAACAAGTCAGCTCTCCATGGGAACTAAAAACCTCCAGAAATATTGGAAAATGATCTAATGTGTCATAGATGCCAGAAAGAATTTTAATTTCTGGTAACACATTAGTGAATGAATTTCAGTCAGATCAGTGGAGTAAAGAACATTTAATACAGGTATTCAAAGAATTCTGAACTGTATACTGAAAAGTAAAGTACAGAGGGTAAAGAAAAGACAGGAGTGCCAAATAAGAATTTCGGATTGACCCGAGGCAGAAAATACCTGGGTTAGTTGACTTGAACTGACAATAAAACCAAAATCACTTGGGCTGTAAGAAAACCCTATACTAACCCCCATCAAAGGCAAATCATGGTCCAGTGAATATAGCATACAGAACAACAAAAAATATAGTACTAATAGGAGGTGGAAACACACATACACACACAAAAAAAACGTTTTTATGTGGAAAAGCAGCAAGAATTACACCATTTCTCAGGAGTATGCAAATTCCACCATGCAGTGTTCAGTGTTAGGATGATCATTCTTTAAAAGAAGCTACAAAATCTTTTTTTTTTTTTTTTTTTTTTTTCTTTTTATATCTGTATTACTCCTCATACAAACACTACTTGCCCACTTTTTTATCACATTTCAGCCTTTGAATGATGCTTACATTCCTGAATAATCAACACATCTTCTGAGGACACTGAAAGTTCATTGAAGTTACAAGTTAAAGGGGCTTCATCTGTTAAAATCAAAATCTTATGTCATTTAAGAGGCAATGTATGCTAGATATTTTTTTTTCCAGCTTAAATGCCAATCTGTTTTCTGTAAAAATTAGATGTACGATCAGATGCCATCACTTCAGGTAGTGCACTGTCATGAGCCTGAACGCACACAGAATTTTCTTTTTTTTTGTTTAATTTTCTAGCTACTTAAATACATTTTAGAATAGAATCCAACATCATTCTGTTACATCATTGTTTTCTGTGAAATAATTATCATTTTCTTCTTCGTCACTGTTTTTAAGGAATCTAAAAATTACAGCTGGGCAATGCTCACCCTAAGTATGAAAGTAACTTCTAGCAACTGGAGAGTGCTTTAAAATATTTACAGTATCAGAGAAAGAGAATACGCTTTTAAGGATGTTCCTCAGTGCTCCAAATACAAATGCTAGCAGAAAGCAATATTTCTGATCATTCTGAACTTCTTGAGTCCAATGAGGAAAAACATTGCAAACATTTAAATACAGTCTTAAAGGTATGGTGGAAGTTCACTTTCCTTATGTAGAATATCAGATTGACAATAAGAAGAAAATATTAATTTTCCTTTTGCTTTAAATCAGATAAATCAGATGGGTAGTTTTTATTTTTATTTATTTTTTATTTTTTATTAACATTTACCTTATGAGCTAAAAATGATTCTAGCTTGTTGATTTTAAAAATGTTTGCACTTCTTTCATGTTCAGACATCCCTGATTCAGATTAATTTCCATGTTACAGGTAATCAAGAAGATAACGGATTTTTCTATTTTCAACTGCATATTTACAAAAAAATAGTTGGGAACATTTTAAAATTTTGATGGTTTGAAGCATGAGAATCTTTTCATACAATTTATTTATTTTATTTTATATTTTATTTTATTTTATTTTATTTTATTTTATTTTTTACTGATTGTAACAGGAGCTAGTGTAGTATTAGAAAAACATGAAAGTTTTGTCTTACTGAAATGTACGATCTTAGATGAGGGTGAATTTCAGAAAACAGAACTATTTAATTTGCTGTGTTCCTATTCCTGTTTTTGATAGGCAATGCCAGATTATCATATATGAAAAATAATAGACTATTTTTTGCTTCTGTAGAAGCTGATATATTTTCCGTGTTCCAACAGCTGTGAGCAAAAAGAATTATTATTATTATTATTTTTTTTCCCTAGAAGAAATGTTATCATTATTTTATGAGATGCTCCATTTTAGACTTTAAAAATGGATTGAAGGATTTTTCTCTGCATACAATATAGTTTTATGGTAAAAGTACTACTACCTTTGGTGCTCTGGCCAAAAGCACTCCTCCTCTTGCTCCAGAAGGTACTAATGTTTTCCTTTTTTAGGGAAACTATCTTGACTGGTTGGCTGATTACTACAGTTGCAGTTACTTTCATATTTATGATCCATGCAAGCATAAAATTGAACTGGTACAGTACAACCTGCCAGGAGGAGTAACAAGAACTGCCCTACATGTTTGTCTCTGTGTGGTGGTTTTACTTGGGTGGGTAGCCGAGCTCCACCACAACCGCCCTCTCACTCCCCGTCCTCAAAGAGGAACAGGGAGAAAATACAATGAAAGGGGCTCAAGGGTTGAGATAAGGATGAGATTGCACAGGAATTATTGAGACGGGCAAAACAGACTCAGCATAGGGAGATAGTAAGATTTATTGCCTATTACTAACAAGCTAGAGAAGTGAGAAACAAAGGAAAGAAACAACAAGGATCTTCCTCCCCCCATCCACCCTATTCCACCTCCTCCCCCCGAGTGGCACGGGGGAATGGGGGAATGGGGGTTATGGTCAGTCTATAGCGCTGCTTCGCTGCTGCTCTTTCTTGGTCACTCTCATCCCCTCTGCTGTGGGGTCCCTCCCACAGGATACAGTCCTTGCTGAACTGATCTGGTGTGGGCTGCCCACAGGCAGCAGCTCTTCAAGAACTGCTCCAGATATGGGTCCGTACCACAGGGTCCATCCCTCGGGAGCAAACTGCTCCAACCTGGGTCCCCCACGGGCAGCAGCTCCTGCCAGGTCACCTGCTCCTGCATGGCCTCCTCTCCATGACCTGCAGGTCCGGCCTGGCATCTGCTCTGGCAGGGGTCTTCCACAGGCCGCAGTCTCCGTTGGTGCAGGTCCACCTGCTCCACCGTGGTCTCCACGGGCTGCAGCGTGAAACCCTGCTCCACTGTGGTACTCCATGGGCTGCAGGGGGACAGCCTGCTTCACCATGGGCCTCACCACAGGCCGCAGGGGACTTCTGCTCCGGCGCCTGGAGCACCTCTCCCCCTCCTTCTTCACTGACCTTGGCGCCTGCAAGGCTGTTCCTCACTCCTCTCACTCTCCCAGTTGCTGTGTGGCACAGCGTTTTGTTTTTATTCCCTGTCTTAAATATGCTCTCACAGAGGCACAAAACAACATCACTTATTGGCTCAGCTCTGGTCGGCAGTGGGGCCCTTACCAAACATGGGGCAGCTTCTAGATCCTTCTCACAGAAGCCACCCCTATGGGCCCCCTGCTACCAAAACCTTGCCACGTAAACCCACTACACTCTGGTACACAAACAAACAAAAAAATACTTAATAATGAAGGTGGTTAGGATTGCAGTCAATCACCTAGTTTTAATGTGGTCCATTGCCTCAAACCAGTCCATTGTCCCACCTATGCAGGGGAAGATGTGGAAGTTCCTAGACCACCCAGAAACCAATTATCCAAGTGACTTGGATGTGCCCACAGACACAGTCCTAATACCCAGACACAGCACAATTGTAACTACAAAAGGGCAGGCACGAATATCATGATTGTAACTCAGTCACAATTTATGTCCCCTAGCTCTTGCCATAAAGTCAGTGCTGGATTCCTACTCCTTGAGGAGAGGTAGCGGGAGGGGACAATATTCCAAAGCCTGTTATTTTCTTGAAGTCCATAGTAACTCTTGCTGGCATTAGTGGGAGGTATATGAAAACACACCCACCTAAGATGTCTTTACTCAAGTCATGGCGATAACTCACACAGTCAAGAAGTGGACTGTACCTTGCCTGAGGTCGGGGTGACTGGGGAAGAAAAGATCTCCAGCAGGTTAGTTGCTTTTCAAGTCAAGTGCTGCCCACTTACTTAATGCCAGCATTTTAGGGAGAGTTCCAGACAAATGTAAATGACCAAGGTAATTTCCCGCAGGCAGAGTTTTATTTGAATTTTCATCTCTAAATCTATGTAATATGCTTTAACTCTCACTGCAGGCTATTAGAAAGTATGGGGAAATCACTTAAACTTGAATAAACCAAAACTGGATTTTTTTTTGTTTGTTTTGTTTTGTTTTGTTTTGTTCTGAGAAGACAGGGACTGATTGGCTTTTGATGCTGATCACCTTCACTGTGGTTAAAAATAATTCCTGAAAATCCCTAAAAGGAAGGACTGAGGCACATGTATATGGGAAATGTAAGAGCTTATCTTGGTTTTGCCACCATGGTATCTATCAAAAGGGTGCAGAAAATCAGGGTCAGCCATCCTGACTTTTAGTTAGTGTTGGGAAAAAAAAAAAGAGAACAAACATCACTGTTTCTCCAGCAGTAGCAGAATATTCATACTCTTCCATGAGAAAAATGAGAATGGGCAGGATACTTTCATGATGATTTCAACTGATCACTGTAAAACTTGAGCTTCCTTAGCGGGTTACTGTTCCTTTTTCTCCATCTGTCTTCTTAGACTTTGGACATTTTTTTGGACAGGAATCAGCTTTGATCTATTAAGTTCTTAGTCCTGGGAGGCCTGACCAGGGTTGTAGGTACTTATCCCAAACACAGACAACAAAAACAGCAAAAAAAAATTGAAAAAAAAAAAAGTGATTAGATGGCTTCTCAGTACCTATGAGCTGTTAGTGAAAAGACAGAGCCAGTTCTTTGCACCAGTGCGTGGTGGGATAATGAAGGCAGGAGTCCTAAAATAAAGCAGGGGAGGTTCCAGATAAATGTAAGGTATGTTTTTGTCACTGTGAAGGTAGTTAAGCACAGGAAGAGTTGCTCAGGGATCTTGTGAGATCTCTGTCCTTGGAGGTTTTCAGGATACCACTACATAAACCCCTGAGCAGCCTAGCTGGGTTTCAGTGTTAGTCCTATTCTATCAGTACAGGCTGGACTAAAGACCCCCTGAAACTGTTTAAAGACAGAATGACTGTCATTCTTTATTTTGTAGTTGTCTATTTAAGAAGTTGGCACAATGGATCAACTCTGATTCCCATGTTTCTAGAATGACAGAAGGTACTTGTCCCTCCTCCTGCATTGCAGCACTTTTGCTCTGCAGAACTTTTCTAGCTCTTGCACCGTTTACTGTATAAACCAACTCTTCAACAAATATTAGCTACTGTGATTGTGTGGTTGCTATAGGTCAAATAATGTGTGTCAGAGTCTTGCTCTGAGCATAGAGAGGTTGAGTGTCAGCTTTAGTTCAAGTAGGAGCTGTTATATTACTTTTTTATAGTTGATAGCTATGCTCTAAGTGCAATTTTCTGCAGAAAATTGATTGCACTTTAGCTTCACTCTTTTGCACTTCCTTTACACTTTTTGTGTTCCTGTTCCAGTTTTTGATAGGTAATCCCAGTCTGGTTGCATTACCATAACAGAACTGTACTTTACCTTGTGATTCTAAGAAACCTCTATGATACACACACAATTGCATCTGGATTTATCAGAAATATGAACAGATCTATTAGCAAATTTACACCTTCCTGTATTCCCGTTTAATGCCTTGTGTGTTTAGTGTCTTTGTGTGCAATGCCAGTGAAAATGCTAAAAGACATGTGACTGTCAGAGGTGTAATGCTGGAACTGCTCAGAGCTTCTACAGCACTTGAAAATGCTATTGTTGCTCCAATTTACTTCAGAAAAATGTCTCTATAACTAGTGCCATGAAAAAGATGGGGCATAAAAGTGGCCATTTGGCTTTGCCTGAATATGAAGACAATCTCAGACGTCTCAGATTTCTTGCTTTTCTTAGCTCAGAAAGACACATCTAAGTTGCTCATATTAAGCACAGATTTTCTGGTTGATCCCTTGGCTTTTATTATGCACTATTCCAGCCCTAATAGTTCTTGCCACCTTTTTTACTTTTTTTTTTTTTTTTTTTTTTTTTTTTGAGTGAGTGAGTGAGAGAGACTGCATTGCTTAGCTACTAATACTTTATTTCTTTTGAATTTAATCTGCTAAAGTGGAACAAAGCTGATTTCTTGAGTTCAATTTCTTTCTTAGGCCAAGGATGTTAAGCCTTTACAACCAGCTCTATAGGTTACAAACATTTTAGAGATTGTAACTTTGTTATGGGAAAGGGACATAAAACAGTCAGGTTTGAAATATTTACAGCTGAAGGGAGTGCAGAATGGGTAATCAGCTTTCTGCCAGCATTGGGTATCAGATCAAATTACTGAGATGTTAATGGGACCCTTTATGGTGCTTGAAAATTTCCTGCCACTTTTTGAAGTAAGACTTTGACTTCTTTCATGGCAGACTTCTTCCATCTTTGTGTTCTTTCACATTTCCAAAGTGTAAATGACTTATGGATGGCAAAATAAATTCTGAGTTAAATTACATTCAGTGCTGCACCAAGGCATATTACTCAATGCTTTCTGTCACCTTTGAAACTTTTTCTATCCATTTGGGGGTTGAAACATTCTGTTCTTGGCATGTTTCTTAGAGGTTTTCTGGAGAGTTTGATCAAAAAAGATTTGTTTACTTTTAAAAATGCATAGTAAAAGTAAAGTGCTTTTCCCGAAATATTTTGAATAGCAATGGTGCTTCAAGTATTAAGACTAGAAATATAAAATTTAACTGCGTCACGTTAAGCAGCGTCTTTCATTCTCACTATTCAGATCCATTCAAAGTTGATAATCAGAATTTGCAGAGATATAACACCACTGCATAATATGTATTTCTCGAGCCTGCTTAGCTTATTGTATAATCTTTTATTTTTTTCATCTGAATACCGGCAAAATGCATTTTCCTTTTATGATCCCGTTTTTCCTTATCAGAATAATTTTTACCATAAGGAAGAAACATGGAGTGTTGAAGACAAGGAAAAAAAAAATTATTCTCACATCATAAATATAAAATTTGTATTATGATGTTTCAATTAAGTAAGAATTTTGTAGAGTAAGTGTACCTATCCTTATACTTATAGTTGGGGTTCATGTTGAAATATATTACTTGATCAAATGCTTCTGGAAACTAAAAATGCAGATGAATTAGACTGGGCAGAACTAGTTTCTGAAAATCATATAGACATAAATTCTCTACGATAAGTAAATTTTACAGTTATTGAATTATCTATCACTATTATTATTGTTAATGAAACACCCAGATCTCATTAATTTTTCAAAGTAGCCATTTAATATAATATTGTATAGCATTTCATTATTACAAAAGCATTCATATCTTACAAGACAACCATAGATAATCAGTAGGTATTAGAATAAGAGGGGGGTGGAAAATATTCTGTTTTGGTTTTGTTTCTGAATTAATTTATGAATCAAGTTGGATTTTGTATGAACAAAGAAGTGGACTTGACCAATAAAACCCATCTAATATCTCTGTCCCTTCTATGTGCTCCATCTATCTGGCATTGATTTATAAGTAGAGCTTGCAGAGAGCTGTTGCTAGGGGACAGAGCTTTTGTAGGTCCCCATTAAAGCAATATTCCTGAAGAAGAAAAGTAATTTACATATTTCAAGTGCTGCTTGAAAAAAAAAATTAATCAAGCCTCCATGAGTTATAAAAGGGAACAAATATAATCATCTATAAGAGTAAGAACCCATAATGTCAAAGAGGAAAAAAAAAAAAAAAAAAAAGGAAAAAATAGAGCACAAGAGAAACTCTCTGGGCTACATGTCCTTTTAAACCTGGCAGAGAATGAGTGATTTTTTTATTTCATTAAGTTTCTTCCAGTTAATACCCCATAACTGAGATCAGAACACCTGCAATGAACTTGAACCAAGGTATACATTCATCCACCTTCATTTAACAGAATAATTTTGATATTAACCAAACTGCTTAATCTCCACTGTAAAAGCTGCAAAAAGGAGAAAAATCTGCCAAGACCACCTCTCCTAGTTCCCTAAATATGCAAACACTTTCTGACTAGTTGCTTTAGAGAGTAGTCTGCCCTGCTGCCGATGAGACCTTGGGACAGGTCTATGCTTTTATAGCTTTTTAAACCTTCTAGGTTTTTTTTTTTTTTTTTTTTTTTTACCCTTCTCTCTTAAAGACTATTCCATAAATATATACAATATACCTGAATCTGAAACCTTCCCTTCGTATAGATTTATGTTATAGCAATTTCAAAAAAATTGGATTGATGACTATGAAAATTCCTCAAATCCTCCCCCTTTCTTAGCTTTGAAAAGCTTAAATCCTCCCCCTTTCTTAGCTTTGAAAAGCTTATCTTTGCAGGACTTAAAGGTTCATTTCTTTCTTTCTTGAAAAATACGTTTCATTGATGAGACTGTTTTTTCACTAATGTTGCTTAGAATTTATGTGTTTTGCCAGAATTAGCAATGCATTTGGAACAACCTGTTCTTCTTGGCTAGATGACCATCAAATTGATGTGAAAATGCTCTCCCTTGATAGGATGAATGTATATGACCATATAAATCATTCCTTGTTTTCCTAAGTGGATTGAATGAGTATGTGACCACCATTTGTTATGATTCTTTCTCTCTTATTTTGGTACTAATCAGAGCAGATTAGATTAAGCCAGCTCTAGGAAAATGCATTTTCAGCTAACAGTCATACAAAGCAATCCTAGTGACTCTAGGCAGTTCAATATAAAGTTCAAACCTCAGTAGAACAAAAAAAGACTACTGGCAGAGACTGTGATGAAGTCTGCATTGCATTTATAATACATAACAAAATCTGTCTCAGCAAAGGTTTTGGAGAGGGCAAGGGAAATTTATCACTGAATATTTGTTGTGTGATACTGCAGAGATACGTACAAGCCCCAGGTGGTTTCACGATCCTATTTTCTTAGGCTGTCTTGCTATGCACATACACAGATAGTTCCATCTCTGCACAGCCTCAGCTATAAGGTAAATTCAAAAGGTAGAAGGGGGAAAGTGATTTCTAATAAAACCCACAAAGTATACCTTTAGCAAAGCTAAAAATTGAATGTAAACTTCCTGCATCATAGTTCAATGACTGAACTGTCATAACCAGAAAAGTGAATGTGCACAAGTAATTACTGCTAATTTAATTTTTAAGTGTTTTTTGCCTGCACTATGCAGACATACCTCGTTAGAAGCTACTCTGATGCATAAAATATGTCTCTTCTGTTTATGGGGAAATGCAAAAAATTATAATATTAAAAATGAAACTGAATTCTTGATTTCACCTTTACCTTGAGAAGCATTTTTGACAGAGGTATTATTTATCCCCAGTTCTAAATCAAAGGTTCAAAAGAAGCTTTTGTTTGTTTTGTTTGTTTTTGATAGGCATCTTTACAGCAGCTTTTGTGAGTTGAAGTAACATACAGAAGCTGAAAGAAAAGTTAAAGGGAAGTTGTATCTTTGGAAAAAGATTATATAGACATCAGTTAAAGACTCCATATTACTTTTCAAAAAAAAAAAAAAAAAAAAAGCTGAGTATTACCGTAAGTTTTTCTGTTAAGCCATAGTGTGCATGATACCACACATTGTGCATGATTGCTGCCATTACCCATCAGTAACATTCAATGTCTAAAGTGTATTTTTTCATAACTCTTTTAGAAATGGTTTGGAAGAAAAATGGTCCAGTATAAACCAATATTGTGTATTTATGGTTTAGTGGATTTAGATCATTATAGCTATAGAAAAAGGAGGCAAGAGGCTCTTTTTAAGAATTATGCTCTGGAAAAGAGGAGGACAGTGGGTTTCTCCCACTGCAAAACAGACAGCAAGCTGCTCATCTGAAATTCCACATTTTGTAGATCCTACTTTGCTGTTCCAAAATAAAATTAGCTTACAAGAACAATGGTTCATGTCTGGCATATATGTAGCATCTGCATTCCTTCCTCTACTGTTCCAATGACCATTACCCCTTTACAACCTGAAAGCATAAAGCAGTGCTCATTGAGGACAGCAGGCAGATTACCATGTTGATTCCTGTGGTCACTGAACTGGGTCATTCAAGCTATAGCCAAAATTCCACTGTCATGGGAAAACCCTTGGGGAGACCACATAAATAGCTTAAAATCACAGAACAAGTGAAACCTATGCATTGAGACCCCTGTTTCTATTTCCACCACAAACCAGTGCCCCCAGCAGCTTGCCCTGCTCCAAGAGGCTCTCCAGACATGAAGAAGCACAGATCTTTGCAAATAGCTGCTCAGAGCAAAAGGTTACTCACTGACTTTTTACCAGCTGCTTTCTGTTGCCTCTTATCAAAAGTCACACTGTCCCCAGCTTTGTCCATGGAGCTGCAGAAATAAGTATTCCCAACCTGATTCAGTCTAAATCTACTGGGCAAGGAAAAGCCTGTTATTTAAACTGATAAAGCCAAGCTGTTTTATAAATATGGGTGAATACAAAGAAATTACACAAGTGTATAGGGGTAAAATAAGAAAACTTTAACACTAAATGAGTTCCAAGTAGCAAGGGACATGAAAAATCACAAACCTTTCATTGAATACATTAAAAATAAGAGGGAAAACCAGAAAAGAGATTGAACTTTGAAAGGTTATATAGAGAAAGCAGAATTGTTTGTGTTTCTTCATAGAAAAAGTAGATTGTGCTAGATACTTTAATAAATTAATTTTAACAAGGTGTTTGGAATGCAGGCTGGAGTAGTGAAGAGAACAGTTCAAGGAATATTTATGTAAGATTGGTACATTTAAGTTTTCATGGTTTGATGAAATTCACCCTAAGAAATGAGGAAAAATATTCTCTGAATGAGTGGTGATTATCTCTGGTAAGCTGCAGACAGAAGAAATCCTGTAAGACTAGAGAAAAACAAACTTTTTATTTATTTATTTATTTACTTATTTTTAGAGGAACAGAGGAGTTACAGATGAAACAGTCTAGTTTCAGTTCCTGGAAACAATCTGGAACAAATTATTGAAGTAATTGAATGTACCTACAAAAACAAAAGGTGGTAGAAGCAACCAACAAAGAATTGTCAAGAGAAGATCAGATCAAACTTATTTGATTACCTTCTTTGAGAAGGGTGGAAGTGTAGAAAGAAAAAAGCAGTATACATAGATGTGCATTAACTTTCACAAATTTTAGACATTTTTTCTGAGATTAGAATCTCATAAATTGAGGAAATACTGCATGCATGTAATTAGAAAAAAAGGAAATAAAATAGATTTTTTATGAGAGATCTTTACACATAAAGAATGAAGAAAGCAGTACAGTGGGCAAAAAAAACATGGTATCTACCAAAACCAAGGCAAAAATAGACCCTACTGCTAGGAAAGTAAATCTCAATCTAGATTCATGAAGCAGAAGATCTTACACAAAGAATTTAGTTACATACCGCACTTAACTCCAGATGAGCCTTGGAATGAAGTTTTGTGTACTGCATTTTTAAGAGAAAGACAAAATAGAATCCAGCAGTGTAAATGATGTGGAAAGCATAACATATATGGGAACTGGGCTTGCTGAGGTGTGGCTGAGGGTGACTTGACTTTGGGTAGTTATAATTTTGGTGGCCTGTGAATGTTTTCTGAGGACAGAAGAAATCCATCTGGTTTTCTGCATGGACAATTTTGGGTGAAAAATCTTGAAGATAACATGGTGGAATACAAGGCTGGATAACCTGGAGAGAATGAGAAATTGCTTTCACCAGAACTTTTAAAGACAAGATTACAATTAGATCTGTCAGGGATGGCCAAAGCCTACTTGATCTTGTTTTGAGGGGTGAGGTTGGATAAGATGATGTCTGGGGGAATCTTTGACTCTCTTTATAACAGCAACATAACAACATCTGAAAGACAGAAGTTAGTGAAGATTCATTGGTACTCGTCTGGTAGACAATGTTGGAGGAAAGGGAAAAAAAATCTATCTGGGGACAAGTTTATGAGCTTTAGTAGTGTAGAATAGCAATGTTTTATGAAGGAGCACAACGATCTGTTTCTAATGCAAAACATGGTAGCATTCAGAAATGCTTGTTTCTTGCCACTTCCTGACATGTAATTGTTTTGTAATTTTGAAAAACTGTTTTAACAAGAAAAGGATATTATGCTCTTATGTTGATATATTTTTAGGAAAGAATATTTGAGGTACTCTATCAACGAGCTCTGATGTCCTTCCAATTTAGCCTTTTATAACTATCTTCCATGCTAGATTCTGATGTGGTAATTTTCTGGAAGCTGGAATAATTAAATTAATTTCTAGCAGTGAGATTCCAGGTTCAGCAGGACCAGGTGATGGAAAAGAAGGGGAAAGGCAATTTATGTTATATTAGAACCCCAAATCATAAGCTACTATTTTGTCTGGTCACAAACAAAAGGCAGTAACGAGCTGAATGCATTAAACCAATTTATGTGATTGAATAATCTTTGGTTGTCAAGTTATATATTTTGTGAAAATCTGAATGTGGATTGTCAAATTGTCTAGCCAGGAAGAAAAGAGCCTTTTACTTACAATGGGCTAATGACCAGCTGACAATTTAATTACACACCAGGGAAATTCTGAACAGGAAATGGAGTACATAAGCAAGTCTGCTTCTCCATACTGAAGTTTACTGCTTTGATTTAAATTTCAAGATGCAGTATATGCACACAGATTTTGTCCCTCACTATACGTTCTAAATAGTTTTCTGGAGGGATACAGAAGGGGAGACACTATTAAAATTTGGTCGAAAACAGAATTAAATATAGCTTTACTCCTATACCCATAACTTGACTCTATATAGTCCAAAAATGTTGTCCATTTTAATTCTTAAATAATAATAATTACAAATAAAAAATAAAAAGCCCACCAACTAGTGCTTTTATTTGCATTTTTATTTATTTTTATTTATTTACTTATTCTGCTTTGGTCATGTTATTTTTAAGCTAGTTGTTTAACATCCAAACTTTTCACCTGTATAACATCTCAATTTTAAACTGGGGTCCTGGACCACATTTTCAGTGGCCAGAAGATTATCATGTTTCTCTAGGATATCTAAAGGCTCCGATGAATCTTCCACAGATCCTCAGCACAGCTTAGGAGATGATTATACAAGACTTAAATAGTGATGGTGATCAGCATTGACCAGGAAATCTTGACTTTAAAAAGTAAGGTAGAGGAAAGACAACCTCTATCCTGGGAGTCCCAAGAGAACATGGAACAATGATAATACAGTCTGGGGAAAAGGGGTAAATCACTTTAAGCAGGCCATTTAAAAGTGTTATTAGTATTTCTTTCAGAGCATAGAAATAAATCACCTCTTCTGTCCTAATATGACTATGAATCACAAATCAAATCAATGCTATCTAAAATATATGGAGTTTTCTTTCTGAATACAAAGGCATCTGAGGGAAGGAAAAAGGAGTTGGTGAGGCAAATTCATTTTGTTTCTCACTAAAGCCACCTGGTGTGTTTGCCAGCCACAGAGAAAATATTTGTTCATGGCTGCTTCCCCAGATTTTCTCACTTCCAGGATCACCTTTCTCATTTCTAAACCAGTCAGGTATTTTCTCAAACTGCTCAGTGCAAACAGTAATGTGCTTATACCATCTGCAGTTCATAAAGGAATCCTTAACTGGGTTACCAGGTAATTGCTTTGTGAAGTGCATTTCAAAACTGAAACCTGAGCTCTCACTTGGATGTGACTGATTCTCCATGTTAAAATTCCCCATGCATATACAGTTCAACGTCTCCTTATTCTCTAAAATACCTCAGTACCTCAGAAACCCACTGCCTAGAACTCATGGCTGTGCCACAAAGGCATTCAACAGAGTTGTTCCTCTTCCTGTCCCCATTCACCTGCTGGCTAAGTTCTGCCCAAACAAAAGCCAAAGTAAGATGATGCCTCTGTTTTATAAGTTAAAACACTAACAGTCCTTAAAACAAAGACCAGGAAATTTCTGCTTAAAAGTGAAAATAACTGGAAAATTATCCACCAAAAAATCTCCAAACTCATTTTTTTTTGTTTCAGTGATGAGAATCGTGAAGTGGCAGTTGTAATGGAAGGGAAATATCACATTCTCTGTGGATCTGAGAGTGTCTCAACTCTATTCATGTAGGTTCCTAAACAATTCAGACATGAAATTCTGCTTTGAACTGTATTTGAACTGTATTTACACTAGTGACCTAAAGATGAAAGGCTTGGTAAGCTGCTGTTAATTTTCCCTTTACTATTTTTTTCCTTCTTCACAGAGAGCAAGGAGCTGAAAATGTTTCAAATTAAACATTTAACTCAAATATCCTTAGATGAAAATATATTCCATTGTTTCTAAAATCTTCATGTGAATGTCCTTTGTATGAAACTCTTCCTTTGATTACAATTCAGAGGAACATAGAAACATACAGAACATTAAGTCCCACCTTGAAAACACAACTTATTTTTGATCCTCAAGGACAACACAGAAATTCAAGTCCATTTCTGTTAAAATCAAGCATATTTCCACATGCCTTGTTAGCATTGATAATTTCCAGATGGCACTGCTGACTTGGGAATCCATAGCAGAAGATGAAGAAAATGTCTATTTGCACCAGTGGTACAGCTGAGAAAGATGCTGGGAATGTCAGGAAAAAGAATCAGTTATGCACTGTAATCCTTTTCCTGAGATTTGTGTTTTTGGCATAGAGCTGCAGATTGTATCCAAGCACCCTAATGTGTTGTCAAAACATGAAAGCCCTGTTTAAATCAATTTGGGTAACATGCATAATAATACTGTAATAAAAAATGCCCAGTGGTACCGTATGATCTGAAAAGCCAGGATCTTTTTTTAAACTTTTTTTTAATGATACTGCTACATATAGTACTTTTTGAAGATGAAAAGTTTTGAATATTTTATAATTTAGTGCCTCAGGCCTTTTTAGTAGTTACAGCCTGAAGAGGGGTGTCCCACATACATAAGCAAGAAATTATGCCAGCTGAATGGAAGGAACTGTGTGAAGTTGCTCTTTGTGAAGCAAGAAGTAATGTCACTGTAAAGGTTGGTAAAAGATGGTTAGCAGTAAATACTAGGTATGCCTCTTGAAAGTGTAGCCACACTTTAAATAGTAGTTCAGCCACTGAAGAAGTCTGTGAATAATGTATCTCCATTTAGAACATTTTTAAGAGTAATTGAAGAATTGCTTCTTTTAGGGTAATCATGTGTTAATGAACAGAATGACAGCAGATTTAAAAGTGAAAAGGTAGTTCAAATATTTCTCTGCAATTAGGATATGGGTTAGGATCCAAAGAACTCATTATTCATTATGATACTTGCCTACCTTGCTGCTGGTTATGATTGTGGCCACTGCAACATCAACCCAGTGAAAAAGGGGAAAAAGGGGAAAAAGGGGAAAAAAACCCTTTCTTCACACTCCTCTCTTATCACTGGGAAGGGGAATACTTGACACTGGACTTGTCTAAGCCTCATCTTGAGGAGCTTTTAGGACCAAGGGAACTAGACCTGGAACTACTTCAGGAAGGAGATGGAGGCTGTGCAGCTGAAGAACCACTAAAAGCAATCTGCACTTCTTGTCCTTGTCCAAAGAAGTACTATTTGTAGAACCTAAAAATCCACCCAATGTTGACTTGTTTCTTGAAGTTTTATAACTGACAGGTTTACTTTGCATCCTGCCCAGTTTAAGCAAGAACATCAAATATTTGCATGAACCCAGTTCCAAAAAACCCTAACACTACTGTTAATTCTGCATGTGCACTTTGACTGCATCCTGATATAGAATGAAGTCCAAATTCCAGGAAATACTGGAGGAAATTACTGGGTACTTGTCAAGATTCAAAATAATGTCTGAGAGATAAAAATATTCCTTAAAATTTTAATTATGGTAGAGAGCATTCTGCAGCTGGGCCAAAATACTTCTTTTGTTTGATGAAAACTGCTTTTGACTGATACTGTATATTCGTAGACTCTCCAGGTTTGTGACTGAATCATTGTAATTCTCTCACTTGGTTAGTGAAAGCTAAGAGTTTTGTCTCTTTTCCAACTTTGGCCTAGCTTATGGTTTTTGGAGCCTTTACTGGCTATGTCCAGGGTAGTATACTGTTGTCATTTACATTGGATATTGGTATGAAGAATATCTTCAGTAGAATGGTGACATCTATGAGTTTTTAGACTCAACCTCCAAACACAATGGAAAAGAAGACAGGAAATGTTTATTTACATTGAAAAAGAAGACAAAATTCCCTATAGTTTTCCATCCTCTAGATCCTTTGAGTGAAATTGGATTGACTTCAATTGGAGGAGTTGTGTGGGATCTGCCTTTAGCAAAAGATACTACTTTTGGACTTGCTACAGGAAAAAAAACCGCACACACAGAAAAACCAACCAACCAACCAAACAAGCCAAGAATCTTACACCCAATAGCCTGTATGAATGTGTCCACGGTTGGGTTACATGGCAATATTACAGAGATGCTGTTTGCCTTTGTAGGGAAAAAAATTGTGCAGCCATAGCTCAATTAAAGAATTAAAGTTGAAGGTAGCCAGTACTGTGGGGGACAATAAAAAAAGTGTGTGTATATATATATATATGTATGTATATATGTTATTGTCAACAGCAAAAGGAGGACCAGAGAAAATATATTGCTATATAATGCAAAATATATTAGTATATAATGCATTGGTATATAAGCATAATGCAGTCATTGGTCACAGCCAGCATGGGTTCATGAGGGTGAAGTCCTGCTTAAAGAACTTGCTTTTCTTTTTGACAAGGTCACCCATCTAGATGACCAAGGGAAGCCAGCTGATGTAATCTTTTTGGATTTCAGTAAAGTTTTGGTACTGTTTCTCACTGGACAAAATGTTCAGAATATAGCTAGTTAAATGCATAATATGATGGGTGAACTATTGGCTGATGAGCCAGGCTCAAAAGGTTATGGGGATACTTCAGGCTGGTGTTCAGTCACTAGTGGGCTTCTGCCAGGCTCTGTGTAGGGCCAATTCTCATTAATGTTTTCATAAATGACTTGTATGTAGAACTTGAAGGTATACTGAGTAAGTTTCCAGATGACACTAAACTGGGAGGAGCAGCTGAATCCATCGAGGGTAAAAAGGCCTGGCAGAGAAACCTTGACAAACTAGAGACCTGTGCAATCACCAGCAATATGAAGTTTAACAAGAGCACGTGCCAGATTCTGCACTTGGGAAGGGGCAACCCTGGCTATATGTACAGACTGGGGGATGACAGGCTGAAGAGCAGCCCCGCAGAAAGGAATCTGGGGGTTTTGGTTGACAGCAACTTGAACATGAGTCAACAGTGTGCCCTGACAGCCAGGAGGGTCTACTGTATCCTGGGGTGCATGAAGCACCCCACGGAAGTCATTGGTTGAGGAAAGTGATTGTCCTGCTCTACTTTGCAATGGTGCAGCCTCATCTTGAGTACCATGTGCAGTTTGGGGCACCACAATATAAGAAGGGCATAAAACTATTACATGGTGTCCAAAGAAGGACTAGAAAGATGGTGAAGGGTATACAGGGCAAGATGTATGAGAAATGGCTGAAGCCACTTGGTTTGTTCAGCCCAGAGCAGAGGAGGCTGAGGCAAGGCCTCATGGTGGCCTGCAGCTCCCTCACGAGGGGAGCGGAGGGGCAGGCGCTGAGCTCTGCTCTCTGGGGACAGTGACAGGACCTGAGGGAATGGCATGGAGGGTCAGGCTGGGTGTTAGGGAAAGGTTCTTCATCCAGAGGGTGGTCAGGCACTGGTACAGGAACCCCAAGAGAGTAGTCATGGCACTGAGCCTGCCAGAGTTCAAGACGCGTTTGGACAACACTCTGAGACACATAGTCTGAGTTTTGGGTGGTGTATAAATACAGTAAATATGTAACATTTAAATATTAAAATATTAATCATTATATTAATATTAATAGTAAATATTAATATTTATTAAATATTAAATATTAAAATATTAAACCAACTCATTTGTATGCTACCAAAGCCTTCTTGATTGATTGATCAGATTTGTAAGAAGCCTGAGAAATATCAAAGAATCCATATAACTAACAACCATCAAGACAGTGAAACAAGATTTTGAAACAAGGTTTTGAAAAAAAAATTAAATGAATAAGTAGAAAGTGAAATTATCATGGGTGATACAGGATATTTTCCACAATGTATCCAAGCTCAACAGCACCCAGGTACTGCAGAGATTTTAGAGAAAAAATGTGGAACTTTTTATATTTTCATGCTGAATAAGTTTTCTTTAGATTTGAAGAAAGGTTAGGAGAATGTACCAGATCTGCAGATAGGAATTGAAAGTAGGAAGCCAGAAATCTTGGCTTTCTTCCTTTTCCTCCTGTACCCCTAAGTGGGACAATTTTTGACCCATCTCCTGTCTCTGTGCAGGTTTTTTTCTTTAGAAGTTTTCTGTCTAAAGTGTTCAATGGGACTGCACTTCTTTGAATGATATTTTATTTGTATTGTTTCTTAGAATATGTCCCCCAGTTCTCAAAGAATCACAGAATGTGGTGAGGTTGTAAGAGACCTGTGGAGGTCTTTTGGTCCAACTGCTCTGTTCAAGCAGGTCCACCTAGAGCTGGTCACATAGAGACTCCACAACCTCTCTGGACAACTTGTAACAGTGCTCTGTCACCCTCAGTTTATAGAAGTGCTTCCTTGAAGGGAAGGGAAGGGAAGGGAAGGGAAGGGAAGGGAAGGAAAAGAAAGGAAAGGAAAGGAAAGGAAAGGAAAGGAAA
>NC_048893.1:61306862-61319206 GCF_011077185.1 Oxyura jamaicensis | reverse complement strand
AGGAAAGGAAAGGAAAGGAAAGGAAAGGAAAGGAAAGGAAAGGAAAAGAAAGGAAAGGAAAGGAAAGGAAAGGAAAGGAAAGGAAAGGAAAGGAAAGGAAAGGAAAGGAAAGGAAAGGAAGGAGATTAACTAGAACCCAGAAAATAAGAAAATCCATCGCAAAGGCATAGAGTACATTTTTTGTTTTAATTGTATGAATTTAGTTCCACAGGATCAAACCTTCTTCATTGTGCTTCAAGATTCTGTTTTGAAATCTTTTCAAGGACACTTTTTGACAGTTTCCTGCTTTTTTTTTTTTTTTTTTTTTTTTCCCAGTAGTTTATGTGATTTTTTTTCCTAATAATGTCCTGAAATCAGTAAAAAGAATGAGGCGATTTTATGCTCTTTGTTATGATTCATTTTACATTGATCTGATTTCTTACTGTTTGTTGAGTAGCCTAATCAGGCAAGAAGAGTAATGTAAACTAGTAGCATTTGCGGTACATCATTTCTAGGCCAACAATTCTGAAGTGGAAATGTTTACTCAAATGATTTGAATTTGTCAACATAAACTGTTGAGTTTGTAATTGCCTTTTAACAGCAATAGTACCGAAGACAAAGGTCACAATATAGTGTCAATATATTGGACAAATTTATTTTTGCAACCTGTGAAATTAGTATTTGATAGCCTTGATGAAAAACAAAGCACTATTTTTTTTTTTTTCTGCTTTAAACTGACTAATTTAAACATCAGTTTTCTTACAATGTTATTTTGTCCAGATTAATAAAAATATTTATCACTGGTGACCCAAACATAAACAATCCAAGCTCATGTTAAAATGGGAAATTCTGTTTCTACCAGAGGGATTTAGATATTATTTTATTTAAGTTGATCGGGGAAAATTTTTGAAGTGAACTCAAACAATACACTCTCTGCATTATGAGCTCATTTAGCACATGACTGTGACTAGAGGTGGCAGATTGGTCAGCAAGGAATGTTATCTCAGTTATTAAAGAAGGTAGTGGTCCAGATTCTCAGCAAAAGTAAAATGATACAGGAAAACTTATACACTGAGATACAAAAACAATTTCAAGGTTGAATATAATCCTATGGACAGTTGCTGACTAAACACAAGTGTCCCCTTTCTAACCACAATGTATGCAGAATAAGAAAATAACTAAAAGAACCTCAGCCATGCAGAATAATGTGGAGACGGTTGAAAGAGTAAGTAAGGGCTAGAAATGCATAACTCTCCAGGAAATATAGCTTGATATTTAATTAATTGCTTTTACAAAAATTATATATGTTCATTTTAGAAATGAAACTTATGAACTTTCCACCAAACCACCTGGGCTTGGTCTGATCACAAGCTCAATAGAAGGGCTTCTTGGAATCATTGGCTCTTCCTTATGGGATACAGGTAAAAATAAAGATATTCCTGATACAAATCTTCTATTGACAGTCCCTACAACACCCTTCTTTTTTACAAACATGTTCTTAGCATCTCACTTATTTTGCTGCTCCCTTGCACTGTCTTTCAGCATGGGCAATTCCACTAATTAAAACATTCTGATCTAGCTGTGCGTTCTGTAATGAAGAAAAGAAAATGAGTTAAAATAAGTGTGCTTCAAAGTTTGATCAATACCATATAATCTGCAATTACAAATTTCATGACATTTTTAAGTATCTTCTGCAGAATTTTATTGCAACATTATGTGAAACACATTCCATAACATTTTGCTGAGGCATCTCTAGCTGATAAAATTTTAGTGTTTCCACTGAAAAGTAAATTTTTTTTTTTTTTTTTTTTTTTTGGACATAACATCATGAAATTGTAGATGTATGGTAAAAGACTTAAGAAAAGGAAATAGAAGATAAATCTGAATTTTGCAGACTGACAGGATATATAAAACTAAAGTCTGCTAAAGTCTGCTTTAATGATCATGGAATCAAATTATATTTTTGCATTAAATAAGAGTCATGAAACTCACCATCTCTGCTCCATGACAATCCTTCATAATGAGCAGCCCGGCCTTGAACTACAAACCAACTTCTAGTTACAAACTTGGAGCCTTGGTAGAAACAGCAATGAAAAAAGCTATGAAGTTCCTAAGTTCCATTGGCATCACTGTAAAAGTGATGGGTGTAGAGCCATATATACAAACTTTGCACTCCACACCAACAATAACTTACTATCTAGTCTTTACAGCATCCTGAGATTGTTCACATTGAAGATGGTTAGCTATTTACCAGCAGCAACTGTATATGATAATGTCTTGGTCATAACCTACTTTTGATTAATGAAAATAGACAAAATTATGTTAAATTATTAATTAAAATAGTCTTTAAATAGGGTGTTGTTGGTGAATATCATGTGAGCTGTGTGGAGGTGTCTGAACAGTGTCCAGAGTACATTTTTTCTATTCACAGCTTTTATTGCCATACTAGTTCTTCTGTCTCACTTCATTTGTGAGACAGGGATTCATGCTCACACTGTTTCACTTTGTGAGACAGGGATTCATGGTACATCAAGTGTAGCAGATACAGAGCAGATTGCAGACAACTGATCAGGAGTCACCACAGTCTATGCTCACCTCTTCTTTTCAACGTGCGTGGCACATAAACAGATGCTGAACTTGCTGAAAATGCTGCTCTGTAGCTCCACAGAAGGTCTCTGAACTAAGAAAACTTCTTCAGAGCCTGTGTTAAAAACAACTCACACCCAACTATTATGGAGTGATGTACTGGCTGGTATGAAAAAAAATCAAAAGTAGATTTATGGGTAGGAAGAAGGAAGCAAGGGGAAATTGTGAATTCAGCTTATTTCCAAGAATCTGAGGTGTGTCCGATAGGCTGACAATGCCTTCAGACGCTGCAGTGTCAATCCCATCATGCACCACAGAAAAGCACACAGCTTATCAGGCTCCATTGGGATCTCAGTCCCTGTGGGATAACCCACAAATATCGTGAATGTGTGACCTGCAGGGAAAGACACCACAGTGCAAAAACAATAATCTAGATCACAGTGAGATACAGCCAGTCTGTATGGACAATGCAATAATGAATCTGCAATAAATAGTTCATCCAAACACACTGAACAATAAATCTATCAAGACAAGACCCATCAACCTCTATTTTTCTGACAAAATAATAGTTGTGTTGAAAGTATTCTAGAATTTACTGGAGTAATGTATCTGCTAGAAAATATTGAAGAAGCCCTTAGTATGTAATGTGTTGATGAATTTTATCTCTGCATTTTGTTCTGCAATTTGTGCCATCACAATGACCTTGAAGCACACAGCTGATTTGAAAACTCCAAAAGGCTGCTTGCTAGTAGATATGTAAAAATCTGTAGATTAAAATATTTATTTGGTTCTCAAAAGTTTAGGCCTTCATTTATGCTGTAAAATGGATATTTAGCATCTGACAGTTGTGTTGGTTAATGATACAACAAATAGCTACTGACATTTAAGTAGCTGTAATATTCTTTTACTACAGAGCAGAGAGCCAAAAATGTTTATATTTTGTTAATTATATCGAAATTCTTGACAATTTTAAAACACCAATCTCCCTTTAGAAAGGTTCTAGAATATTTCTTAGTTTATACCTCACTTGCGAGCTGTTAAGCTAAGTTGTTGTGATATCAAATGTCTCATAATATCAAAAGCACTATCACATATCTGAAACATTTTATTATAATTTTCTGATTTACTATAATGGTCCAAACTAGACCCCAAATGATTATTCCAATAAGTTTAGGACAGTATCTTTACCAGGTTTACTAAGAAGGCTTGATAAGACTCATGCAGTCAAAAATAGCTGTTACACTAGTAGATTAACCTTTAGTTGCCTGTTGCACTGTCATCACAATATATAAAAAGTCCATCAACAAAGTGATAAGCCATCCAGTACGCCACAGCAGCCAAACCATGGGACAGGCAGAACTTCACGGACTGCTGTAAACTGCTTGTTTTTCTTTTTTGTGCTTTGGAGCTGATGTTCCTGAGGCTAAACATTATTATTTTCCTATTTTGGAGATTTATGAGTATGTGCCTCCATCCTTTCTAGAGCTTTTTCTCAAACATTTCCCAGTGGCAGAAAATTTAAGCAAGATCACTTTAATGAGTATAGTTTGAATATAAAGAAAAAATGTAGCAATTTTCTCTTAAAAAGTTAGCTGCTCAGATGACTTAAAATTGACAGACCTTAAGAATGTGAGCCTCTGGTTATCTCGAAGATATTAGATATTATTTAGAACTCAAGCCAAACTTGAAGGAGAGTGGTCCCTTTATTTTCAAGATGAGGGTTACTCTTATCTTTATATGCAAACTAAACATTTTCATGCTTTAATATTAAATTTATAGATATATTATTTCTAACAGCGATAAACACAGACGTATTTCTTTTCCTCATGTTATTGATTATTATGCTAATTTCTTTTCCTCATGCTGTTGATTATTGAGACTGGACTTACAACCCATCATGGAAAAGTTTAGCCAGAGTAGAAACACTTGTGTTTCTTGAAGCTTTGTATCTTCATTTATTTATCATTTAATCAAATATTTTCAAACACTGAAAAGGAAGTTGGCTTGTATTAGCATGCCTTCAAAACGCAGTGGTTCATTACAGAAGAGACCATTGTCAGAGAATAGGGAAACTTTAATCCTCAACTTATCTTACCATATGACTCTTTGTTCTTTGCCCTTGACATTCTTCTCCGTTTCGAAGGTGCTGAATAACTGAATTATTGCATACTCTATTTCTTTTAATACATCTACATCCCACTATTGTTCTATTCATCAATTTCTCTCTGCTTGCCTTCATCTTCTATGATGCCAGAAGTTTCATGTATTTAATGTTCCACCCTTCTCACTGAGCAGTTCCACCTTTTCCTTTCCAGGCCTCACAGACCTGTCTGTATTTCTTGATTCTTCCAGCCTTATCATGAAATATTCCTGTTCTTTTCTCTGTAGTTAAATGAAGTTATTTGGGATGTCTGTAGCTTTTAATTACAGTCACAGGAGATTTGTTTTACTCTAGAAGTTCATGAATGATACTCCACTATTTATTTGGTCAAAAATTAGAAAGGAGGGTGAAACTATCTACTTTTGCAGTTCTTTACATTCTTATTTATCTCTTTAATGTTTGCACCTGCCACAAACCAACAACAACAACTACCACAGAGATCTACTTGCTAAAGCCTTGAAAATACATTGAAATTTCAGAATGGGTCAACTGCAACATTCATCATTTATCATACAGAGAAATGCCAGACAACTGAATGAGAAATATTATCCCTGCCAGACAAGAGAATGGACATTGCTATGTCCTCTGAAAGTCCTCAATTAAGGTCATTCATCTTTGGCTAGTTGTACTCTAGGGGAATATTAAAAACATACATTATGCCTGCAAAGACTGACTGCTTTGTATGTAGTTGACATATATACTTGTGAAAAATCTGGAGTCACCTTCCCTGCAACATTTAAGGCTCTGATAAATGAATGTAGATTAAGATCAAGAGATATGATGAACAATAACGAAATGCTAATCATGTGTTGATAAAAGTCACACCCAAAACAATAATTCAAATGAACATTCCAAATTGGTTTTATCTACTTACTAAATAAATTTAAGGAGAGATGATGGATTATGAGATAAATGAGGTTTAAAGATTTAACAGATTTATCAATTCTAAATCTTAGCTAGAAGAGTTTGTGCAGGTTACCACAATGACATCTGTTTATTGAGTTAAATACCATTTGTGAAAGACTCCTTTGGAGTTTGCATCTTTATGTAAACTATGTTCATAGAAAAGATTTTTATTTGGAAGATTACAAATTACAAGAAGAAACAAAAAAGCTCAGACTTGCTCTTTCCTCAAATAGTTGTAACACACTATTTAAGTATCAACTTTTTTTCCTTCTCTATAAATGATACATTAGTGATTATAAGCAAGTGTGATCAAGGGATATGAGTATAAACAATCACATTGCAGTAGCTGTGAAAATTAAATGCAGTATTCATGTGTTGAAAATGTTTTTCTTTGCTAAAGCAAACAGTAGATTTTGATTATTGAAAATTTTTCTTCAGATTTCAAGGAACAGTAGGTCTTGTACCCGATTAGCTGAACTGTTTGACTCCAACATTTTATCATTTTTCATTTTTGTCTTGAATATAGACCTTTTACTTTTGTGTCTTTTTTATACTTTTTTTTTTTTTTTTTCCTAGTGTTTTAACATCCATTTTATCATGATTCATTATCCTTCTATTGCTGAATTTTTGAGTTTATTCAGCTTTTCCAAACCTTGGCTAAATATGTTACATTTTATTAAACAGTTATGGAAATACAAAAAATATTAATTGTTGAACAATACTAAGAAGTGAAGAGCTGTTAACATTATATTAACAGTCTATATAGGATTATATTAATTTTGAATAATATGGTTTGCTAAAATCTTTGCTTCATAATAGATTTTGTCTTAGAGAACTTTCCAAATTTACCATTTCTTTTGGCAAAAATTTATTGTAACAAATAAATTCTAGTTTTGATAATATCTAATAACTTTCTCATTATTAACTCTTTAATATAACAGTCTTAATATACTGAACACATGCAGCTGATACTTTTTCAATGGCATTCATGGGATTATTCTTATGTGACTGGTGAGTGCAAGAACTCCATAAAGATCTCCCTGTTCACCTAGTATCATTGCATTTTGACTTCATTCTGTTCTTTGGTTAGTGGGTACAATAACAAGAAACTTTTCCAAACTGATGGGTATTTATACGGGTACATGGAAAAAGACAGAACAAAAATAATTACTTAATTTACTAGTAATTTTTGTTATCACAGTTTCTTAACTCAGTTGCCATTGATAATTAGGACTCAACTTATATGCCTCTGTATTTTAATGTTAAGAAAAATATCAATTTATTGCAACAGAGAATTCTGTTTTGCAGCAGAAAAGTATTTCTGCCAGCACAAAGACAGTTCCTGGGAATCTTGGAGATTGCTAACAAACCTGGTTTCAACTATGTATGTATAAAAATTCCCACTTGGGAAAGCTTAGCTAAAAAGTAAACTAAGTTTCTGGAATTTTAAAAGGGCTAACCAAAATTAAACTGGGAAGCTGGCGGGAAAAATAGTAACTTGGAAAAAAGCATTACATCATAAAGGTAGTATACTGTACGCTAATATAGAAACTACTTAGAGAATGAAAAATTTGAACAAGAAGTGACAAAGGAGATGATATAACCTGGGAGAGACATATTTCTAGCCTGTGATTTGTTACTTGTGAAGAAATATGCACGGTCAGTGTGCAGTCCTTAAATTCCTATTAGGAACTACAGTTTCCTTGATGCATATTAAGGGCAACATTGTGTGTTTTCTTCAAGCTGAGAATAGGGAAAAACATGTAGCTTGTCGTTTCCAAGAAAAAATTCAGAGGCCTAACTATGTTTCAGGGCTCCTATTTTTTTTTTTTTTTTCCCCATTTGTGTTTTTAAATAACTATTTTAGCTTTATATCCTGTAGAAAAGAGAGTGGTTTTTTTGCTGTGATATAGTGAGTGAGGCTGAAAGGAGAGTAGATATGCCATTGTCTCTCTATCTCTAAAGCTTCCAAAATGGTCCCAGTCTTCCCTGGAGGGGAAGCTCTTTCCAGATCCTCTAGGAAGGACAAGACTCCAAAGGATAAATGAACTCTGTGGTGGGGCTGTTGGAGTAAGACAAAGCAGTATCATCAGGGGACAATGCTTTGTTATATATGAGGTATTTCTTCCACCTAAAACAAATTGTATCAGACTAGTTACAAGGACATCTCAAAGGCCATTTAGAGGAGTATTTTAATCTTATATTTGTCTTACATTAGTAATAGTCCATCTATTCCTGTCAGAAATTTCAACTTTACAAGTTCAGATATCTTGCTAGGTACAGCTCCTGTCCAGATTCACTTTACTGTTTTGAAGAGACATATAAGAAACTCTTTACAGAATTTACCAAAGACTTTAAAAGTAATCTTCAGACTGATTGCCAGTCAGAATCAAGGCAACAATATTGGAATATATAGGGGAATTTGATATGGTGGATCCTTCCAAAGTGTGAAATTAGATGTCATATAACAAGAGCTAATGCTGAAAGGAAAATTAGATAGAATATGATTAGTGTAACTTGAAAAGCAGAAGGATTGAAATTTGTGTGGAAACTTCTTCCTCTTTGGCAAGTGCAAAGAAAAAAAGTCTTTGAAAAGAAATTTTAGATATCTCAGTGGAGAATGCCTCACTTTCCAAATTCTATGCTTTCAGTTTGTTTCAATATGTTGTAATCTATAAGAAGAAAACAGTAAGAAAAATATTTTTGTTGATATAACATGGAGTTATTACAATAAACAGCAGAAGAGGTCTAACTGTTCTTCAATGTAATGACACAAAAACAGTCCTGACAAAAATGCTTACATTAATCTAGGGTATGAAAACATGAAGGAAGCTGGCATGAATTAAATAATCTTAATGTATCTGAACTATTAAACTGCAAAATTTTGAAGTTTCACTTTAATTCCTGTTATAGTCGGAGCCATTTACATCCAGCACATCACTCCTCCCTCCCCCAGATAAATGAATTAAAAAAAAAAAAAAAAAAAAAAACACAAAAAATGTACACTTTTAAGCTTGGATTGAAGCTGAAGGTGGAAGAGTGCAGATGTGATTATAAAACCCTTTCTCCTAGAAACAGCTTAATGCATCCATTAGATTTTGTAGCAAGTGTAACACACTGCCTAATACTTTACAAATTGTTTTCTATGTACATAATTTTGTTTTGCTTACCTACACACTAACTTTTATTTTCTCATCTTTTGCCCTTCCTTCATCTTTCTAAAATTGTCACACACATTTCAATTCTCTCTCATCCTTTATAATTCTTTCATTTGGTTTAACTGAATTTTCTTTCTCTTGTTTATTAGATTACTTCTACCTTTCTCCTCTAGTGGCTTCTTTCCTCTGCTTAGTTGCACATATAAGAATAATTTTTCCAGGCAAAGTAAAATAGCAGTAATGAAGGAGTGACAGGACATTGTATGGACAACAGCTGTGCTCACTAAGTTTTTGCTTTTAGAGGAGAAATGAAGATGAAGAAATGGTGGAAAAGAGTCGCTAAAAAGTTGTATATTGGAAATGCACAAATAAACATAACAAAGTCAATACTGGAGGAGCCAGTCCTAAATTCAGAGGTTAAATGCAATCAGTCTGTATCCCTTCTAAAGAGGTAGATTAGGAATTAGCTGTTCTCATAATTATACTTGCATTAGTATATTATAGCAAAACTCCTCTGTTTAGAAAGAAAGGACATTTTGTCTGTTGGGATTAAGCCAGCAGCTCATAACAGTGTATTTTGGTTTTGCAGTTGTGCCTGGAAGTGTGGATCTAGAATGGCTCCCTTTTGCTAAACATTGCAAATTAGATGGTGAGAAAGAGTCTTATTTACTGAGTTTATAATCTAAATAGATGTGTGGGCAAGACAGTGATAAGACTATTATCCTTCTTTGGCAAATGAGACAAACTGATCAACTGGCTAGTCTACAATTAATGGACAGAGTGTCAGAGCTTTACCATCATAATGTGGCAGAGCTTTACCATCATTGTTTTTCTTCTTGACTATCAAGAGAGTGAGTCTGTAAAGACATTTCCAGCAAACATGGCAGCCTTATTTGGGAGAAGAGTTTGGTGTGGAAGAAAAGAATTCATAGGTGCAATAAAGCATAAAAAAATAAAACTAAGCTATTGCTTGTTCAGGATATGGAGAGTACATACAGTCGATCTTTCCACAAGTGTGCAATATAGCATATTTAAAATAATTGATTTAGTGAATTCTAAAATGTTACAAATAAATAAATAATTTTGCTTTGTAAGCTATAGACATATATTGCCTTTTTGTAGGATGAGAAAACCTTGCCTTGTGATGCACTGAGTAGTTAATCATTGCTTACAATCAATCTTCATAACATTTCTCTAATGCCCTAAATCTCTGATCTGCTCTTGCTTTTACGTGCTGTGTATGACAAGAAACTGGTGATTTATAAACAGATACAACTCCTTTGAATGAGAAGTCAATAGAAGATCACTGCTTAACCTCCCCACTATGTCAGTACAGAAAGCCAGATTTAATTCCTTAGTATAAACTGTTGCTAGAAAAATCCGGTGTTGCTTGTGATGCCAGACACAACCATAATTTAGTGTGGGGAGAGATATGAACACTGATCTTTCAGAATAATCATTGTCTATCCCTGTTTTAACTTTATGTGTACTCTTCTGTGCTAGACTGAGAAATTCAGTGCCAACTAAGAGATATTCCTTTCCTGTTGTTACCGGTAGAATGAAAACAACAGGAATTGCAAGACATGTACAGATGCCTGTTCTACAATAAATGGCAGGTTTGGGCCAGTTGGCCACAGAAATGATCATCAGGGCAAGAAAATGAAGAGGAAAAAAAAAAAAAAAAAAAGAAAGAAGGAAAAGTGTCTTCTTTGTCCTCTTTACCTGACCTGCAGGTTTCTGTTGCCCAGAGCAGTGAAGGGAGTGAGTTGGTCTGGGCAGGAGAAAAAGTCCAAATAGTAGTCTGAATTGTTTGTACATATGAATGTGCTGTGTGGTACATGGAAGCATCATCTACAAAGCACTTCTCTGGTACAGTGTTGGCCATAAAGATTATGTCTGATTACATTAATGAAATTCTACTGACTAGGGTGTAAGATTTCTAGGCGAATTGCTGCCTTCCTGAATACAAGGAATGCAATCCCTGCATTGGCAAGGGAATTCCGGAGGGGAAATATCTGCATCTAGATGGCAAAGAACATTTGACTTAAACCTTCTGGTGAGACCTGAGGTAGAGACATCAATTTTCATTTCCTTGCTGCTGACAATTCAGCATGAGCTTCAGTGATGCTGCTTTAGGAACTGATATAATGTCCTTATTCATTTGGATACTGTTATCTATTGAGATACTCTCTTCATGATTTACTTTCTGAAACATTACAGAAAAGAGGAAAATAGGAAAATAGAGGGTATGTAAAAATGGGAGTAGATAAAGAAGACATTTTGGAAGAACTTAGCTTTCACTTCAAATAACTGCGGATATTTTCTCACGCTGTTGCGAATTAAGACAAAGAGCTAGGTTTTGAGATGGCAAAAATGAGCTGGATATTTTCCAACCCTTTAGATACAGTGTGTGAGAAAAATAAGATTTGTATTCATACTTGCGTAAGTTTATAATTTTGCACAAATAAGGCCTAACTGATGAGATGCTATATAATTCATGTCACAAAACATAGCTTTGAATGCACTTTTTTTTTGGTGTGTGTGTGTGTGTGTGTGTGTGTGTGTGTGAATGCAGATTTGGCTCAACTGAGGATTGTGACTGCCATGAATATATTTTGTGTCCTTGGACAATTTAGCTTTTCCATGCTTAATTTTTCAATATTTAGCTAAAAGAAAAGACAAGTATACTTCATTTTTTGTGCAGATTTTTTGAAGGATAAATGCACCATTGATTAGTTCTCTCTCTACAAAATCTTTATAAAATTCACATTGTGCAATGAGCTACACAATTGTAATTGAAAAAGTGGAACGAAGTGGAAAATTGTAGAGAAGTCAGCCTTAGTTTAAAACTCAAATGTTATAGAAATTCTTCCTCAGACCTACACTTAAGTGCTCTGAATTCCTGCTTGGTAACAAAAGTTTAAGTCAGACTTTGCTTGGTCTAGTGAAATCTGCATGGTATATTAAGCATAACATGGAACAATTTAAATAAACCATTTTTTTTTCTTTTCTTTTCTTCCCCCCCCCCCTTTTTTTTTTTCCAAATAATATATTCTGAGTTATATTCAGAGCATATCAATAATTGATCTTTATACAAGCACTAAGGTTTGCTCTTTTGAATCCCAGTAGCAAAAAGGTTTTGAATTGGAACTTCCTGCTGTCATTTTAACACTAATAAGGAAATAGCAAGACTCCATTAACATACATCTTTTACAAAGCTATTAGAAATAGGTTGTGTGAAGATGAATTTCAATCAACAGTTTCATCAACATGATGGATATTCTATTAACAGTCTCATTTTCATCTCACTAGTTTTCCAATAGAAAGAATGTACTGACACTACATGCACTTGGTTGTAATGAAGTTTCATTTATATTTTACCACCAAAATGCCACCATGATTAAATTTTTAAATGTAAGGCTTATCAGATAATTTCTGTCATTAAATAAAACCTCTAGAAACAAATCATTTGATTCAAGAAAACGGGCTAAAAAGGGTTTCTCTTTCCTCTTTCTCTTTCTCTTTCTCTTTCTCTTTCTCTTTCTCTTTCTCTT
>NC_048893.1:61290300-61306852 GCF_011077185.1 Oxyura jamaicensis | reverse complement strand
CTTTCTCTTTCTCTTTCTCTTTCTCTTTCTCTTTCTCTTTCTCTTTCCCTTTCCCTTTCCCTTTCCCTTTCCCTTTCCCTTCTTTCCCTTCTTTCCCTTCTTCCCCTTCTTCCCCTTCTTCCCCTTTTCCTTTTCCTTTTCCTTTTCCTTTTCCTTTTCCTTTTCCTTTTCCTTTTCCTCTTCATTAACTTGTGTTAATGCCCTTTAACTAATCATTTTTAAATGAAAGTAATCTGGTCAGACTAATGATTTTTTAATATATTATCTTTTTATTTTTATTTTTTTTATTTTTTATTTTATTTTTTTTATTTTTTTTTATAGTGAGAAAAGCCAGTCAATCCTTTGTTACTGATAAGATTGATGACAAGTAGGAACATTATAAACAATAACATCATAAATGGCACAGAATTCAATTGTAAATGTGTCTATTGAAAGAGAAAATGCAGTAATTTCACGGAATCACAGAATCACCTAGGTTGGAAGAGACTTCCAAGACCACCTAGTCCAACCTCTGACCTAACACTAACAAGTCCACTAAACCATGTCACTAAGCTCTACATCTAAACGTCTTCCAAAGATCTCCAGGGATGGTGACTCTTCCACTTCCCTGGGCAGTCCATTCCAATGCCTAACAACCCTTTTGGTAAAGTTTTCCCTAATATCCAATCAAACCTCCCATGGTGCAACTTTAGTGCATTCCCTTGCAAAAAAGAACCACTCACACAACCCCTGAGAACTGGCAAGAGCTGTTTATTGCCAGGACATCCTGCAGGTAAGCCTGTGGGATGTCTGTGGTGTTTGGTGGCTCCATGATTGCGATGGAGCCTGAGCAACGAGTAGGGGGTTTGCCGGGCACTCCTGCGATGCTGTTGGTGCTCTCAGAAGGCAGAGAGCAAAGACATGTTGCGGTAGTCCCAGCTCTGTTCTGGCAGAGGTGGATCCACTTTCATCTATTCCTCCACATCTGGTGGATCCAGCTCCATGGGCTCCAAGGTGTTAGGCAGAACGCTAAGCCAGTCTTTGCCTGGGACTTCCAAAATGGGATGCCTTCTGTCCGGAATGTTCTCAGGCCAGGGTGCTGAACCAGGGGGTCATCCAGTCCCACACCTCAGTCCCATGCCACTCTTGGCTTGATTTTCATGAATGGGTCCGATGGTGCCGTCTGGTTTACAGCCATTACTGGGTCCCGTACTGTGCTCTGGACTATGGGCACACCTCTGATCCCTGCGGCTGTCTGCCTGATGCTCCATATTTCAACCCACATCACCATTGCTCCTATGGTAAAGCCCAGGCCCCCTGTCGCTGGGTATTTGAGGGGCCAGCCTGTTCCCTGCATCGTTGTGGTGCCAATGATACCTCCTGTATGTATCTGTGGGCTGGGTGCCAGAGGTCCCTTGGGCACTGGTGTCTCTTGTGCTGCTGGTGCTATCCCTCCACCCACGACACATCTCCTTCTGGTCAGGTGCATTCCTTCTTGGTGCTTCACCAGACTGCATTGCTGTCCTTGCACACCAAGGAGACCTGCTGCTCAACTTGCTTTTCTAGTCTTCTTCCTGCCACACAAGCTGGCAGTTAGAGGGCCTAGATGCTCAGTGAATGGTGGGCCACCTGCAGGGGTCCTGTTTTATAGGGCCCTCAGCAAAGGCGGGGCAGTGGTGGCCACTGTGACATCAACAAGCCTCTGTGATGGAGTGGACCATGTATGGCCAAAGGCAGCTGTGTTGGGAGCGGCCTGGAAGATGCTCTCACGTGGACAAGGAGGAGGGTTGGGGGGGATGAGGGCCTCTTTTTTTGGGGCTAGCTCCCCTGGGACATTTGGCTTGCCAGAGAGAAAGGCTGCCCCTTGACCACAGGGACTGCTGTGCACCTCCCATCCTGTGCCCTGGGTTTATTGCAATGGTGTCCAGTGCAAGAAATTAAGTATTAAAGTAATGCCATAAGATTTTGGCTGATAATAAGAGTCATCTATTTATCTTCATAAAATCCAGTCGGCCCTGTTCTAGTGCTTTTTCACAACTTTTCCCAGACAGCTGAATACATCTGCATTACTGAATTGCAAACTCTAAGCTTATAATGAGAAGATGATATTTACTGGTAAAAGGTCTATTTGGTTTTATGGTAGAAGACTCTAACATCAGACAGACCCAGGGTGGAGAATGGGGCCTGACATATAAAATTTTGTTGTATATGTTAGTAGGTGAGCATAACGAGAATACTGGTTGGTCATTTTTAATGTGTGTTATGTTTCTGTGAAGCATTCAACACTACATGCATTTGCATATGCTTGTTATAGGAAGACAACTCACACATGGATCACAGCATGGTGAATTAGGTCACTAAGGAAAGGTAGAGGTCTGCCATAAAAGAGTTAAAGTTTATAGAAACTATTTATTTTTAATCAAATTATATGAGCTCACAGATGGGCAGAAGAAATAAACTTCTAACCCTGAAAATACCAGTTCACTGTGTGTGTACTATGCACACCAAGACCAAGATGTCTAACTGGATTAAGCATGGCCACTTGAAGTGAAATTCTTAGGTTTATAATATATTTACGAAACCATGACATTATTTTTACAATTCCTGGAGTTATTCCTGGACAGAAAACACACAGAAGAAGTAGGAAAGGCAATAGACTTAGGAAGAAGAAGGCTGAAGATGAGGAGAGGACTGAAAGTAAGTTCCTGGAGGTTTTCTAAAATAAAATGCATATTTGAGTTTTGCTTCTGCCATGTGACAGAATTTTGTAATGAGGTGGCATCTTCAGCACATTTATTTGATTATTTTCTTTTCTGCATGCAGCATAGCTGAACTCAGCCATCTGGGGATGATTCCGAATATGGAAATGAGCAATTATATTTTCAGAATGCTGCCTCTGTAGGATATCCATGCAATCATACACCTAGTGGTAAAGCTAAGTTGAAAAATAACATTGAAGACATAGGAAATAACACTGAGACTCCCCAGGAGCTACTTTAAAGTTAATTTGGCCAACTGTAATTGCACTCCATTTATTTGTGTACAGAGGGTCTTGTTTTGGTAATGCTTATTTATTACTGTAAACATATGAATATATTTATAGAAATAAAAATATTGTAAATATACAAAAATGGTAACATAATATTTACAAACAGTAACATAAGCTTAATTTGTACCAGCTGGCCTATCAGATGGTAAAACATAACACTCAATATAATCCACTTAAGCATCATGTATTACTGATCTGGTCACATTAATTTGCATATATCACCTAAATATATTTTGATGTGATACATTTACCAAGCAATCTAAACTAAATCTTCACTTTACTTTGTAATTATGGGGAATGAATGTATTAATGGGCTTTTATCCACTAATTTCTTTCTTTCGTAAAGGTCGTTAACAGTTCTGAAATTCTGGTGGACAGTGGTACGTGGATTACCATAATTTGAGTAGATCCAAGAGAAATAGCAATGGCATTTCTTAAAATGCTGGGCCTTTTTTTCCTTACTTTTCACTATTTCTTAGTGATATAAATCTGTATAAAAGATTTCATTTTGACAACCATAGAGGAGGGGAAAGGAGTATGTGTCTGCTTGTCAGGTATGTTGATTCCCAGTCTGGTGTACTAATAAAAACACAGTCATAGACAGCCTGTTTTGTTTCAATTTCCATTAATTAAATTCAATCAATGAGCAGGAGACATAATTGGATGATGCAGCATCTTAAATGGCCAAAGCAAGTTTTAAGATGTGATATCTGTCAGCGTTATATAATTTTTACAATTATTTAATATTTCTAAAGAACGAATGCCCTGCAATAAGATGCTATTGTTTTCACTCTTTGATTGACTGAAAGTTAAAATTAAGGAAGAAAACGAGATTTACAGATGGTTGTGTGAGTATATTTGTGAGCACAAACCTTTACAGAAATATGCATTTTCAAAACTTTTTTTTTTTTTTTTTTTTTTTTTAAAGAGTGTATTTGGCAGAAGTCCTCTTCAATATGATAATTTTGTACCAGATAAAACATGAGTATAACTGCATGAGACTGAAGATCTAGTTGCTTTCTTGTGAACTTTCCTACTTGCAAAAATACCTTTTTCAAAACCTTAAATGAGAAGGAAAGAGCTCAAAATACTTGCATTTTCCTCCATGTGCCCTAATGGATAGTATTTTTTCCATTGCTTTCAGTAGGAATATTAGATATGATGTCTGATTTTCAGTCTCCACGATTTAACATACTAATTCTGAAAGTGCTAATGAAATATCCATTAGCTCCATCTCTAGACAGCATGGTAGACTTTGTCAAAATCATCCTGTCTGACACAGTTATTAGACATCTGTGGCTCAAACCTTTCTCTAACATACTGTACTTAGACTTACATGAAGACAGGGGGGAGAAGTGGCTTGATGAGCAGTAAAAATTGCTGTAAGACAGGCCAACATCCTTTCTCTCTGCAGCAGAAGAGCTTTGACCTGCAAGTAAACACCTCTGAATGTTCACAGACCTTCACAGAATCTCACGTAACATTTTGGGCCGATAAGAACCCTACAGGCTCTAGTCTTTCTTCCTCCTCTCAAACACTTCAACATTTCCTATGCTTTCAGAAGAGCAATTTTACCTAAAGCAGGGGTTTCCCCCCTTCAGATGCATACTTTGGGCTGCTGTCTTCTACTGCTGCACAAAGCTACCAAATGAAATAGTGTTGTCTCAACCAACAAGGCATATCCTAAAATTGAAAAGTACTGATAGTCTTTTTCAAAACAGAACATGTTGGGCAAAAATATTAACCTTTTATCAATTGTATATTATTTTGTTATTCTAAGCCTGGTCCAGACCAAATGCATTTTTTAATGAGTTGACTTATTTAGAGTGAAAATCTTAAGATTGGCAACACCACATATACCGCTTAAAATGTTAATAAATATTACAGATCTAAATTTCCTAGGATACAAGTACAGCTATTAAAATATAGCTGCAAGTTGAAGTAATAATTTCTCTGAAAAGTTTATTTTTTTTAGTTATTTTTTTTTTCTTATGAGTGATGACATAAGCTGTGAAAATCAACTTTACAAAGAGATCAAATTATCCATGTTGTAATTACAATTATTGTTCCAGCTCTGATTATGTCTTGTCTACATTTTTTGTGCTCTTATTTAAGTGGTTTTCCTAGAAAATTATATAAAGTTTCAAATACTGTAAGAATTCCATTTTCTTCCAATTTCATTTAACCTTTCAAGCTACCTATAAAAAATATACACTATTTTCTTTACACCTATGATATCCAAAATCCCATCTTTCTGTGGATATTCTGCATTGAAATATAATTTTGAGTTTGGAAGTTGGATATAACCATAATTCATGAGATTTCTTCCAGGAATCTTTATATTTAAAAATAAGTGATAGATACCTTATAGTTAACCTGTAGACTGTAATTTCATAGAAGTGTGTATCAGAAGCAGATTAAAAAGAAGTAGAAGAATTGCACCACTAACTTGACCTAACTTTCCATATAGTTTTTAAGGTTATTTCAATACCAAAAGACACTCAATATACTAAATAATTTGCAAAGAATCAGTAGTCAGATTTGAATAAATCAAAGTAAACATATTACATCTCTGACTCCCAGCATTTTCTAAGTATAGTACCAGTGTCCTTCCCAATAACATATACTCTTGTTGACCAAGCAATGAAATTATATGCCATGCACTACAGGAGAATACAATACTCAGGTACACTATTCTGTAACAAAACTTTAATTTGAAAGAATATGTGTTTTCAGGAGACAACCCTAGGAATAGGATTCATTTGCCTAAACACAGCAGTCTAGAAACACTTTCAGGTGCAGTGGAATGTTTTACATGTTTTACAGACGGCTAGGTTTGCCAGTCTTGTAAATGCGCCTAGGATAGTCAAGTCACTTTGTTTAGCCACCTGAATGCAAACCTAGGATTACTCATGAGTGTAATCAAACCAACAGTAAGAAAAGTAATTCCAGACACATGTGGAAACAAGTGGTACCAAATC
This sequence comes from Oxyura jamaicensis, assembly GCF_011077185.1. NCBI lineage: Eukaryota > Metazoa > Chordata > Aves > Anseriformes > Anatidae > Oxyura > Oxyura jamaicensis. Next base: position 61,300,843 of record NC_048893.1, on the reverse strand, counting down.
AAAACTGTACAGAAGATTTGATACTCTTCTGGTGATGGAGGATATTTCATATATTTCATGCCACCTCTGAATAAAAATCGTCCCCAAGTACTGATGTGGTGGTTTAACAATTAATGGGCAGTTAAACTCCTCCACCAAAACAAAACAAAACAAAACAAAACAACTCGTGCTGAAATAAGAAACAGTTCAATAAAAGGAGTGGGGAAAAAAGCAATATTCAGCTACTCCTTGGAAGGCAGGGCCTCAATGAAGACATGCTTTCCTAATATGAGTCCATGTCACCCACATGCACACCAGCCTCTTCTTCTTCCTCCAGTTTTTATTGCTGAGTATGATGTCATAAAGCATGGAATACCCCTTTGGTCAAATTAGGTCAGATGTCCTGGCTATATCCCTTCCCTATCTCTTGCTCACCTCCAGCCTTATTGTGGGGGGAGTTGGAAAGACTAGCACTGTGCTAGTGCTACTTAGCAATAGCCAAAACATCAGTGTGATATCAATGCTGTTCTATCTGCAAGTGCTGCTGTGGGGAAAGTTAACTCCATCCTAGCCAGACTCAGAACAACTGTGAAAACAAAGTTTCATTCTAAGTAAAAAGCAAAGAAATTTGTAATTCGCATGTCATATACTAAAAGAAAATAAAAGAAAAACAAAGCTTTTTTTTTGTGTGTGTGTGTGTGTGTGTGTGTGTGTGTCACTAGAAAAAATCCTCATTAAAGAAATGAAAAAAGTCATTTGTTCCTGAGGTCAAAACATTTGTAGGAAATTGATAGGGCTACTGTGAGGATTCGTACAGACAGTGTCTTTATATTGTATGCCTAAAAGCATCAACAGAACTGTGAGTGAACAACAGAGGAAAATTAGCTCATGACTTACCAGAAAATATGAATTTGGTAAAAGTGGCAAAAAGAAACAATACACTGCAGAACTGCAGAGTAATGAAGAAGCAGTTACCTATTCACTTTATAAAAGCACTTCATAACTTTTGTATATGTGTCTACTAGCCACGGGTAAAGTCACCAAGCCTTTGTGCTCAGTCTTCCAAAAATCACAATGCTTAATAAATGCATATTTTGTATTGCAAAAGCTGCCACACAATCAAACTCATTAATAACCTAATTAATCCCACACTGCTAAAGAAGCCAAAGTCTCATATAGAAGCATTACTTACAGAGTAGCAAGTAAGTTTCAGGACTGGATGAAATGTAAGGGATGAAAGCTGAATTAGTAAGTGAAAATCAAATAAAACAGTAAAGGGTCTGTAAAGACTTTGGTTTTACACAGTGACCAATGGACATGGTCAAGTCATCATCTTGTCAAGCTAGGATTGAACCAAAGCCCCATGGACAATTTTAACTGTTTTAAATTCTTTCATAGGCAAAAAGATTTCTTTTTAGGAATCTGGGCATGTTTTGTAATAAACAAGAGGACCTGGCCAGGTTTTCACCTCCTTTATTTTCTTTTCATGTAGGAACTGGCACTATTTTCACCTTGCCTCTTTCTCTCTTTCCACTGATTGCAGTCACATCTTTCCAGAGAAAGTTTCCAGGCAGTTCTCTCTACAGAGTTCTCAGCCACTCCAGCCAGCAACTTTATCAGCCATGACTCTAAATGTGAAGCTATGCTGAGGATCTCTTGCACAGCTTTTCAAGTAATGGGTTTTAACTTCTGTGTGCTTCTGTAAGACTGCACGTCTAAAATAGAAATGTGTTATCTCATATAGTGATGATACTGGGAAAGATAATCATACCTTATTCATCATTTTGGTGCCTTTTCTAGAAAAACAACTTGTAAAGAACTTTGTATTTCCTTTACAGAAAAGTGGCCTTACTATTGTTCCTGTGTTAGTTAGTCCTCTGCAGTTCAAGGAGACTACGAAGAGACAAGAAAATAAACCTCAAGAATAGAAAAAAAAAACACTAAAAAATAATAAGAAATGACTTGACAAATTAAATATATATATATATATTTGTAGAAGGATCATGAGATTGGGTCATTAGAGAAGGGATATCTTCCCTAAATATAAAATAACACAGGGAAACCATTTCACAAATGTCTTTAGACTTATACCTATGGCCCTGCAGAATAAGAAAATGATTCTCTACCATCATCATTCAGATGCCACAAGGCTTCCATCCTTATTAGCACACTTCTCATTCCCATTCAACCCTAACGTAATGGTTTGAGTTATGCAGAGCAGAAAATGGATTCTCCATAGATGAAGAAGAAAACAATACAGTACTGAAAACATGGAGTACTCACAGAGTTAAACAACTTTAAAGCTCAATGGTAGACTAAGAATATAAATCTCTCTTTAAATATGGTAATTACTTTTGAAGAAATTAATTTCCTCTGCACCAGCCAGTGAAATAGAGCTCTGATTCTTTTAAATTGTTTTAATCAAACCATTTCTTCTAACTTTGCTGAAATAACTCAGCCCTTGTCTATGCCTTAGCAGGGGACCAAGTCAATCATAGCATTGGTTTTTGCCAAAAAAGAGTCAGTGGAACTTAATCACAACTTACAATTGAGAGGCAGGACTCTGTGGAACTCGTTAACTACAGCCTTAAATAATTGATTGTGCATGAAAAAGGAAGTGGGGTGGAAGAAAGAATGAGAAAGGAGGAAGTAATTTATTGGAGCATCTGGCCTTAGTCTAGGCAAAATGCTCTTCTCAGAAATTGTCTTGGACTGATCTTCATGTTGCCAAGGCAACAACTGCTGAGCTGACATGAGAAAAAACATGATCTCATGCTCAAACAAGGATCCAGCAACAAGAATGGTCAGTGCTGTATCTATAGAATGGAGAGCAGTATAGGGAAAAACAAACAAACAAAACCACAAAATAAATAAACAAGCAAAAAGACTACGATAATGACAATGATCATGGTTATCCAGAGCTGAATAAATGAACTCATTCAGTTGTCTCAGAGCAACCACCAGAAAAGGTGGAAAATCTGTAACAGAGCTCAAAAAGTGAAATTACCCTCATGACTTCAGCATCTGCAAAAAATTGAAGGCTTTAGAGAGTTTAAACTGTCTCAAGCAGGTCCACAGTAATGCTTCTTTTAGGGGAACTGTCTTCTCAATATCTGTGCAGAGCTTAAGCCAAGATATGCAGTACAGCAACATGACAAGAAACACCAGCCTTTCTGGACAGATGTCTTTGAGGAGTCCCACAGATAGCATGGAAGGCAAACAATTCTATTAAAGAGAGTAACTTCTGTAATTAGATCTCATTAGCATACATACGAGATCCCATACACACACACACATATTTTTATGTGTATATAAGATGGGAATTACCATGTGAAGAGAACAACTAACTTGTTGAACAGTTCTGACTGGAACTTCTTCTAAGAACTTAGAACAGAATAGAAGGGAATAGTTTCATTTGGAAGGGACTGACAAAGATCAAGTTTAACTTTAACTGCCAGATCACCTTGAGGCTCACCCAAAGTTAAAACATATCTTTAAGAGCAATATCCAAATGCCTTTTAAACATGGACAGTCACAGGGCATCAGCCACCTCTCTAGGAAGCCTGTTTCAGTGTCTAATCACCCTCTCAGTAAAGAAGTTTTTCATAATATCTAGTCTGAACTACCCCAGAAGCAGTTTTTAGCCATTACCACATAGCTTGCCACTTGATACCAGGTAGAAAAAATGAGCACCTCCCTCTCCACTTCATCTCCTCAGGAAATTGTAAGGAGCAATGAGGTAATCCCTCAACCCCCTTTTTGCCAAGTGAAACAAACCCAGTGTCCTCAGTGGCTCCTCATAGCACATGCCTTCCAGCTTTGTTGACCTTCTCTGCACACATTCAAGTGTTTCAACATCCTTTTTAAATTGTGGAACCTAGAACTGCACACTATATTCCAAATGAAACTGCTAATGTCCTAATGCTAAATTCACTGGGATAATCACCTCTTTTGACTGGTTAGCTATGATGTGTTTAATATACTCCAAAATGTGGTTTGCTCTAAGTAGGGAGTTAGATTGTTCATAAATAGTTAGAGTTTAAATTTTGCTTTCTGGATAAGTCCAGTAGACCATGAAAGGTGAGAAGAAATTATTTCAGGTACTGCTCTTGTGGTGAAATAACTAATGAAATAGGAAAGGAACATAAATGCTGTAGTTTTACAAAGATATTCAGTGGCTTCATGTTATTCATATTATGGCTGATATTTGATCTCTCAAATGTCCGGACTTGTTGATTTATTGTGAAAATGTATATGTATTATTCTTAATAAATTCAGATAGCTATCCTAAGTGAAAGTTGAAGCAACATACTTCTGAATAAAATTCTCACTAAACACAGCATATTCAGCTGGTCAAAAGAGGTGATTCTCCCACTATATTTAGCACTGATATGATCTCAACTTGAATGTTGTGTGCAGTTCTTGTCTCCACAATATAAAAATCATGTTAATGTCCTTGAAAATGTCCAGAAGACGGCAACAAAGATGGTGGAAAGGCTGGAATGTGTGCTCTATAAGGAGAGGCTGAGGACAGTCTAGATAAGAGAAAGCCAAGAGGCAACCCCATGGCTCTCTGCAAATTCCTGAGGAGGTGAAGAGGAGAGGGAGGTGCTGGTCTCTTTGCTTCGGGAACTGATGACAGGATGTGTGGGAATGGCACAAAGCTGCACCACGGGAGGTTCAGAGCAGACAGGATTTTTTTTTTTTTTTTTTTTTTTTTTTTTTTTTTTTAGTGTGAGGATGGTTAAACACTGGAACAGGCTTCCTAGTGAGCTGGTTGATGCTCTATGGCTGTCAGTGTTCCAAAGGCATTTGGGTAATGCCCTCAGTAATATGCTCTAGCTTTTGGTTAGCCCTGAAGAGGTCAGGCAGTTGGATTACAAGATCTTTGAAGATTGCTTCTAACTGAACTATTCTATTCTAGTCTAGTCTAGTCTGGGCTACCAATTTTCCTTGAGTGCTTGATTCTATCAATATCATTGTGAACAAGAACAAAGAAAACATAAGATGCTTACTCATAATTTGAATTATGCATGCCATAAATCAAAAACCAGCCATGATGCTCTTTTGCAGTACTTAGGTTATAATGTACTTTTCTAAAACAGAACTGCAAGGAAAACATTACCATAAAAACAGCGCTGAAAACAAATATCAAGAAATACACATAATGTTTGGCTGAATCTGAAAACGATAAGATGTACATGTGACACATCTTATTAACATATAATCTGTTTTACGGTATGATTCAGACACTAGAACATTTTTCTCTACTCTTAGAATGCAATCTACTGAGAAAGTAGAAAAAAAAGTTTTGCTTTGTAGATCTTCCAGTATAATTAAAGTTAAGCACTCCATTTGTTAAGTGTAATTAGTACAGAGTGGAGTTTTATACAATAGTAAATGGTAACATAATTACAGATGCAAGCTGTCTCCTAACACAGAATTAAACCAAATTTCCTATGTAAAAGAGTTTGTATTATAGTTGATACATATTCATAAGCAGATACACTTTATGTCATTTTTGTGCTAAAAACTGAAGAAAAACTAATTGTGCATATCCTTTAAATTTGCAATGAACTTAAACAATATACTTGTAGACATTTTTCTGACTAATATTACTGTGTCCCCTTTAATTATGTGATTTACAATAGACATCTATTCATTTTTAAGTGATTTAACAGTTCTTATATATTACAACATAACCAACTTTAAAATAATTTGTTTTATAAGGAAAATTACAAGAGGACATCCATTAAAGGAGAGACTGGATAAATAAGTGGAATACTCATTACATTGTAGACTACATAGATAAACTCTATTACAGCCAAGAAATCCCTCGAGCTTTTACCCAGTGGCTGGGAGACTACTAGGGCCAGTATCAAATGCTTGCCCTGCTCACATTAGTATTGGCTAATGTCTCTTGTTTCCAGTGCTTCTGTCCCTGTTAGAATCAAAAAACAAAACAAAACACCATACTATTATTCTGTCTCAATTTCTTCTCCAAAAAGTCCCCACCTACAGGTGGGGAATCTTTGGTCTTGGGATGGGTAGGGTTGAAAGGTCATGTATAGGAGAGTAACCACAGTTTTTTCTACAGGTCTAACCATTTTTAGAATGTTACACAAACATATTAGGTGGGTAGGTTCAAAGTGTGGCGGTGGCATAACTAATTCCCTATTGTATAATGGGGAAAACATGGTACAAAGGGTATCTACCTTGGCTCTGTTGGTAAATTTATCGCTGGGATTTGTGTACTGCATGCACAATCAAGGTGTATGACCGAAGTATGACAGGCACATCTATATTACAGTAGGAACAGGTGGAAACCTTGGTTGTACAAATAACTGAAAAGAATTATTGTTCTCAGTTGGGCAGATCCAATATATTGAGTCCTTTTACAGTTTAGGAAATCTTATCCTGAAAATAGCACCTAATTTTGTACACATTAATTAATGCAGCACTTCAAAAGTAACACCAATGATGTTAGTTTGTAATAATCCTTTCTTCATGCTCCCAACACATTTTGGCCAGACCAATTTTATTCTATGAACATTTTGAGAAGCAGAATTTCAGTAGAACAAATATTTGAAGACTACTAATTTCAAAGCAGAAAAGGTAAAGCAATAAAAAGTATTGGATTTATATCTGCCTGCCTGGATATCCAGACCGAAAGCTCTTCTGCAATCATCCAGCTAAAAAAAGAAAAGCATTAGCAAAAGATGTATCTGCCAAACAACATAATTCAGCACTGAGTCAGATCTGTCAAACCCTGGATCAGATCTGGAAACTTTATTCTTTGAATTGCTTTATTTTAGCTTTTATGTCTGTGGATAATCTCATTACACCACTTACCTTTATTTTATGTAACCCATATTGCAGACTGATTTATAAGCTATTTCAAGGAGAGGTGAATAATGCATTAAGGTCAATAATGCAGGAGGTCATTATGTCTAAGTTTTCTGGCTAGGACACAGGTAGACATACTTTCACAAACATGAAATTTATTTTTTCTTAGTGAAATCACAGTAGGTAAAATTTAGAAGCAAATTGAAACTTCAGAGAAGAAGAAAACTTAAGAACTACAGAGGTATTAAAAGGAATCATCACAGATCTCACAAAGAAGGTTAAGAAAACACAGCATTAAACAAAAACAATTAAGCTTACTAAAATTAGTAAAATCAAACAAAAAAAATTAAGCTTACTAAAATTAGTAACATTTTCACAGACTGTAAAATTGGATCTTCTATTCTTACTTCAGTATTTCTATTAAGTCAACTGTAGCTGTTTCAGCATATGCTCATTTCCCTACCTTTTCATCATCAGCTCTGCTTTGGGACAGATACTTCATGGTTGCACTAGGGTTATAGTTCAACACTGTGTGGTTTGATGCACGCCCTGCATGTGATAGGCACCAAGAAGAACTTTAGCAGACACCTGGGACACATGTAACCCATAAGGCTGTGACCTGCTCAAATCTTGCTCTACAAATTTGTGTTATGTATTAGTTCTCATGAGCTGTGTGACCACAAGCTTGTATGACAGCTTTATTTAAAACTACAGAAGAAATATGTTTCAAAATAGAAAGAATTTAGGTCCAAATTAGTCTTGCTTTCTATTTATAGATATAGTGAACTAAGGTAAAACTGTTTCAGGCCAGTACTTAACTACTACTACAGTGGACTACAGCTGTGAGCTAGTGTAGAAGTACCATTGTCTGTTTTACACTTTGAAAGCTGCAAATGACTAAAGAGCTTTCCTTTATTGTTTGTGTCACAAGCTTGTTGCCTGGTATAAAAATAAAAGGAAGGTAAACAGTAATTTACATAGTCATAAACATAAAAGTAAAAGTAATGTGTTGATCATGAGCTAGTAAGAGATTTTTGGAAGAAAATTGTGCCCCATAAATCCGTTAGAGTTTTCTGAAGAAGAGTAAAGGTCCTTGTTATAGAGGTGATCCAAGGGAAAGAAGTTAGCAAAAACACTGAAACAATTTAGAGGAGATCCATGGAAGTACTTTAAAGATGCTAAACTACAACGAAGTAAGAAAGAAAGAGTGTTTTCTCATAGGTAATGAGTGATGAGCAGTTAAAGGTAGTAAGCAAAACTAGGAATAATTGTTTAGTTTTCACAATAGAAAGGAATTACCATAGGGAGAATTGCCCTGATGTTGCTGAGTTTCAGCATCCTCATGAAAAATCTGGAAAGTGGGGAGATACATGAGATAATGAGGTTTTCAAATGCTACAAAATTATTCAAACTTATCAAAACTAAATTGACTGCAAAGAGATGCAGAAGTCTCTTGTGATACTGAGTGACTGGGACATAGAGTAGCTGTTGAAATTTCAATTCAATAATTGCAAAGTCATGCACATTGGGAAACACAGTTCTAACTTTATACACAAACAGAGGATGATAAGCTTGAAATTAGATATTGCCAGATAGAAAACTGATCTTGGAGTCACTGTAGATAATTCTCTGAAAACAGAGTAAACAGCTACAGAAAAACTAGTAGAACCCATCAGCTGAATCTTAAGGACAAGAGTCATCTCAAGAAATAAGAAATGTACCTGGTAATGGTATTTACTTACCAGGAGTTACAAAATCCATTTGTAGATTCACCTTAATTGATGCTACACCTAGTAAAGAATCATCTGAAATTCCAGTTCATGTACTGTGTAAAGTCTTGAGTAGTTCCAATTACTGTCAATGCTGCTTGGGAAACTCAAGATTAGTATCAAGCAAAATTTTTAATTCAGTCTAGCCTTATGACATAAGGCAATGTAAACCCTGAGGACCCAAGAAAAGCTTTGGTTCCAAAAAGCAGTGGGATTTGAGAGAGCTTAATGCTGGGAAATATGTTAGAGTAAAAGCTGATGGAAACTTATTTAACTTAGTGCCTTGGAAAAGGTATGTCAGCCAAGCATGCATCTTAAAGACTTAAGCATTCCTGTCTCACATTGGACCAAGAAAGAAGATGTATATAATTCTCTTTAGAAAGAGGAATGCTGTTTTTATATCTCCTTCACTCAGCCCTCCACTTTAGAGGTTGATACTCCCTCTACATTACAAGCAGAATACACACAACGTCTTGCATTTTGATTGCTATACTGTTGTGATCCTCTCTTCCATGTGTGCCATATTCAGTGTACTGGTATTTTTACTTCCTCCCAGGCCCTGAGCAGAAGGCTGGACTGACTGGTTGTTGTGGTTTAACCCTGCTGGCAGCTAAGCACCACACAGCCATTTGCTCACCCTCCAGGCTCAGAGGGACAGGGGAGAGAAAATCGGAGAAAAAGTAATAGCTTGTGGGTTGAGATAAAGACAGCTTACTAGGACAGAAAAAAATGAAAATAATAATAATATGAAGAAGAATGTGTACAAAACAAGTGATACACAATGTAATTCCTCACCACCCACTGACCAATGCCCATTCCATCCCTGAGCAGTGGTCCCCTCAACCTGGCCAACTACCCTGTATTAATTGCTCAACATGACATCAGATGGTATGGAATTGCCCTTCGGCCAGTTTGAGTCAGCTGTCCTGGGTCTGTCCCCCAGCTCCCTGTGCACCTTCAACCTGCTCACTAGCAGGGTGGTGTGAGAAACTGAAAAGTCCTTGGCTTGGTGTAAGCATTGCTCTGCAACAATTAAAACATCAGTCTGTTATCAACATTATTCTCATCCTAAATCCAAAACACAGCAGCATGCCAGATACCAGGAGGAAAATTAACTCTATCCTAGCTGAAACCAGGACACATGCCTAGAGTATTCTTTAAGTAAATTAAAATAAAAAGAAAGCCTATAAGCAGACTTTTTGAATTTCAGCTCAGCTTTGTAGAACTGTTACAACTATTTCCTCCTGTCAGATAAATTATTTTGCACTCAGGCTAGGATGAAGGAATTGAACTATAATAGCAATAAAGAATAATTACTTAATTTAAATACAAGACTGTTCTTTTAAATAGCTGTTCTTAAACTTGAAAGCAATTTTAGCTGGCTTTTTTATACTACATTCTATTGAAGGATGTTCAATCTTCTTTAAGGATAAAAACTGTCTTTTTCTCTTTTGAAAAAGGTAATATAACCAAAATGTAAACAAATAAGAATACTCTGAAACTAGACTGAACTGTAAACCAGATTAAAAAGAGAATAATAATGCAAACCTGGATGTTTCAAAATGCAAAATAGACAGTTTTTTAAAGAAAGGTCACAGACATTCACATAATGTTGCATAGGTATATATTTTACATTGAGATAAATTATTATGCAAAAGGGTGCATGGGCCTTTCTATCATCTTACTATTAAAACATTGCAGAAGAGGAAAAAAATGCACAGTTTTTGCCTGAGAGAATTCTGTGGCTGCCTGTACTGATCTATGTACCCACAGATGTTTCTACACTATGTCTGTGTAGTGGCTTTTCTAGAATAATGAAGTGTGATAGAGGGGCTGAACTGACAGAGGAAGAACTAGGGAGCAAGTTCTGTCTGTTCTGTCTAGTAAGCACTTCTCCCCCCTCCCCCCCCCCCCCTTTTTTTTTTTTTTGCATATAGAGGTAAAAATAA